>NC_137860.1:10000-610000 GCF_948465745.1 Chenopodium album
AAACCCTAAACCCTAAACCCTAAACCCTAAACCCTAAACCCTAAACCCCTAAACCCTAAACCCTAAAATGTTCTCCACAAGAATTGAAAAATAATTAATAAAAATCTTATGTTGATAATCTATATGATATTTTCCTAAAGATGTGATTGTTTATTATTATTTCTATAATTAAAGATTTAGACAATAATTATTTATTACAATTAAAGTCGTTATTTATAATATGATTTTTTAGAAGGAAATTAAAAAAATTAAAAAAAAAATTATTGTTGTTAAAAATCTTATGTTGATAATCTATATGATATTTTCTAAAGATGTGATTGTTTTTTATTCTTATTATAGTTAAGGATTTAGACAATAATTAATTTATTACAATTTAGGTTGTTATTTATATTTAAGTTAACTTTTAAAAAAAAAAAATTAACTTTTCTTTTACCTCTTTAAACTTTACTTATTAAAGATTTTCTGAAAGAAAATTATTGAAGGACACACCAAGATAAAAATTATTAAAGTCAACTTTTTATACTACGTATTTATTGATTGATGATTATTGATGATTTAAAGACCCGCCCATTTATTTATCGGACGGATCTAACCCATATTATAACTATGGCGGGTCATGGCTTTTGAAGGCCTCCGTTCCATTGAAGCGTACTCAACGTTCTCCATTGAAGCGTTCTCCGTTGAATCTTATCCTTGTAGCCCCCATTGAAGCAGCTTCTAAGGTAAGTTGTTTGTTGTAGTCATCATCATATCAATTTCACAATCTAGGGTTTATATTTGATCTAATCTAATTTAATTATCAGTGCTTTAAGTTTAGGGTTCGTAAATTCTTAGATTATGAAACATCATATCCAAAAGATAAGAAAATGATAAGCGTAATTTGATTATTGAATCAAATATCCCTAAAATTATGTATTTTTCGAGATAATTCAATATGAAATCAAATCTCTTTACCCTGGGCCTAGGGCTGCTGCCCCTCCTGCCCTGCCTCAGGGACGGGCCTGATAATTTACTACTTGTTGGTTTCCATCAATGATTCTTGGGTTTGATTCATGTATGATGTATGTTTGTTTCATAGGAATATGAATTCAAGAAAATATCTTTATGGTTTACACTTAATTAATTTGTACATGTGCATTCATTCATATTTTTCTTTAAGCAATGCCTCATTTGTTCTCGTGTGTGTGTGTCTGATCATACATTTGAACTGTTGTTAAATGGGGTTGCTTTTTATAATTTCAGAAAACCAATGTAGAAGCTTGATTTGGCTAGTGTATTTGGTGGGGTTGCAGTGATTTGTGGGTGAGATCAACATTGAAAACCCAGTATAATATTAAACCATTGTTCAAAGTGGGGAGATCGAGATGAAGTTTGAAATAGAAGACATTACAGTTTACTTCCCATATGACCACATTTACCCTGAACAACATTCCTACATGGTCGAACTCAAGCGAGCCCTCGATGCCAAGGGTCATTGCTTGCTCGAAATGCCCACTGGAACCGGAAAAACAATTGCCCTTTTGTCCCTTATCACTAGTTATGCTCTTTCAAAACCTATCAAACTCATTTACTGCACTCGAACGGTTCATGAGATGGAGAAAACCCTAGCAGAGTTGAAATTGCTCTATGACTATCAAGTTCGTCACCTTGGCCCTTCAGCTCAGCTTCTTGCAGTTGGGTTATCTTCTCGTAAGAATTTGTGCATAAATCCAGCTGTTGTCTCTGCTGAAAATCGAGATTCTGTTGATGCTGGTTGTCGGAAGCTCACAGCCAGTTGGGTTAGAGCTTTGGCAATTGAAAATCCGGATATCTCTACATGCTCCTTTTTTGAGAATTATGAGAAAGCTAGTTTTGATGAATTTTTGCCCCTAGGAGTTTATACTCTGCAGGATTTGAGAGCATTTGGCAAGCAGAAAGGATGGTGTCCATATTTCTTGGCACGACATATGGTGCAATTTGCTCATGTTTTGGTGTGCAGTTACCAGTATCTACTTGATCCAAAAGTTGCTGGGATAATATCAGAAAAGATGCAATGTGAGTCTGTGGTTGTTTTTGATGAGGCTCATAACATTGATAATGTCTGCATGGAGGCTCTTAGTGTCAGTGTGAGAAGACAAACTCTTGAAGGTGCTACCAGAAATATTTCCAAGATGTATCAAGAGATTGAGAGGTATTTAAGCTTTTCTTTGCAAGCTGCCTTATTAATTGTTTATGACCCTTGAGTTTCAATCAACCTTTCTTATCAGTTAGTCCATTGTGTTAATGCTGGCCTGCATTTATATTTGTTTGATGAATTGTAGAGAGTATAACGAATATCCTATTGGATAAAAAAGTTTAATGCTGAAGTTGCCTTTTGTTTGCACTTGGCAGAGATATTCTCATTGTATTCTTCTCAAATCACTTTTGAAAATTTGATCTTATAACAGCTCTTGACTGTCGCGAGGTTCAAAATTTACAAGTTTGTAATTGAATTTATCCTTAAGCCATAGTAATATTCTTTGCTGGACTTTATTTTACATAATACTTTTGGTTGTAACCCTTTTGCTCTCCTTGTTGGTATATTAGCCAGCTTTTTAAGTACTCATTCCGTTTTTTTTAAGTGACACACTATCTTTTAGAAATCTCTTACATTTTAATAATATACATGCACCTACCAATGGTCCCACTATCTCTTAGTTTATCATTTTCTCACTCCTCCCATGATCCCTACTTCTTCTCACTTTTTTACTTTATCATTTCCTACTCCTCCAACCTACCCCACTAACATCTTATTTTATTAAAGTCGATAAAATCTCCTAAAACTCCGTGTCGGTCAAACTGTGTCACTTAAAAAAAAAACGGAGGGAGTACTCAATAATGTTCGACTATATCCTACTGTGCCAAAACATGCTACGTAGATTTGAGGTTGATCTAGGCTGTGTTTTGTAATGGAAAATTGTCCAGTGTGAAGCTAGTGAAGTTGTAAGATATTGCCTTTCGTACGATTGAGGCTCAACCGATTAAAATCATGGTTGCATTCATCTCAATGATCCAATATTGTTAAGCCCATCTATGGCAGAAAGCATTCAGTGCTAAATTCATTTTGAATTTGGCTTAAGCCATAATATGAGCTTTGTTGCTGGACTTTATTTGTTTGATAAATTTGGGGCTTGCTTGCAATCAATTGTTCTCCTTGTTGGGATATTAGCCAACATGATAAGTAATAATGTTGGACGGTTTCTGTTGGTGTCAAAACATGATTCTTTAAGATGACTACATGAGTTTGATCTAGAGTGAGCTTTGCTAAGAAATTTGCCTTAGCGGTCTTATTAGTATTCAACAAAGTGTAGCAAATAATATTGAAGAATAAAATTAAGATATTGCCTATATTGCTGTGGCTAAATCAATTGTGGCTAGGTTGCATTCACCAAAGTGACCCAATGTTCTTAAGGCCAACAATGGAAGAAGGATTTGGTACCAATATGTTGCCGGATACTTTTTAGGGTTGGATAGTTTTTTAGGGCATACTTGGATTGTGGGTAGCATAGTTAGGAAGTGATAAAAAGTCAAATTAATGAAAGTTAGGGTGGTTAGAGGTGGTTATGAATGAAGTGATATTAAAGAGGATGTAACTACCCCAATATGTGGGGTAATTACTTTTACTGTATCTCCCTTCTCATCAAAACACTACTACATCTTCTCAGTTTGATATTACTCCACTTATTCATTGCCCCAAATCGATTATGCGCTTACAGTTATGTTATCTCAAACCTGTAGATATTTTATATAGTTGCCTAGACAGAAATTGTATACTCCCTCCACCCCCAATTCTTGGCAACATTTTCTTTTACACAGTTTTCAAGACAGTTTTTTATCATAATTATCTAAATATTTGTGTTAATAAAATTATGAAATTTACATATTTAGAAACTATACTCCAGGATGAATCAAATAAGATTTCAATGATAGTCTTTTGACTTATATATTAATCAGAATGAATGGTCAAAGTTGTCAAAGTTTGACTCTAAAAAAGGAAATGGGGCAAACAATAAGGGACAGACGTATTGCTTGTATTTGATGTTGTCAGTTGAAAAAGTTAACAATCTGTTGTTTTAGCTTACTAGTTTATGAATATATATTACTTGATTATGTTATCCATTTTATGTGGAAGGTTAGTTTATGAAATAATATTAACTTATTATTGTTCTATCATTTGATGTGTTGGGAAGGTTCAAGGCCACAGATGCAGGTAAACTTCGTGCAGAGTACAACCGCCTTGTTGAAGGGTTGGCCCAAGGGAGAAATTTACCAAGTATGTCATTGTTGTATAGGAATTCTATTTTAAAATATCTATTATTTATCCAGGTGATGGCATTCACTTACGATTCACTGAATGCTTCTGGTGTTGTTTTTGTTGTTAATTATTATTATTATTGTTATTTATGTATTTACTTTTTTCTCCAGATGGAGATACTTGGCTTTCCAACCCAGCTCTTCCTGATGATATTCTGAAAGAGGCTGTACCAGGGAATATCCGCAGAGCAGAGCATTTTTTATCAGTTTTGCGGAGATTGGTGCAATATCTCAAAGGCCGGCTGCTAACTGAGAATTTTGAAAAGGAGTCGCCTGTTTCTTTCGTAGCATCCCTTAATTCTCAAGTTGGACTCAACCAAAAAACCTTGAGATTTTGTTATGACCGCCTGCACTCTCTTATGTTGACACTAGAAATAACTGATACAAATGAGTACTTAAATGTTCAGACAATTTGTAATTTTGCAACACTAGTAAGCACATATACGAGGGGTTTCTCAATCATCATTGAACCTTTCGATGAGAGAATGCCTGATATCCCTGATCCTATACTCCAGGTTGGTTTAAACGCTATTTATGTGTATAAAAGTGCTAGCCTGCTATATACAGTTAATTGTCGTTCTTGCCCCTTCTCTTTGTTTCTATAATTGTTATTTGTTCTCTGTTGTAATGTTATTACTATCTACTGTCCTCATGTTGAATTTTCCTTAAGTCGTAGGTGTTTCATTTCTGTATTGCTTGCCTTTTTGTATTTTTTGTGCTTTTAGATTTCATTGCTTGCGATTCTCTTTAGAATTTCTTTTGTTCTTTGGAATTTTTCAGCTGAGCTGTCATGATGCTTCACTTGCTATAAAGCCTGTATTTGAACGCTTCCAGACAGTTGTGATTACCTCAGGAACTCTGAGTCCTATAGATCTGTATCCTCGCCTTCTTAACTTCAATCCTGTAGTCAGTCGAAGTTTCACCATGTCCTTGACAAGGGAGTGCATATGTCCGATGGTTCTAACTCGTGGAAGGTAAAAGCTTTAGGCACCATCTGCATTCTTATCTTTTGCATTGGAAATTTTACTCTATTTTGTGCGAAGTTTTGATTGAGAATATATATCTTTGATTAACAGGTAAATATCTTTGTCTCTTGGCTGGTGACTAATTTAGTTTGTATGTTTGTTTCAGTGATCAACTTCCTGTCAGCACAAAGTATGATATGAGAAGTGATCCAGGTGTTGCAAGGAACTATGGAAGGCTACTACTAGAAATGGTTTCTGTAGTCCCTGATGGAATAGTATGCTTTTTTGTCAGCTATTCATATATGGATGCCATTGTTAATACTTGGAATGAAACTGGAATTCTGAAGGTATAGATGATGATTAAGCATCATGTTTCCTTACTTTCTACATTGCCTGATCTCTTTTTTTTTTTTTTTTTTTTCAAAAAAAATCCAGCTGTTTGCTTTGTGAATTAATGCGTTGATGCTTTATACAAATAGTCTTTTATTGAAATGTTATCATGTTTATCAGTGCGTGTTTAGTGTTTAACTGGATCTTACTTCATAGAGTTTCTTTATTTTTTTTCTGGATGAAGATTTTTAATACTTGAGGGATGGGCTTCCTTAATAACAACTCAACTGTTTTTAACTTTTGTAGGATATAATGCAGCATAAGCTTGTATTCATTGAAACTCAAGATGTCGTGGAAACAACATTGGCTCTAGACAACTACCGCAGGGCTTGTGATTGCGGGAGAGGTGCTGTCTTTTTCTCTGTCGCTAGGTACTTTAGCTATGTTTGATATATATGTCATCTTCTGTCAGTAATTTCAACTTTTGGAAAAGTAACTACTTGTGCGTTTGAAGTTAGTTTCTTTGGGCTTGGCACTTAACTATTATAATTCCTTTTAGCTTATAAATTGACAACTAGACGTGGTTAAAAGCGGATCAGGTTAGTGTGAGCCTATTCACCCCTGGACCAGCTTGGACTTGTCAGGCTGGAGGTGTGGTTCAGAAATCTAGATCAGTTTGAATTGGCCAACTAGAGACTTACCCTGATTAGCTTTGTTTTTTTATACTATTTAGCTGAGTATAGACCTTATTACTGCAAAATGGCTTGGCCATGGGACCAGCACACAAACACCACTAAGGACACCCCTCAATCAATAACCATGTGGCTTCATGTTGGCTACCGAGTGTAGTAACCATCACCATTTCCTATAAAGAGACACCTCAATGTATAACCATGTGGCTTCAAGTTGGCTACCGAAGGTAGTAACCATCACCATTTCTCCTTTGACAATATGGTGATCGGCTAAATGCCACATGATGTATTTTTTTGGTTTAAGCGGTGGTGATTAATAACAAAGGTGTTATAGAGGTTGTTATCTTAATCCTTAAGAAGCTGGACCTTATTGTTCTCTTCTTGTTATTTGATTATTAATTATTGGTTAAATTTTGAGATGTTTACATACTTCACTTCTATTGTAGGGGAAAGGTAGCTGAAGGTATAGATTTTGATCGGCATTATGGCAGGCTAGTGATAATGTTTGGGATTCCTTTCCAATACACATTAAGCAAGTGAGTGCCTACTGTCCCTTCTGAGTGCCTACAGGCTGATTTGCAATAATTTCTTCTTCCGAAAACTAAGAATATGTACGAAAAATGCTTTGAAGTGTTCATTATTTGCTAGAGAAGGCTTATAACCTATAGTTCATCATTGAATGGATCTTTCCATCTCAACACTGAAACTGTGTTACAGGTGTTTGTAAGGGAAAATAGTGGCCTCTGGTCAATGAGGATGCCATTCTTGTTACTAAGGGCGTGTTCAACCCTAGTCTTTCTTTAAAATTTTAACTAAAATATATTATGTTCTCTGTTTGTTTGTTTTTTGTTTTAATTATTTCTTTTTTTTTTATTTTTTTACTTGCGTCCTTTCCATGAAAGGAAATTGCAATTACTTGTGTCATTTCTTATTTGGGCAATAAATTTTCTCTACCTTTCTCTGGTCACTATCACATGGGTCCTTTTCTTTCTTTCTTTTTTTTTCCTTATTTTCTTTTTTATTTTTTCCCTTCTCTTTCTTTCTCTCCTCAATAAATCTCTTTCATCTCCTTAATTCTTGTGCCAAGATCCAGTGATGCAATTGAATATAAGCAAAGGAAGTATTATTTAAGCTTCACAATCTTGTGAAGACTTTTTAAGATTTAATTACATTTATCTCTACTAGCCTAAAACTTGTCAAAATGTATATTTTGCATAATGCCAACATCATCAACCAAGATAATGATATCACCAATGTGCTTTTTTATGTCTTAAGTTGGGTGTTGATAATCTAGACCCAATTTAAATTTTGGCAAGATAAAAGAAACGTCAATGCAAAAAATTGTAGAAGTCTTCCTGATGAGACAAGAGGGGACCACTTTTGCCAATGTCATACCAAGTCTTAGGACTTTCGGTTGATCTTGCTCTAATTATTATTGATCATTGGTTGTAGTTCATGAACTTTGCTTCTATAGGAAAACTGCTTGATATATATAGAGCCTTTTATTGGATCTAGCTTGAGAAGAATAGTATCATCACTCTTAAAGTCGTAATATTAAGGGATCATATGGCCTTCAGTCAAGAAAGTGGAAGAGTGAGAAGAGGGAAAGGGAGAAAAAGTGTGTGTGTGTGTGTTTTTTTTTTTTTTTTTGGGGGGGGGGGGGGGGGGGTGGGGGAAGGGGGGAATTTACATTAATTAAGGGTAAGGTTGATTCTCTCCCAAGTACAAGCATTCTCTGTGGCTTGAACACTCCAAAAACCAACTAAAGAAACACTCCATAATATCCTTCTCTCTCTAATGTGCTTTGTCTATAGAATTTTCCCCTCTTTCTTGACTCCCTTGTGAATAACAAAACCTCCACCACTTTCCCATCAATAAAATTGTGTATGAGTGTATGACTCTTGTAACAGCCCAATCCTGACACCACCCAAATTCCATTCATTGTGTCGTAACCTGTGGCAGAAGACTGTCATAAATTGCTTGGTTTCAGCCTCTTATGGCCAAACTACTTCTATGACCAAGGTGGCCAATGCTTTCTCATTATCTTTTATTGTTTTTACTGTTGTGATGTGCGATCTGTGTTTTTTTTTAACATCTTTATACTCATCAGCTGAGATCAAATAACTGAGCTTGTTGGTTCTTTACATTGCAGGATATTGCTTGCCCGACTAGAATATTTGCGGGACACGTTTCAGATTAAAGAAGGAGATTTTTTGACTTTTGATGCTTTGGTATGGTTTTTACCACAATATCGTTGTCCATTACTAACATAGTCACCTTGACTCGGCTAAAAGGATCAGATACGGGTACAGATTTGAGTGACCGGTATGGCAATTCCTAACGGAAACTGTCCGAGATTTGGACATGGGTGTGGTGCTCGGCATAAGTAACTAATGAAATAAAATAAAATAATACTTTGTAATTATCTATGATCTTATATACTATACTATAAGACAAGCGAATCGATGTGGAGCTGATAAGTGTCACTCCGTGATTCACTTATCTTATACGGAGTAGTGTATAGGTATAATATAGTAAATAGATTATTCAATTAAAAAAATAAATATATACTCTACACAATTGATTTTTAGCAAATAAAATTGTTATGTTATGCATGACTTTTAATAAGATTTCCTTCCTTACAATATCACGGAAGATTATTCTACAACATCTTTGATATGATCACGAAAGATAATCACAAAATTTAATTCTACACTAATAAGGAAAAAATTCTTAGTATTTGTGTGGGTGATATTCTCTTTATTTGCATGCGTGATACACTCTTTATTATATGCATAGAAGAAAAAATCTTATTATTTGCATGGGTGATATTATATGCATGCAATCTAATACTATATATTTGCACGTATGAATAATTTGCATGGGTGGTATTCTACAATGATATTATTTTGTGCATCGGTAATATTATTTGAACATTATATAATATTATTATAATATTACTTGCATCACGTAATATTACGGTGTATAATTGTACAGTATGTGAAACTTATATCTCATGCATCATTCACAAATTATTCTTGGTTAGTTGTTTCCTAAAAGTATAATCTTCTTTACCCGTTTATAATATTGAGATCTCAATTACTATATAATCTTCTTGGAGATCTCAATAATAATCTTTTTAGAGATCTTGGTTCTTCATTTTATTATCATGAATCGAGTACATTACACGATAGTATTATGCTTCATATCACATAATAAGTTGTTTTGTGTTTGGGGTAAGGGAAAAAGTAGAGAGAAATTGTTGGGACCACTTACTTGAAATGAAAATGTAGCAAAAATATAGGGACGGATATAGAAGGAAATTGTAGCAAAAAAAAGGGACAGAGGCTTACGTACTAATTTACAATGATTGTTTTTGCTTTGAGTTGCCAGACTGATTCAAATGTTCTTACAGAGACAAGCTGCTCAATGTGTAGGCAGAGTTATACGGTCAAAGGCTGATTATGGAATGATGATTTTCGCTGACAAAAGGTTTGTAAGTGTACTATCAAATTGTTTTTGTCTTGGTGTGCATAAATTCTACTAATACAAAAGGCACAAGATTGCTTAGTTTTTTTTGTGTAGATACTTCATATCGGTTGGCTTTTTAAATAATTACTCCGCATTTGATATAGTGGCTAAATGGATTTTAAATTTCTGCATCAAATATGTTGATTTTTCTTTAAAAGCAAACTTAGCAAGTCACTCCTTAAGTCGTTAGGAATGTCTTTCATGCATTTACAGATTTGAATTCCATTAAGAAGCTGTTGGCAACAGTGTTTAGTTAGTTGTGCTGTTGTTGTAGTTGCTGTGTTAACTAGAATGGGCAAAAATGAAAATCAGATGGATTAATTAACTTGCTCGATTGGATTTTGTCTCATCTCCGCGATGCTTACCTTAATTTGAGCACTGATATGACTCTACACATAGCAAGAGAGGTATGCCACACTCTACGTTTTATATTGTCTACTGAGATAATTTTCTTTCTTAATCTAGTACCACCTATCCACCTGCCAACATTATTTTCACTCTTTTCTTTTAGTTTCTATTTTTCAAATGTTTTTCTATTCTTTTTATATTTTCTTGGCTACAGTTTCTCCGAAAGATGGCTCAACCATACGATACGACTGGTGCTAGTGATAGGAAAACCCTGTTGTCTCAGGAAGACATCAAACAGATGAGCAATGCCAGTGCAGACGTGCCAGTGTTCTGAGTTTTCAACAATAATCCTATCCTGCTCTATCCAATTCGAATACCCGCTGACCTGCGTCAAAATTAGCGGTTAATAAAATCAGAATTTCCAAAAATTAGCGGGTGGGTACCCGACCTATCAAAATGTGAGATAAAGGGCCGTGTCATTGGGCTGCTTTTTAGCTTAAACGGGTATCCAAAAACCCAGTAACTTATTATTATTATTATTATTATTATTATTATTATTATTAATTTTGTTCACGTGTCTTAGCTCTTAAAAAAATTTATTCATGTTTTTAGCTCTTCGTGTTACGTAGTACAGAACTTATTTATAAATTAGTCAAGAATTTATGTTCCTACCCAATTCAAAAGATAGTGAAAGCTTTTGTTTTTTTTTATTTTCCCCGGATGGCCTAGTTAAAGCTACTGTTGTTTCATGCATAATGTATTCGAGTAATCCTGGGCGCATAGGACCTATTTGTTTTGGATACAAATAGGAGGGCGCAATGGTAATTTCAGGGATGCTTAGTTGGAAAGACTTTTGGTTGACCCCGTTATTTTTTGAATTGTAACGGGCCCTATTTTTGGGGGCTTTTGGTATAATTTTTTTCTCTTGTCATATTCTCTCTCATCCTCATCTTCTCTCTCTTCCGCTTCTCTATCATTTCAATCTCTCTGTTCTTTCTTCATTCTCCTTCATCCCCTTGTTTCGAACTTCGACCCTGTGCGGTTTGCTGTTGAAGCGTGGTGGTGAGCATCTGGTTCAGGGAAAGGAAAGCAATTAGAGTTAGTTGTAAATTGTGAATTCGACAAATTCGTGTTCTTGAAGGTACGTGGTTTTAATTTTTTAGCGAAATTTTGCGAATTGTTGTTAGTTTAGGGTTGTATGATAGTGTGTGACTTGATTGTGAGGAGTTGTTAGTAGATCTAAAATTTTTGTAATTTAGGGTTTTCTATGTTGTTAGGGTTTGATGTCGAGTGTGGTATCTATAGTCCTTAATTTTGTTGTGAATTCTTTGGTTGTTATTTTGGTTACAAATTGGTAAAATAAGTGTGGCTTTTGTGTTGTTCCTCGGAATGTCGATTTGCGGACTAGGGTTTAGTCGATTTTCTGTAAATTGAACAAAGAAAACCTCAGTTATAATTCAGCTATGCTCTATTGATGTGCTCGAATCAATGTGGTGTTAGGCGTAGGAAAAGATAGATAATTAGGGTTTCTGGAATTAGGAATAATTTTGGAACTTGGGTAGATGAAATTGGGACTCCAATGAATATGTTGTTTTAATTGGGTCTGTTGGTGTTACATTTATCTCAATTTGAGATTTAGTTTAATGGAGTGTGAAATTTGGTGTTTTGTTGCAAATTGAGAAAAGGGGGTGTGTGAATTTTGCAGGAGATTAATGAAGACTAACAAGAAGGGTTCTGTGTTGGTGCCCCCCAAGAGGGTTGTGGTGAGTAATTAGCTGAAAACTGCTTGTTTTGCCTGGCATAATTTGTGTATGCCCTATATAAAGCTAAGATGTACATTGTTGTAGGGGACTTCGAAAGGAGTAAATGGTGGGGCTGAAAGGAAAGCTCTTAATAAAGGGAAGAAGATAATGAAACATGTCCCCGTTTTTGAGAAAGAGTCATTGGAGGATACCACTGAGTCTAGTGGTGATGATGAAGATGATTCAGATCCAGATTTTCAGTCAAGACAATCTGTGATGCGGACGATGATGAGGAGGTTGAAGACGATGAGGCTGCAGAGGATCAGGCAGAGTATGAAGACCAGAGTGAAGAACCACAAGTGGAACAGAATGACCTGGATAATCTTCTTATGAGGTTGTTGGCTCAGAGGTTAAAAATTGGAAAGCGGAAGGGAGCTCCTGCTGTGAAACAGGAAGGTAAAAAGGCAAAGTTGAAGGTATGGGTTTTGAAGTTGCATGAATTTTGTTTGTAATTAGTTAACAAATGAACATGAATGTGTGTGTATTGATTTGTATTGAAATTAATATGTTTGTCAAAAGACAAAGGGTGATAAGGTTAGAGCTAAAGGGGTTGTGGTGAAAAGGAGCTAGAAAGGGTTGAGTTTGACTGTTTGAGTTTAGGTCTTCTTTAATTGAGAAATTATGAACTTATGAGGTGCTGATTGAAAATTGCTTTTCTGTTTATAACAATGATTCACTTTGCTACTCTCTCTCTTGTGTGTGTGTAACATTTTCACACTTAAGTTATTGTGTGTCTACCAGGCCCTAGATCTGAAGCCCAATTACGTTCGTGCATGGGCAAATATGGGTATCAGCTATGCCAACCAGGCTCTGTTCTACTTTTTACTTGTTACTGTTTTTCTTGTGTATAATTAGTGAAATAGTGACAGCGGCCTTTCATTGTGAACTTGGCCTTGAGATCTTTTTCTACTTTGAGAGTCATATTTACAAGTCAAGGAGCTCCTGCAGTATCCCTCCCTTTTCATGCTTATTTTATCCTCGCACAGGATAGGGGGTGTTTACTTGTGGTCAAAAGACCAAGACTGTTGCTTAGAAGTTCTGCTAATTTGCGAGGAATGTAGTTGTATTTTTGTAATTAAAAGACCATTATAATAGAGTTGAGTCTTGAGTGCCTTGCCTCTACCCTCTGTGTTACATCTAAATGTGTTTATTCGTAACCGGATCTTCCTTGTTTTCCATGCTATTAATGACCCTTGTACGTATTGCCTCCACCTCTAAGTATGTATATCTCCATAAAATTCTATTACCACTCAAAAACTATTAAAGGTGGTGAGTGTTAGTGAAAACGTAATAAGAGAAACACGTACTTGGGGATACTTGGTGAGGGAGTTGCATTGATGTGAACGTTGGCATGGGATGTATTTTACAATAATACAAATGAGTTCAATACAAGTACTACCATTTATTTACAATAACAGGGCAGTATAGTATTCAAACTATTAGCTACTTCACCTATTTAGGAATTGGGATCTAAAAGCATAATGCTAATTGAGGCCTGGGGTATATGGGCATTTATGAAGTCCTTGGGGGCACCCTATGCCATTGAACCTTGACTTTCTCATACCTAATCAGCAGATATGATATTTTGGTGCATGCAGCACCCAATTTAATTAGGATTTGCATTTTACCTATTGAGCTCATGCAGAAAAATATAGGGTTATATTAAGTTCTTGACAGGGCATGTACGAGGAATCTATCCGCTACTATGTTCGTGCGCTTGCAATGAATCCAAAGGCAGATAATGCGTGGCAATATCTGAGGATTTCTTTGAGGTATTTCTGTTGTCAAAAAAAGTTTGATTCGCTAAACTGAATTTCGTGAGTGCTCACATATGACATGTATATTGCAGTTGTGCTTCAAGAAATGACATGTTGGAAGCATGTGATTCTCGTAATATTGATGTCCCTTCAGAAAGAATTCCGCTTTGACTGTCTTTTTACCCTGTGAACATGGTATGATATGATCTGGACATAAAGCATTGGTGAAAAGTCATAGCACTCTATCATTGATTGCATTTTTTAGATTTTGTAGCTGGGCTGCATTTCTCTAAGAATCTTGACAGTTGCCTGTAAAAGCTTTGAAGACACAGCTGAAATAGTTGATTATCCTTTGAGAAGATTCTCCGAGAGCTAAACTTGAGTTTTGTATACATGTATATATATTAGTAGTGGTAGCAATTTTTAACAAACTTGTTTTTGTATGGTAGTAAAATAAAATTAAAATTTTCCCCGGTAACAAAAGTGAAATTTTCCTAAAATAAATTAAAAAAACAGTATGTATGAAATGATTTGACTTTGAGGAAATATATATCACAACGATCAGAGCCGTTTACAGAGCAAAATAAAATAAAGTCTGATCTGTTTGTACCTTTTTTTAGACCTATAAATAAAAGTAAAAAAAAAAAAAAAAATATATATATATATATATATATATATATATATATATTAATCATATATCTTGATTCAACCCAGGATTACAAGATGAAAAGAAATCACCTAACCACATAAATAGAGTGTATTAACTATTAAGTGGGTACAATCATTGCTGATTTGGATACTAGTTGCATGACAAACAGTGCAAATACTAAGACCAGCAAAACCAATTGAAAAATAAGGCATTTTGTAAACTTATATACTCGTTTCTGCATCTTCTGAATCTCTTCACCACCAAAGATACCACCATACAGTGCGTCCGACTTCTCAACTTGCCCTTTTAGAATGACAGCCTTGTTTTCTACAATCACTGCCATCTTTGGAGATTGTGCTTGCTCCTTACTTAGAGAAACTTGCTCCCTCAATATGCTATCTTCAACAAGAACACTGAAGTCCTTGGAAGATCTTGCTATCACAACTGACTGAATTTTAGCTTCAAGTTTTTTCATGAAAAGATCCTGCAGCTCAACTTCCATTTTTATGTATCCTTTACTTTGCTGCTCCATAGTGCTCCTTACCCTTCCTTGAGGTGATTCCATACTTCTCATTGTTTCTAGTTCAGCAATCCTCAGTTCCTTCTCCTTGAGGCTACCTTCAGCTTCATTCTGTCTTTCAAGAGTTTGGACAATCTTGCTCAAATAGGCATGATTAAACTCACTCTAACCATCAAAAGCATTTTCCATGTAAACTAAAGGATCAACAGACAAAGATGGGACAGGAACACCACTAGTCTTGTTAGAGTCTTCACACAATGAACAAATGTCCTTGCCTATCTCCCCAAACTTCTGAACTTCTGCAATAATCAAATGCATACTATATAAAACATATAGAAATTACTATAGTACCTCCAATAGATGATGTGTAAGGCAATTTGGCAATTAGATCCAAAACAATTACTAAAAAAAAAAGAAAAAAAAAAGAACCATGTTTTGCAATTAGCAAATCACACCATGGCAGGAAAACATGAATTTGGAAATAAAAATCAAGAATAAAACTAAGACACAAACACAAACACAGAAGCCAGTAAATTAATATTTTTCATAGAAATCTTTTACTATTATTATTTTTATTGTTGTTAGCATCAAAATTATAAATTCTCTTTCCTCCTTTACTCTTTCCCAATTCCCTAATCTCAAATTTCCCTCTCTTAAAAACTCACTTTGTCACCCATCGCCCGCCCACTGGCCAAGTGGCCAAAGAAGTTCCCATCACCGCCCACTCCTTGCCGATGCCCACTCGCTGGCCAATGAAGGCGCGGTTACCCCACGAGCACACGGGTTGAGTGACTAATTAACTATCCACACGTTTGTCATCCGTCGAATGTCTTAGCATTATTGGCAGTCGCTGCTACTCACGGACTAGTAGGTCGGAGTCTTTCTGCTTCAAGTAATCTTCAAATATTTTTGTTGTTTCATGTAAGTAGTAACACCCCCGATTTACTAGCTAATAATAAACAATAAATAAAGGAAAAATATACAACCTTTAAATAAAATTGCGGAAACATACACCTAAATCGGAGGTATTAATCGAAACACTTGAGCTCCTTTAGCTATGATCACTTGATTAACTTGCTTATACAAACTTGACTGCTCACCATTAAGGGACTTAATTTCTATTTTCATTCTACATTCGCAATTGTAATTTTGACTTAATTATTCTCTACTATAATATCTCGTTTAATAAAACATTAGTTTCGGGGCATGTGTGGCTCTCTTTTTTCGTCTAGTTCCAGCTGCAACATCAATAACTATAACTAAAGTAATTACCGCAGACATCATTACTATCTACAAGTCAAATCTCACATAAAAAAAAAAATTCCCGCCAAACTAATAACGACATCATTAATATATTTTTTTTCAACATAAATAATGGTTCGAAATTAATTATATATTTTTTAACAACAAATTTTATATTTAAATTTACTGATTACACAATTTCAATGGAGTAAAAACAGGGTAATTGGACTATCTCATTTTCATATAAATATTATCTTTCCTACTACTCCGTATACTTTATACAAATTATATGAAATGAGGTTTCCAATCTTTATTAACTTATCAATTTATCAGATTTTGCTTAAATTATCTATATTATACACATATAAGCCAAAAAATTATTGTTAAAACCTAGTATGATCCTATAATGATCCCCAACACTTTAACCAGACAATATTTTAAAATCAAAACAACTTGAAATTCGCAAATCGAGACAAATTTTTTGCACGTATATCGAGACATTTTTATGCGTTTATTTTTAGCTAATTTCGACCTAAAACTTGAACCTTAAGGCCAGGGCTTAAACATGTTCTTAAAACATTAATTGAGCAATTTTTATGACATCATAATTGAAAAATACAAAATTATATTAATAAAAATAGAATTTTTTTTGAACATAATGAAAATAATCAAAATACAAATTGGGTACAAAATAGAAAAGGAAAAATTGAAGTTATTTTTAGCGGACGGAGCAAAAGTTGAGATTCGAGACAATTTTTCTTATAGAATTACCCAAAATACATTTAGTTAATTTTATTTATTTAATTTTTTTGAAAAATTATACTACGTAATATTTTAAAGATAAGATCCAAAGAGATCCAAAGAGATCCAAAGAAAGAGATTAGGACCCAAAATACAATTGTATCAAATGAAAATTCCCTTAAAAAAAATAATGAAGTAATAACTAATAAAGGGAAGGTGACGGAGACACGGGGTACTTCAATTATCATAATTAGCTAGTCAGAGAGAGCACCGTACGAGCGGTGAAGAGGAAGGCGAGAGGGTGGTTGGAGATTGGAGAGAGAGGGTAAATCATCTTCACCAGCTAAATCTGGTCTATCATGGCGATGCGGGATTTGGTTACAGGTGGTGCTTCTTGTAACGATTCTGGCTCATCCTCCTCTTCTAATCCTCTGGGTTCTCTGGCCAACGCACTTATTGGCTCATCCTCCAAAACACAGGTCTTTTGTTTTCCCCTAAATCTTTCCCTTAATTCTGCTATCCTTCTGTTGTACGAGTATTAAATTATTATTATTGCGCTGACGGGAAGGGTTCAATGATTTCTATTGCCTGCACTATAGCTTGGACTTGTTTTGTACAACTTAATTAATGTATGCCTGATTAATTCCATATGTTTTACCATCGGAGTCTGACATCACCCTTTGATTCTTCACCCACTCAGCTTTTCTTATCATTTCGTCTATATTTTGTGTTATCTTGGCATCAAACTGATATAAATTGTAGAGCAGATTAGTCTTTACACATGCTGCGATAGTTAACTTTAGAAATAAATGAATGGGAAATGCATGTATTGTGTTGGGTGAGTGAGTGAGAAACACTTTTTGGAACATTACATATGCCGATTAAATGGCACTTTTGAGTTTTCATAGCATTATGTACAACTGTGATGCTTGAATCTCATGAATAAAATTCCCTTTTTCTGATTGTTATATATATTGTGAAACAGGAAAGGTTGAAGGAGATCCCTACGTTAACTTCCTCGGGTTCCAGCAATCAATTTTACTCGAATTCTGATGAGCAGTTGTCAGCTCTTCCTGGTTCAGAGTCAGAATATCATTTTAACCAACACTCAGCTGGCCAGGTGTGTAGCTTTTGGCTTAGTAATTAATGATAGTGTATGATGGTGATACATAATGCAATTATGTTACGCACTGATGGATTTCTGAATATTCTGTTAGGACGTGGGATTTCTTCACAACTATCGTTCCGCTAGTCATAGTGGATTTACGGAAGCTTGGGATGATATACAACATGAGAGGGAATCAAATTTTCTTGAATCACGGCACATCTATAATGAAGGATTTGCTACTCAAACTCAACAATCTTGGGATGGTAATTATAACGCTTTACATCATTTGTTATTCTTATTATTATCTTTGGTTTTTGGATGGACTTGCTCTCAAGGTGGATTTGGAAGTAGGTGTTACCTTTGTTTAGTGTTCCTGTCGAATATTTCTTCATATGCATATGGTATGCCTTTGCTTTTGTTATGTTACCTATTTGCATTGTTCTACTCGCTGTTTATTATCTATGGACTTTCCATTATTGTTTTTCTTCTTCTTTTTTATTTTTTAAATTAATGGATTATTTTTTTATGGTACCTATTTCACTTTATTCTATTTTAGGCAAACACATTATACCAAATACTTAAACCTTCTTCCTCTCAAAAAAAAAAAAAAAAAAACCTAAAACCTTCTCACTCACTCTCTCCTACTATATCAACCTTTTTTTTCTTACACTCATGCATCTCCTTTACTACATCTCTCTTGCTTAATCCACTCAATTCTTACATGCACTCACTCCCTTAGAAACAAGAGTTTACAATAATTGGATATGTTTTGTTATCCAAACATGGAAACAAGGCCTTTTGTTAGAGTTCTTGTGATTGGGTGTTCATAGTCATAAGGTGAGGTTCACCACTTCCCTCATTTGGATTGCTTGATAAGTTGATTATAAGAAAATTAGGAAGCTTGGATCAGGTGTTAGGACGTGAAACAAAACAGAGGACAATGTTATAGGCAGTCTATAAACATGCTCATGGCACACTAAGGCGAAAGGAATCCTGTTGTGCCTAGGTGCGTGTTGGATCGCCTCATTGAAATGAGGTGCTACTTAAATAAAAAAATTGACTGATGTGCAACTAAGATGAACCCTGGTTCGTCTCACATAGTAAACGCTCTACCCCAGAGCTCTAGCGCCTAGATGCTCCCTAGGCACACCTTTTCATACACTGGTTTGAGGTGACATGAATTAAGCAAGAGGGCAGCAATGAAAAGTGTGTTTCTTGAACATCCATGCTTTACAGCCAGAATACACTACCAGCAGCCAGATGCAGGAACAACAGGTGCAGCGTGCAATACAGTCAGGCACTCAGTGTTCTGCCGTGTTGTGTAATATTGCCAAAAAAACCCAAAAACTTGTCATGGTATCCTTTCTAAGGTTATTTAAAGTGGAGGTTTCTTCCTTGGACAATGTATTAGCCAACTGGTGGGTAGCTTGTTTAGATGAATTACTTGATGCCCCCCTTAAGCCTATGTTATCTTTCCTTGAAATAAGGTGATCTTGAATAATAATTTTTATGTTTTCGTTTTTTTTTTTTTTTTTTTTTTTTTTTTTTTTTTTTTTTTTGGTTGGCTTAGAAGGCATTGAAGAGAATGAACTAAAGAAAGAAGTTGGCACAAATGGTATCCTTTTTGAGGTTTGAAGATGTTTGGAAAGGTTGATTAGCTAACGGACATGTTTAACAAGATTTGGAGAATAAACAGGATGCCACATGATTAGAGGAAGAGCAATTAAGTGCCAATTATAAGAACGAAGGGGATGCTCAATTAGGGCTGTACACCGGTCCAAACCTGGACTGGAGACTAGACCGAAATCAAAAGGTTGTCTGGAACTGATTTTTTATGGTCCGGTCCGATATTTGACCAATTGGACCGGTTAAACCTTAACTTCGTGCTTTAAAATATTTTGATGACAATTGATAACCAACCTTTAATATATTGGGAATTTTATGGAAACTTTGGCCTGCTGGTGATGGTTGATGTGGTCAATTCAAAGTGTTGGAATTGTTGGAATTGTCACTTTGCCCTACCATACCCTTGTTGATACCTGACCACTTGACCAGTGCGGACATTGAATCCTTGTCACATACTGAGAACTAAGCAGAACCTATAATACTATGAATTGCTTTATCTCATATCAAGAAGAAAAAAAAATAATTATGCAGCACTTTATCGACTAGATTGCTCTACTGTACACTTGTTGACACAACCTGACCAGTGCGGACACTGAATCCTATTCTTATACCTATCAAGCATTTCTACTGTAACATGCTCATTGAAAGGGTGACAAGATAATGAGATATACAAAATGTTTAGGGTTCATAGGGTCAATTTTAGATGTGCAAATTGAAGGTAAGGGCAAAACATTTGCCTTTTATGAGCAAGGTCAATTTCTTGGGCAACTGCTGCTAGATTTTGATGGGGTTGGCTGTTGTCTGTTGAGTATAATTATTCTATTTTAATATTGTTAATGGGCATTTGTTTCTGTTCTTCTCTTGAGCTTTTCTCTTCCAAATTAATTAAATGGGGGGCAGAAGTCACGCGTAATAGGGGTTGTTTCTTTTCTTATTTTGAGCCTTTTGCTCTCCTCCATTAATCGAATGTGGAGCGGAGGTCATGCGGGCATGAAATAGTATTTTGAATTGTTTGGCTCACTTTTGCATTTTTGTGTGTGAATACTTCATTTTTTTATGATAAATTGCTATTTAATTTTCTGCACCACATCTTATACTTCTTTTCTTTTCTTTTTATTTTTCCTTTGATAAGTTACATGGAGTAGTATTTTTTCCTGTACTGCTATAATTGGAGAAATTTACAGATTTTTTTTTTTCTTAAAATTTTGCTGTGTCCCACACCCATATTATAAATTAGGAAACTACATGAACTTGTCTTTGTACCTTTGAAATTAGAATTTTCCATGTTCGCTCTTGTATTCACTATCTGTATCCAATTCCGACCACCATAGTATTTCTAAGAAACTAAAATTTATTCATAGCATTGGTGCATTACAGTAGCCTGAAAAAAAAGGGAACTTCAGCTCTGAAGATACCAAAGAAATGTATCGGTTTCATTTTTAAGGGCACATATTGATAGTCAAATGAAATACCAGCACACCATCTCACTAGATTAGTGTCCTTTGGTGAGGAACAAGTGTGGATTAATCACTGTCCTTCGGAGATTAATCCTTGTGTTGTAATGGACTCTTTGTTAATTGAATAATAGCACTGACCATTTTCTTCAAAAAAAAAAAAAAGAAAAAAAAAGGAAGAAATACCAGCCTTTTTATTTATTTATATATTTATTTTGGGAGGGGGTGGGGTTCTAACCCACCACATCCTAGTGATTAAACCTTTCTTCATCTATTTGTTCAAGGCTTCAAGCCATAAATTATCTTTGGCAGAACATGGTTGCAGCCAATTCTTCCCACACAAAGGTATCTATAAAAAGCAATAGAAAAAGAGGTGAAGGACACAAGAGTAAACAATATTCTGCCTTCACTTATAAGATAAAGTGTCTGGTATGAATAAGACTTCTTTTTGTTATAGACTAAGGCTGATTCACTCGATAATACTCCTTAGTAAGAGAAGGACTGAATTTTCATTGAACTAATTAATGGAAAGGATACAAAGTAGTAGCTTGAGGCTACAAATCTCCTAGCAACTTGAGGTTGCAACTCTCCAAATTTTCCTCACTAATTTCTGCCTGCTTTTCCACTAACACTACCCATACTACTTATACTAAGATGGTCAAGGATGACCTTAAGGCTTAAAATGTGAAACTTAGCTAATATAGAAAAACATAAATAAACATCCTAGGACGAAGGTTGTTGATTTTGTCCTCTTCTTAAATGATTTTGTCCCTTGCTCTTTGTGGTTTGTGTTGTTGATACCCGTGTTTGACTCTTCTAGCGTAGACCCGTATAGGTTGTGGCTGACCCCCCCTAAAGCCGGTCTATTACACTTTTCTTAGGAGCATTTTTAGCCAGGATATAATGTTCTAAAAAATGGAAGGGAGTTAGGGGGTGGGGAGCATGACTAAGAGTTTTTTTTGGAGAACTAGATATCGACGCAAGAAACTAACAAAGACATGATACATGACATCTTGGCTAATAATAGAGTAATAGAAATCCACCATGCTTCAACCCAATCTTTGACTCATAGGATTGGTCATTAGATAGATTGACAACCCTTACTAGTTGAACCACTTCATACATTTTCAATTATCGTTAGAATGACATGGACATCGTTTGTTTTGTACGACTAACATACTAAAATCACATGATAAGCAAAGATTACTAAAGACGACAATTGCAATCAATGTAAGAGGTACAATATGATAAGAACTCCTTGCTGCTTTCATAAGTCATTAAGTAGTACAAGACATTAGGTATATAGGTTTAACAAGATATGATGATAATGTTGATCGTATCAAGCAATTCACGCACTATGCAATAATATATGTTAAAACTTAAAATAACAAGACAATTGCTAAAAGAACAAATATCTGTTGAATAGTTGAAAAGTACAATTGTCAAGATGCAAATGTGATTTAGAAGTCCATCCTTAATTCCACATTGGTTTGTAAGGATTGAAAAGGGCTTAGAATTAATGTTTAAAGATAGTGTTGGGGAGATTTCAATTCCCCTCCAAGGCTCCAACTTTAGAAAAATTAAAGGAAACAAGACGTTCTTCCGAAATCCTATTTTTCTAGCTGCAAAATCCTCTAATTCAGATGATATTAAAGTGCCTTGGGCTTGAAGAATCCAAGGAGGTGTGGCAATTTATCAATTAGAACCTTGCAAACTCCTAATGATCTAGTTTGAAAACTTCATGCAACACCAATAAAGGTTCAAAACACCCACAAAAACACATATAGAAGGTTTGGAACTGCAAATAAATATAACATAAAATGAGCTGTAAAACACCCCATAGACATTGTACAAATGTAAAGAAATATATGCACTTTTGGACTCTTATCATTTGCTTTGATGATGCCTTGGAAAAATATAGGGAATTTCGTTAGGAGGACCTTTAGTCTTCTATATATTGTCAACAGAGAAATTTGGCAAGAAATTCCTCTCAAGAAACTTAAGAAAATGTGTTTGCAATTGTTATAAACATTTTTGAGGTAGTTTCTTTACATTGATGCTTTGAGAATTGTGTTTAGGTGTGTTCATAATCAAGCTAGCTGACTGATTGCTGAACTATGTAGGACCACCACAAAAAATATTGTCAGGTTTTCTGCATTCCTTTGTTGATAGTAGCCGTTTTGGTGCACCTTTTCGTCCCACTGCACTACCTATGTTGGGGTTGACCAAAGGGGAAAAACAATGTATTCGTAATCGCAGCAGCATAATGGCTCGACATTTTTTTGCCGACAAGAGTGAGGAATACATTAATGCACAGGTTTGTCGTCATTTATTTATTTACCTATTCCTTTTATGAGTTGTAAATATTATGGTTATTATAAGTCTACCTTACTATGAAGTAGTTGGTTCTATTTTCTCTCTCGTCACTTAGTAACATTGATAAAAATTATTCGCCTCTTTAACTGGAGCAAAATTGAATGTATACACGGTCAAAGATGTGCATTGGAGACCGTGAAGGTCAAAGTTTAACCATAGAAAAGTGACGGAAGGAGTAGTTTTTAGGGGTCATTTTGATTTGCTGGAGGCAGAATGATTTTTTCTGTAGTTTTGACTTGAATGCAAACAATGCTGAACATTTGGAATGTTGGCCATTTTAACTATTTGTTATATATTTTTTCTCAGGTGGATGCATTACTATGTTCTCTGGATATTGACAATGATATTCAATTAAAGGGACCTCTGCCTGGTAGGGTAAGGGAGCTGGAAGAGTACTGGAATGAGTCACAAGGGGTTCGTGCTCCTGTTGCTGATGGCTGGGTTGCCGAATATAGGCAGAACAAGCCGGAACTTTTCAATCCAAATGGTTGGGCCAATTTATTTGAGCAGGAACACGGTCCTAATGGTTGGGCCTCAGAGTTTGAGCATGTAAGGAGTGCACATTCTTAACGTGTTACCAGTTTGCTATTTCCTACCTTATTTTGCATCCATTTGAGACTAAATTACAAATTTTGCCAGCAAGAATTTTGATTATCTGAAGAATATTTTACTCTTTCTCAATAAATGTAGTAGTGATTTATGTAGTTGATCTGTTCAATTTGTCAATAACTGATGCCTCTCTCCTTTTTATAGGATCAAGCTCAGGCTGTATCTCTAAATCAATCAAATCAACATATGTCAAGGCTAGCTGGAATGGAGCAAACCCGTATTCTTGCACACACATTAGCCCAAAACAACGATCCCAAGTTTCAGGTTTGAGTGTTATCCTTGGGTTACTTCAATCTATAATTGAGTATCATTTTCTTTTCAATATTAAGTAACATTTTTTGGGGAGAGGGTGTACTTCGTACATTTTTTTTTTTTTTTGGGGGGGGGGAGGGTGTTGGGGGAGCAAAACATAATACTCCCTCCATGTTTTTCAAGTGTTACAGTTTCTTAATGCAGCCTTTTTTTTTTTTTTTAGTGTTAACACTTCTTTTTTTTGGCAAACTAATACATTTTAATATTATTTCTTTCTTCTCATGGTCCCCACATACCTACTACTGTTTTTATTTTTAAATATTTAAAAAATTATTTCTCTCCTCTCACGTCTCTTACTTGTACTCAACTATTACTTCCACTATCTTTTTCTTGTTATTTCTTTTGATACCTCAATTACCCCCACTTATGTCTTGTTATATTTAAGTCAATTAAATTACCTATAACTATGTGCTATTCAAAGTGTAACACTTGAAATAAAAATGGAGGGAGCAACACAACTAACATAAAGTGTCCATCTTAGTGGGACCTGATATGCAACCTCAAAGCCACTTGAAAGACATAAGTAAAGATAGCGCATACAACAAACTGCTCTGGTGTGAAGCATTATGCTTTTACTATTATGCATTAGAGTGGTATGCTTTCTCTGTTAAAAAAAAATTAGGCTGGTATTCTGCTATTCTTAAATACCTTTTGATGGTTTCTTGGGTTGCTTGGTTTCCCTTTAGGCTGGGTCATAGAAGCTTAAGGAGTTTCCCTCATTGAATTTAGATGTTATTGAACTCACTAGTAAGGCCTTTATGTGATGTTTATGATGGTGCATTAATAATGTCTATCCGAAATTGATTGATTTGTTCAGACTTCTGAAATCCGGGATTGGGTTATTTTACAAATTAACTAATCAAGATTGTAATGGGTACTTTTGTGAGCTCGTTTTTATTCCACTATGATATGCTTTGATTAGATTTTGTTATTATTATAATCTAGTAGGAATCAGTGTTTTTATTTTTGACTACATAACGCCATATAATATTTTGCATTAGAATTGAATGAATGGAGAATTTTCTTTTCATGAGCTTTTGCTGCCATAGGCTTAGGGAATTGAACCAAACACATAACATTGACTTTGTGCATTTTGTTAATCACGAATAAAAAGAAACCCTCAAATTCCGCGAGGCTGCGAGAGTTGGGAATTATCTTTGCTACTTTCTTCCAGTTCTACTTAAATCCTCTTTATATGCAGTATTGTATTGTAGTGGACCTATTTGTCAGTCAGAAGATACTAGCTCTTAGGGTTTTTTTTTTTTTTCATACAATGTCTATCTAATGTTTGATCCTGCTTTTTGTGTTCATTCTTATTCTGAGATCAGTTTGCATCGCATAGTCTTAATTTCTGGTAAACATTGCAATTTGTAGAACTCAAGATTTCTTCAATTCGTATCAAAGATGAGTCGTGGTGAACTTTTTGTTGAAGGAAATCAAGTCAAGGAGAGTTCAATATCTGCGTCTGGGGACTGGGGAGCAGAATACCAACAACATCATGATGGGGGTCTTTCATGGGCTGACCAGTTTTCTAAAGAGGCAAGTTTGCAGCTTCTGAAATTTTAGACATGTTTGTTCAGTTGTGCTTTATGCTTGAATCCTAACTTTATAATATCTGGAAAATAAGTAACTTGACTAGTTATATTCTAAACTAAGTAATTGTAAATTAGATGAGAAAGACACCGTAAACAAAAAAAGGGTAATGGACAAAAAAGCTCATGACCTCAAGATATCATAAAGCAACTAGTGTGTGGCCAAATAATTTAAGCATTGACGAGCTTCATTTAATTAATTTAAGATTATCTTCAAATCTTTATGTATTTTAGATCACTTGTGTGTTGTATTCTTTGAGTAATATTGTTCATTATCCTTGTAGGGTTTTGTGTATATGAAGA
Organism: Chenopodium album; assembly: GCF_948465745.1. Classification (NCBI taxonomy): domain Eukaryota; kingdom Viridiplantae; phylum Streptophyta; class Magnoliopsida; order Caryophyllales; family Amaranthaceae; genus Chenopodium; species Chenopodium album. The sequence continues at coordinate 36,290 of NC_137860.1, forward strand.
ATCATACCCAATGTTTTTTAGCAACTGTTGATTATTAAACAAGATATTTTGTTATTTTATGATATGGATGTATGAATAACTAAGACAGTATTGTTTGAATTCGTAAAGTTGCTATAGTTATTTCGTTAAATAATTTAAATTTTTTTGCGATCACTTCTTGCTGTAAAGGATCGGACTTGGATTAGACCCTTAGGATCCAAGTTCTATACAAAGGATATCAAACCCTAGAATCGGATCCAACTCCAAGTCCGATTAGGTGGATTTCTAGTCCATGTCCATCGGAATATGCGGACATCTGAATCCAAGTTCATGTCCGCTGAATTTGAATCTCCGAATCCAGGTTTATTTTATTGTAAATCGTAAATGCATGAAAATTGTTTAGGGTTTTGTTCAAAAATTATTCTTTTATTATCTGGGTTGTGGATATATATAAGAAAGATTGGGGCGGACTGGACCTAAACCAGGGTCCCTATCCGAGTTCGACTCTTAGAGCCTAAGATTTTTGTTTGCACCTAGTTCATCAAGCTTGCACCAAGTTCAGTTTTTGGTAGTAAAGCCACCTTAACCAATTATTTACAACGAATGCTTGTTAGGTTTGAAAAAGCGCGCCTTAGGCGCTAAGGCGGTAAGCGCTTTTTAAGGCCTGGGCAAGGCGTTTTCAATTAGGCGCACATGAGGCGCTTTTGAATCAATTTTCTGCCAATTTTTTAAGAACTGTTTATACAGTGCGCCTCACTTCAAAGAGGCAAGGCGCGCCTAGGTGCTGCATAACCCTTATCGCTTTAGCGCGCCTTGAGCTTTTTTATACATTGGTTAGGTGCAATAAAAACACAATTATACCAAAATAATGTTGACTAGCTTGTTCAGAGGCTTTGTCAATGATATATAAACATTGAGTACTTAATAGTGATTAGTTCCTATGGTTCCGCATGAGAATTAACAATAGAATATGCATGTCCAATTTAACTAGTAACTGATTTTTATTTCTTTAATGTTTGTTTTGGCCATTGGCAGATAATGCTCAAGCGATCCAAAAATAGAATGTTAACTCGCTAGGAAGCATCATTAAAATTTCTTAGAGAATTAAAAATAGATATTTGAGCCACTATTGAAAGGTTGTTGTAATTGAAGTGGATTAACCCTCATTGATTTTAGGTTCCAATTCTAAAGAGTTATGTTAGATATTTGACTACGAAGGGAGTTTTTCTTCATTGAAAAGTATTGGGTTTATCTATTATGTGTCTTCTTTTTTTAATTGAACTTATTAATTTGAAGTTTTAACTTTGGACTTTCTTTTTAACCCTTTTCTAGTGTATTTTTTGTTATATATGATCACATTTTCAAGAAAGTCTATAGATGCCTTTTTAAATTTATCTTAGTATTCTCTTTTATTATTTTACCCCATTAGTGTTTTATGAAACTGTAATTAGTATTCTCTTTTCAAACCTTTATGTTTTTTACTCTAAACGTCTTAACCACCTCTTTAAAACTTTCTTGAATTTTTATTTTAGTTCTCTTTTAAAACTCCCTTTATATTTCTTGAACGCTCTTGTTTTTCTCACTTGACTCACCTTTTTCCAAACTATTTCAACTGAATATCTTGTTATGATCCTTTTTATATTGTACGGTTCCTTATGACGATTCATGTTAGCCGACCCCAAATCATTGTGGGACTAAGGCTTTGTTGTTGTTGTTGTGATCACGTCTTTCCCATATCTGGGAGGACTATCATTCTCTGTAGTAGCAGTTTATTAGATCTTCCCCATATCTGGTTGGATTTCTTTATCTCATCTCTGATTTTTCTGTGTAATAATAAAAAATAAAAATTCAGCTCCCTCGTGGTGAAGACAAATGGGTTAATGAATTTACTAGCGCAAGAGAAAAGGAATTGTTGGGGGATGACAAGTGGGTAGATGAGTTCTCCAAGTTAAATGTCCAAGACTGGGCAGGAGAATTTGAGCATCAAACTGAAGGTGCAGTTGGTGAGGATATTATGGACAGCTGGGCTAGTGCTTATGATGAGTAAGTGTAGCTGACTGGAAATTAAATTTGTTTACATACCGTACTTAATAAACAAACAAATGGGAGCTGATGAATTGACTTTTTTGGATAACACATATGCATATAAGAGCTAATTGGCCTTGTTTCTGTATAAAGTGCAGGTATCTCAATGAACAGTCTGTTGCCAAGCATAATTCAGATTCCTCAAAGGGTGTCTATGTATTTTCTGACATGAACCCCTATGTTGGTCACCCTGATCCTCTAAAAGAAGGGCAAGAGCTGTTTAGAAAGGGGCTATTAAGTGAATCTGTGCTTGCTTTAGAGGCTGAAGTCTTGAAGAATCCTGACAATGCTGAAGGCTGGAGGTTATTAGGAATAGCTCATGCAGAAAACGATGATGATCAACAGGTCAGTGCTACTACCCATTATATAACTCTGATGGCATTTTTTTGGTACATCTCCTTGGTAAGAGTGTGGCTGGATCCATGCTGGGATGAATACTTTGTTATTCTTCTACATTTTGATTCATCGTTCCATGATATTAGAAATTAGATGAATTTACTGAATGTTGGATAACTTTAAGAACATGATGCCTTTATTATTGTTATCTGAGATTCAAATTGTTCCAATTTGATGACAAATGCTTAGATATTTGGGGGACCCTTTTAAGTTAGCAGATGAGCTATGGTACGCTTTATTGGAATATGTTGCAATTTTTAAGAGATTGTCTCTTGAACTGGCGATTTTTATGTTAGTTGAATCTTCTTAGCACTGTCTTTTTATGAGCTTGCAGGCTATAGCATCGATGATGAGGGCTCAAGAAGTTGACCCCACAAACCTAGAAGTTCTTCTTGCTCTTGGAGTGAGTCATACAAATGGTAAATCTAATGCTAATCTTCTTGCTCTTCCTCTTAGATTATTTTAACATCCTTTGTTATACTTTGGTATAACAGAACTTGCTAGGTGGGTAAAGGTTTGATGGTTGTTTTTTTTTTTTTTTTTTTTTTTGTTGTTGAATTTGGGAACCTTTAAACTGTTAAGTGTTTTTCTTTCTACAAATTGGATACCTGTTTATGGTTACTTTGTTGTGGAAATTTGTTTCCGCAAGCAGAGTTGTGAACTTGTAGCAGATGAATGTAGAAATTATAATGTACTGTATTTAAGTAAAACTTGTCAGTTAATTAAATTCATTGGGATTTTAAAAAAAAAAAAAAAAATCCTATTTCCCTTATTTCTGTTTTTTTATTTAAATTAGTTTTTATAGGACTAATTGAAATATGTGTAAACTTCAGAATTGGAGCAATCTGCTGCACTGAAATATCTGTACCAGTGGCTTCGCAATCACTCAAAATATGGGACACTTTCACCTGAAGAGCTGCCTGATTCTCTTTATTATGCTGATGTAAGTGACCTCATCTCAAATCTTTGCTTATTGAGTTGTTACTTGTTTGGCTCATCACCGAGGTTTGAGGTTACTGGGGCCATTACTAGAATTCCATCTGTGATGCACTGATGCTTCAAGAGGATTTTAAAGTAACCGAGGTTAGAGGGAGTTGCAAGATTCCCCTACATACATTTATTTAATTAATATATTTTGGTACATGCACACCTTTTACCCTTTCTTTTTAAAATAAATCAGCATTACTTGTTTTTCTTTCTTTCTGACTTTCGGTGAATCGGGTTGAAAGTGAAAGTCGCCAAAAACTGGTGCAGGAATTTTGAACAAAGGGCGTAAAGACGAGAACTTAGGGAAATAGAAGAGATTATACTCTCGAGAGGGAGAAGGTCATGATACATCTCCATCACCATTACTCTCCCCCAATTTCAGAAACCCTAATTGTGTTTCTATCTATTTTCTTCCTATATTTCTTTAATTCCCCACCCCCCCCCCCCACCCCCGCCTCAACTTCATCAAATTCCTATTTTTCTCATAATTTGTTTCGTTATAATAGAAATTTTATAATGTCTTGTGCAAATGGTTAGAGCTGTCAATTCGGGTAAACGGGTCGGGTAAGTGTGGGTCGGGTCAACTCGAGTCGGGTCAATTCGGGTTAATGTCGTAACCTATGCGGCTCGGGTTCGGGTTGGATCATGCTTGAGTCGGGTCACGTCGGGTCATACATCAGTCGTTGGGCTACATTCGGGTTGGGTGAATAAAAAGTCGTGTTAAATTCGGGTTTTCACGGGTTAAAACGCGTAGGGTCATTTTCGGGTTCGATTCGGGTCAATAATTTGCGAGTTATAATCAGGTCGGGTCATTCTCGGGTTTAAGTTGGATTCGGTTCAAGTCAATAATTTGCGGGTTATATTCAGGTCGGGTCATTCTTGGGTTCAAGTCGGGTTCGGTTTAAGTCAATAATTTGCGGGTTCGGTTCAAGTAAAGACAATACTTTCGATATTAACATAGAGTAGTTTAGCCTTACGAAGTTTTGACTTTACTAGTAGAGTACAATATATAAAACATATATCTTTATTTAGCTTGTCAATATCTATAATAGTAAAGATGTATAAAATAATTAGTCGTGTTGATTTCGAGTAGGGTTTGTAACAGATCGGGTTGAATTTCGAGTCGGGTTAGTAACAGGTTGGGTCAAATTTGGGTCCGGAATTCAGGTCGGGTTAAATTTGGGTTTATACGGGTTAAAACGGTTTTGGGTCAATTTCGGTTCAGGACGGTCAGGGCTTGACTCCACTCCTTCCCTCCTATCTTTAGCTTTGAAGCCTACGTTAGCGTAGTGGTTAGCTCCTACTCTGATTGATAGTGGGGCACTACTGCTTCAAAGCCTACTGATTGATAATCAAGAGAAGAAAAGAAGATCGACTTATTCAACTACAGCCTTCCGTCGCTCGAACGAATCAAAGAGGGTTCGGTTCATGTCAATAATTTACTGGTTATATTTGGGTCGGGTATTTGGGTCGGGTCATCTCCAGGTCGGTTCATGTTCGGGTTCGGGTCTCAAATACTCAGGTCTAGGGTTGGTTCTAGGTCGGGTCAGATCGGGTTTGGGTTACCATTTTTTTCGGATTTAGATGGGTTGGTTAATAATCGGGTTCGGGTTGGTATTTCGGGTCGGGTCAACTTTTGACAGATCTACAAATGGTTCAATAAATTTACATCGCTCCTCTGTCAGATTTCCATCACTCTTGCCACTTGTTGACCTGCCTCCTCAATGGAAACTCGCCGACGAGATCTATTGCTGCTACCGTTGAGTCTAGTCATCTCTCTTCTAATTTGGGTTTTACCTTCACTTTCAAGTTTCACTAGAAATCCGATGACGGTTTAAATCTCTCCGCCACCCTCACGACTCACCTCCTACAGAAACTGTGATGTATTACAGATGCCAGAACGGTGATGGGAATGGCACGGTGATGGAAGCGACAATGGGTTTATCCATCGTGGTGGAGGTGGATTTAATTGTATATGAAGATTTGGAGAGAGAGAGAGAGAGAGAGAGAGATAAGGGTCTTGATGGTGGAAAGACACGAATTTGTTTTAATAATGCATCATTATTAAAAAAATATAAAAATAAAAAATAAATACGTAGTAAATAAAAACTAATTAGGCACAAATTTTGTTGAAAAGTGGCCGTTAATTTGGGTAAATTAAATAAAAAGTAAGGGAATTTTTTGTCATATGTTGTGGAGGATTCCTACGCGACACCCAATGTACAACAGGGTGTCAAAGTAACATTAATACATGTACTTTATAATGGGACGGAGGGAAAGTTAGAGCATAGTCGGCAAATGGGTCGCATTGTGTTGTGCTTGTTCCTTGCCACGTATAAATTGGTTGGAAACCCTTAAACCCAAGAACACAGGTTAGCCTAAAAATCAAAAATGAACACAACTGTTTTTTAAAATAATAACACAGACCTAACCCACCCAATGCGTGGTTCTTGCAAGTGCTATCGTACACACGTTTCATTAAAAAAAAAATGGAAAGAACATACTATTAAAATGTAATGAACATATACTTAGTGAAAAGAACATATGTCTATGTTTTTTTTTATTGTTAGGGTAATGTACTTCTATTTGTGACAAAATAATCATTGCTTATTGTGAAATGTTCTTTGAATTTTGTCTTTAGATTATGGTGGGTACATATAAATAATGTTCATTACATAATATTATCATGTTCTTTATAATATTACAGAACATAAAGCTGGATGTTCTTTACAAAACATATACTTCCTCCGTTTTTTTTTTTAGATGCAACACACCCTTTAGCGCGGTAATTAAGAAAGGCGCGGTATATATTCCTTTAAGTGGCTGAATGAGTCTAACATGGCCCTAACTCAACCCTTTATGCGGGTTGGCTCGTGTCAATTTCGTTTTATAATTTTCAGCACTAATCCGACCCATTTAACTAGTTGTGTCTTGTCGTGTTTATCAGTTTTTAACTAAATGAGTCAAAAATGCTTAATAATAACCCCTTTTTCAAGTCTAGTTTGTGTTGTGTTAGCTTTTGCCAACTCTAATATCAGTATCATTGGGGAGTATTCTATATGGTGTATTTATGGATGATCTTGGATTTGTAGCCCCAATAATGCCTAGGTTGCCCTTAGGGGTTTCTTGGAACCCCTAAAGTGGTTTGTTCTCAGGTTTAGGTTACCTTGGGCTTACTAGATCAAGGGGCTCTCCCGTTCACCCCCTAAAGCGTACACCACCTCCCTCCCCCCCCCCCCCCCCCCCCCAAAAAAAAAAAAAAAAAAAAAAAAAACAAACAAAACAAAACAAAAACCACTAGCACCACATAAAAAGAAAAATCAGAAAGGAAAAAAAAAAAAAAACTGCCATTTTTTTTTTTTTTAACCCTGGCCCTTGGGGGTGAGGTTTATGGATAGATAATATGCACTTGTAATTGCCATTTTTTGGGAAATCCAAGAGGTTCTGTGTTACTAAAAACTGTTGTCAACTAACTGTAGGAAAAAAAAAAAAAATCACGTTTTTGTCTCAAATTTCTTTTGTTATTAGTGCTCCTTTTTTAACTTCTTCCCTTTTCGATAGGATAAGAGAAGTGCGGAGGGCTCATTGGTCCAATAGTTCTCGATGTTTCTCCACCTTTAAAAAATAATCATAATCTAGCCATATATGTGCAAATTTAGTAGTTATTTATGTTCATTGTTTATGATCTAAAAGCGCATGGCTTGCAGGTTGCAAGGATTTTCAATGAGGCTGCTCAGATATCACCTGAGGATGCTGATGTCCATATTGTATTGGGTGTACTTTATAACTTATCCAGGGAATATGACAAAGCCATTGATTCATTTAAGACAGCCATAAAACTAAAACCACATGACTACTCCCTTTGGAATAAGCTGGGTGCCACACAAGCTAATAGTGTTCAGAGTGCAGAAGCAATAGATGCTTATCAGCAGGTAGCTTCTTATTGCAATTTATGGTGCCCTTTTTCTCTTACATATTATGCACCTTGATGATATTTGTCAAATGTCCCATTCAAATGGAAAGTAATGTTGTGAACAGGTTGTTATGTGTGATCTCGATCATTGAAACTTGTAATACTTCCTCTGTTTTTTTTAGATGCATCAGTTTCTATAAATGGAAGTTCCAATTTAGATGCATCACTTTCCTTTTTACTTAATAGATTCTCTCTATCTCTCTCATATCACATGGACCCTTATTATTTTTGTCCATCTCTTTCTACTCCAAATATTGCCTATGAGTACTTTCAAAAGTGATGGATCTAAAAAAATGAAGTATTTACTAGTTTATTTCTGCTATCTTCTGGAGTCTAGTTTAATTAGTTGGGCATCCCTATAGATCAATCCGTTTATTATTAATTCTCTCTTACAAATCTGTTTGACTGAATACCTTTCTTTTTGGCCAAAGTTAGTTCAGGAATTTCGAAGTCCCCTTACCCTTACTGTTTACTAATGAAAAATTAGCTTAGGAATTCTTGTGTTTTTTAGGTTATTGTCATAAGTACCTTGATGAAATTTCGTTAGAAAATTCAAATGACCAATCTGTATCCTTGAAGTTATAGTTTGAAGGCAGCTGACTTGCTCTGCTACCTTTTGGAGTCATGAAGGGAGGAAATGAGTGTTGTTGTCAACTTGCGTGGCTAGCCTATGGGTGGTTGGGTGCATAGTTGGGAAGATGACTAGGTTTTCAAAAGTAGATTTATAAGTAGTCTTTATGGAATAGAATTATGATTGTTGCTTCCCTACTGCATTATTCAAAGGGCTGTCTAATAAAAATACAGATTTGTGTTCAGAATTTTTTTTTTTAAGAAAAGCCCTTCATAATAACAGTAACTTAGTTTAATAAATAGAGTGAGGACATTGGCCTGTATGTGCTCTAGTGTTTTGTTTTTGAACCTTTTCATTTCAAACATAGATTCAATTTGCGGGATGGTTACATTGTTTGTTAATGTTTTTTACTGGAACTCTGAAAGTGTTTCAGCCTAGATGGGTAAAATATTGTTGAGGAAATGTATCCTTAAGACTCCCTGGTTTTATTAATCACTAATTACTGGATGCACCAAGAGCATACTATTCATTTCAGCTATATGTAGTCTTGAAATTCTCACACACCCTACATTGAATATTAAGTGTCCACTTGGCTACGTATTCTTTCTTTTTATTCCACATCATTGTTTGTGTCTTATGTTTTGTAGCAACAATTTTTAGGAATAAGAGATTCACCTGTATATTTCTCCCTGTCTTTTTGCCATATCACCGAAGAAGCTGTCCCTCTCTTTGATTAACTGGCATCTATATCAAACAATTATCCAATATTTTCTGCAAGTCGCTGTACAAATGTAGCAGTAACATGGGTAATCTGATAGTCTTCCACTTTTGTTACCACCATTCATGTTGCAAGCTCTAATTTCTGTTTAGTCTTTTAAGTGTGGTAATTCCGTGATTGCTCTATGTATGTTTACGGGTAGAGGAAGTGGGAACAAAAGGATTTTAGTGGTGATTGTAGGCCTTTCATTTTGAAATCCAGAATCCATAGGATTTATTATGCGGTACGTGAATTTTTCAACATCAATATATATCATTCGCAATTCTAGACTTCTAGTCATCTGAAGGAGTGAAACTACCTAAAATGATTCCCTGTCCATGAAAAGTACTAAAGGAGCTAGAAAGGGTTGAGTTTGACTATTTGAGTTTAGGTCTTCTTCAAATGAAAAATTATGAACTTATGAGGTGCTGGTTGAAAATTGCTTTTCTGTTTATAACAATGTTTCACTTTGCTACTTCCCTCTCTCTCTCTCTCTCTCTCTCTCTCTCCGTGTGTAACATTTTCACACTTAATTTATTGTGTGTCTACCAGGCCCTAGATCTGAAGCCCAATTACGTTCGTGCATGGGCAAATATGGGTATCAGCTATGCCAACCAGGTTCTGCTCTACTATTTACTTGTTCCTGTTTTTCTTGTGTATAATTAGTGAAATAGTGACAGCTGCCTTTCATTGTGAACCTGTCCTTGAGATCTTTTTCTACTTCGAGTCATATTTACAAGTCGATGAGCTCCTGCAGTATCCCTCCCTTTTCATGTTTATTTTATCCTCGCACAGGATAGGGGGTTTTACTTGTGGTCAAAAGACCAAGACTGTTGCTTAGAAGTTCTGCTAATTTGCGAGGAATGTAGTTGTATTTTTGTAAATAAAAGACCATTATAATAGATTAATAGAGTTGAGTCTTGAGTGCCTTGCCTCTACCCTCTGTGTTACATCTAAATGTGTTTATTCGTAACCAATTCTTCCTTGTTTTCCATGCTATTAATTACCCTTGTACGTATTGCCTCCACCTTTAAGTATGTATATCTCTTCATCAATTTCTATTACCACTCAAAACTATTAAAGGTGGTGAGTGTTAGTAAAAACTTAATAAGAGAAACACGTACTTGGGGACACTTGGTGATGGAGTTGCATTAATGTGGACGTTGGCATGGGACGTATTTTACAATAATACAAATGAGTTCAATACAAGTACTACCATTTATTTACAATAACAGGGCAGTATAGTATTAAAACTATTAGCTACTTCACCTATTTAGGAATTGGGATCTAAAAGCATAATGCTAATTGAGGCCTGGGGTATATGGCCATTTATGAAGTTCTTGGGGGCACCCTATGCCATTGAACCTTGACTTTCTCATTAATCAGCAGATATGATATTTTGGTGCATGCAGCGCCCAATTTTATTAGGATTTGCATTTTACCTATTGAACCCATGCAGAAAAATATAGTATTATAATTAAGTTCTTGACAGGGCATGTACGAGGAATCTATCCGTTACTATGTTCGTGCGCTTGCAATGAATCCAAAGGCAGATAATGCGTGGCAGTATCTGAGGATTTCTTTGAGGTATTTCTGTTGTCATGAAGTTTGATTCGCTAAATTGAATTTCGTGAGTGCTCACATATGACATGTATATTGCAGTTGTGCTTCAAGAAATGACATGTTGGAAGCATGTGATTCTCGTAATATTGATGTCCTTCAGAAAGAATTTCCGCTTTGACTGTCTTTATACCCTGTGAACATGGTATGATATGATCTGGACATAAAGCATTGATGTAAATTCATAGCGCTCTATTATTGATTACATTTTTTAGATTTTGTAGCTGGGCAGCATTTCTCTAACAATGTTGACAGTTGCCTGTAAAAGCTTTGAAGACACGGCTGAAATAGTTGATTATCCTTTGAGAAGAATCTCCGAGAGCTAAACTTGAGTTTTGTTTACATGTATATATATGAATCATCTGCTGACACACTGATATGGTTATACACTTGCACATATTTCTATGCCAATACATGCTAAGTTGTTACTGTATACCATTTTGTAAAATTGTAATAGTTGTAATATAATGATAAAGTAATATAGTATATTCAAGTTGGGGTTGTTTCTAGCGAGTCGAATCATTAGCTAGAGATAAGTTAGGATTATCCGATTATGTAAAATGGGTCCTTTTAGTTTTTTAGAACAAAGAACTAGTAAACACTATTCTAATCATTTTCTAAAGAGTTTGGACCGGAGTAAACAAATAAAGGAAAGGTGATTTGTGGCTAGCTTTTTCTTTTGGCATTTCGTTTTCCCACCTTTCATTTTGGAGTTCCCCAATAATGATTCCCCATCCAACCTCAAAGACTCGAGGATTCCCCTCATTCTTCTACCTCTCAACTCCATTTTTGGGTGGGTGAGGTTAACTCTTAACGGAGAATCTTTGTAATTTGTATCCAGTCCTCATCAAACATTGACTATCACTCTCTTAATTCCCTTCCTCTCATTTTCCTTATTTGATTCCTTTTCATTCTTGTGTATTCCAAAGTTGCAGATAACCATTAACGGAAGTAGTATATCTTATCATTTATTTTACCTCAATTTATTGTGTTTTGCATATTTTTCCTCTCTTTTATCTTCCCTTGCCACTCTTATTTTGTATACCCTTTTTTTTATTCTCAATTTGCACAACGGTTTTTTTTTTTTTTTTTTTTTTTTTTTTTTTGTTTCTACCCACATTTAAAAACAATATTTAGTAAAAAAATCAGTAAAAATAATTTGTTTAGTACCAATAAGTTCAATTCAATAAAAATAATTTAAGTTTAGTAAAAATCAGTAGCTTTAGGCCTCGTTCACTTTACCTTATTTTTACTAAACTGAAAATATTTTTGTTGAACTGAAATTAATTTTACTGAACAAAAATTAATTTTACTTAACTGAAATTATTTTTACTGAATGTCTATTATATTTCTTCTTTACATTTACTGATTTTTACTTAACTGAAATTATTTTTACTGAACTGAAATTATTTTTGTTGAACTGAACTTATTTTTACTGAATGTTATTTTTTTTAAGATGAAGTGAACATTTGTGTCAAAAAGAAGAAGTGAACATGCCTTAAAGAAGAAATATAATGGGAAATTACGTAAAAAATAATATCAGTTTAGCATAAATAATTTCAGTTCAATAAAAATAATTCCAGTCAGCAAAAGTAAAGTGAAGTAAACATGACCTTATTTAATCAATTGTCTTGCTATGTTCTATTTCTTTGGAGAAGGTTTCTTATGACAATTTATGTTAGTTTACCCCCAAATAATTTTGAAACTTAGGTTTTATTGATGTTGTATTATTTTTGTTCTAGTAAAGTGATTTCAATCCATTGTTATTTTTGGACATTCCTCTTTTCACCAACACAGTTATTGGGATTAAGGCTCTTATTGTTTATTGTTCTTGTGTATGAGTTTATATGATTTGTAATTGAATTATTGCTCCTAAATCCAAGCAATCTAGGAGTACTTATATGATGAACTGACATATGAAGTTTATGAGTAAACATTTACTCCCTCCGTCCCCAAATGATAGTCCCTTATGGCATATTTTTAGTCCCAAATTGATAGTCCCATTTGCTTTTTTCAAGTACCATTAATATCAATTTTTTATCAAAATTCTCTCCAATTGCAACAATATTTGTGCAAATTTAACTTTTCAATGTAAATTTTGTTTTTCAATGTACTTTTATTACTTTCTCTCTCTATTATTTTACATACCCAATGTAAATTTATATTTCCAATGTAATTTTACTACTTTTATTTAAGTTTCTTAATTCCCGTGATTTTTGCTCATAAGGGACTATCATTTGGGGACGGAGGGAGTAATACATAGGCTTAAAAGATTAATTATTATTATAATAATATTGCAAATTATATCATCAAATTTTAGAATATCAGAATTCTACAACTCAATCATACGATATGATTCTTAGTATCCTTATCGAACTAAAGTAAATCTAACGATATTGGTCTCAACAATTAGGCTTTGTGTCCTCACCATATTATTTTAAGGGGAAAAAAATCATTCACCCACTCTTAGAAATCGATCTTCCATTATTTTTATCACCTCACTATAAAGCCCTCGAATTTAACGAAGTACATAAGCAATGTTAGGAAATTTAGGTTAGCAAAGAAATGTAGCACATAAGGCAATTTAAATTACATATATATTGCAATTTCATTTCATAGTCCTCGAGAGTCTGAGAAATAAGGAAAAATATTGTGTAGAACGGACTCATGTGAGTCCGTTCTACTTACAGGCCCGCGTGCGGCCCGTCTTTTAATAGTCCGGCCCGCGCGCGGCCCGACTATTAATTATCAATCATTTTTTGATTTTTTTTTTTTTAAAAAAAAACGTCTTCCAACGTTCCGCCTTTCTCCTCCTTCTTCTTCCCCACGTTTTCTGCAGTTACACTCCATCACACTCCATTACACTCCATTACTCTCAACTTAACTACATTTTCCCTAAAATTTCGCATCACTTCTTCATTTTCTAGCTTATATTTTACTTGCATGTACTTAATTTTCATTTTTTTTACATAAACCCTAATTTCCGTCTTCCTCACCTACATTAATGGCTGGCCTTCCTCCTACTGATGATTCTCCTTTAAAAGTTTATATGAAACGAACTAAACGATCATCAAAACAACCTCTGAAGATAGTTGAAATGCCAGAAAGGTTAATAAATTTTTTAGTTATTATTTGCTTATTCGTTTTTTATGAAAACAATTGTCAGTAATTTTTTTTTTATTCTTGTTCTTGTTTTGTAGGGATGATTCACAGCATCCTAAGAAGCGTGGTCCTAAACAAGGTTCTAAAAGAAGTCGATCTGTGAGGTGTGATATTCGAAATAAATTCTTTTAAATTCGGAAAAATATTGTTTTGTATATTCAGATGCACGCCAGGTGTTCGATGAAATGTAAATTGTTGTTTTTACTTTGAATATTCTTGTGTAGGATTTTGTTATTTTTGATGTAATTACATTAGTTGTAATTTTGATTATTTTGAGGATTGACTATTATATAGTCAGGAATTATATTATTTATATCAGAAATAAGGATTTTATTATATTATCTTTAATTGTATTATTTTATTTTGCTAATAGTATATGTTTTTCAGTATTTAGATGTTTTTCATCAGAAATTAAGTTGTTGTTGTCTGTATTCAAATTTATCTTACTCAGGAATTAGCATATCAGGAATTAGATTTTATAGATCAGGTATTATGATATATTATTCAGAAATAAAATTAACACAGCCAGGTTTAAGATAAAATTAGTCAGGAAATAGATTATAATAGTCAGGAGTTGTTATACCAATATAATTTGCAGTAATTAAATGTTTGACAATTTATTATACCCAGGAATTACATTATGTTAGTCAGGAATTAGATAGTTTTTGTCAGAAAATAGATATGGATAGTCAGTTTAAAAATAATAATATTTAGATACATTATAACTCGTCAGGTTTTAGATAATATTTGTCAGAAAATAGATAATAATATTCAGGAATAATAATTTCAATATTTAAATAGAGTAATTAAATTTTTACGATTTATAACATTAGTCAGTAATTAGCATATATTAGTCAGGAATTAGATAATTATTGTCAGAAAATAGATATGGATTGTCAGTTTTAGGATAAAAATATTCATATGTATTATAACTTAGTCAGTTTTAAGATAATATTAGTCAGAATATAGATAATAATAGTCAGGAATAATAATATCAATATTTAAATAGAGTAATTAAATGTTTTAAGATTTATAACATTAGTCAGGAATTAGCATATATTAGTCAGGAATTAGATAGTTCTTGTCAGCAAATAGATATGGATAGTCAGTTTACAAATAATAATATTCACATCTATTATAACTCAGTCAGGTTTAAGATAATATTAGTCAGAAAATAGATAATTATGCTCAGGAATTGTAATATCAGTATTTATATAGAGTAATTAAATGTTTTAAAATTTATAACACTCAGGAATTAACATATATTAGTCAAGAATTAGATAGTTATTGTCAGAAAATAGATATGGATAGTCAGTTTTAGGATAATAATATTCACATAATAATACTCAGTCAGGTTTAAGATAATATTAGTCAGGAAATAGATAATTAGAGTCAGGAATTTTAATATCAGTATTACATTCAGTAACTATATATTTTAAATTTTATAATAGTCAGGAATTAAATGTTTTAAAAGATAATTATGCTAAGAAAATAACATAATTTTTTTCAGGAATATGTGTGTCTTATTCATGTTTTTTATTTTTCAGTGCTCTTACTGAAGATGATATTTCAGACCTTGAAATTGGTGCTAAATCTGGTCTTGGTTATCTTTGTACAATTATGGAAGATTTTAGTGATGAGCAAAAGAAGGATGATATAGACATTGGTTTTGGTGGATTGCTTCAAATGAATTTGCAGGACAATATCAGTCATCAGTTGTACAACTATATAGTAACTCATTTTAATCCTCATGCTAGAAATCTTATTGTTGGTAAAAAGGAACATGCAATTCATATTGATAGTTCTGATATTGCTGATGTGTTGGGTATTCCTTTTACTGATATACCTGTGAAAGAGATTTCTAAAATGAAGAAAGCAATCAATCCTGATGAATATTTGAAGATAGAGTGGAGGAGGTTCTTGGGTTTGGATTTAGAGGATGACTCTGAACAGGGAAATGAATCTGAAGCACAGAATCAAAAGAAGAGGAAAACAGAAGAAAAAGCTGTTCAGGGTAGGAAGAAGAAGAAGACATATGTCAATATTATTACTTATAAGATGATGTTTGAGAGATATAGAGATGGTGGTGCTGATTTTAAAAAGCTGTTTGTTATGTTTGCTGTGTCTACATTTTTGGCTCCAATTGCTGATAAGTCTCCTAATTTTAATATCATCAAGTCTTTAGAAGATGTGCGTTTCATTAAGGCTTTCAACTGGGCTGGTTATGTTATGGACTTCTTATGTGC
This sequence comes from Chenopodium album, assembly GCF_948465745.1. Lineage (NCBI taxonomy): Eukaryota > Viridiplantae > Streptophyta > Magnoliopsida > Caryophyllales > Amaranthaceae > Chenopodium > Chenopodium album. The sequence goes on from NC_137860.1 coordinate 52,066, forward strand.
GTCAATAACAGATTTTCAAGCCTTTGTTTTGAAAAAAAAGGAAGGGAAGGAGTTGAAGACAAAATCTAAACAAGTAAATGGCTGCCTAGTTGCTTTTGTAATTGCATTTTTACAAAAGTTTGAGTTTGGGACAACTTTACATCGTCGCAAGCCGTTTATTTCGAACTGGACCTGTGAAAGTTTGAACCAGAGGATTAAGTCTGTTGCTGAAAATATGGATTATGGTACTGTGAGACTGTACCCTGCTGCTTCACCAAAAAAATATGCTGGCAAATCTGAACAGGCTCTTCTTAAAACTTTAAGGCTTGACAGTATTGAGTTTAAGATTGAAGACAGTGATGAAGATGAATATTTGGATCAAAAAAAGGAAAAAAAGAAGGAAGATCAGGTTGTACAATCAACTAGCTTTGAATTGAAGGATATAGATGACAAAGCTAGATATGTAATGTACAAGATTCCCAAAGAGTTTCCTACTGATGCTGAAATTGATAATATGGATATCGATGTAAGTTTAAACTGCCATCTTTTTATTATATTTTTAGATTTTTTATTATTTGCTTTCTTTAATTAGAAATTAGAATACTTTTATCATGAATAATAAACTGTTATCAGACTATTCAACATTAATAATTTCAGTTAGAAAGTAGAATACTTTTATCAGGAATAATAAATTGTTAGTCAAGAATATGGTAACTTTTGTCAGGAAATTAAATTAATATATTAAAGTTGTTGATTTGATAATGTATTATTATTGTCAGGATTTAACATTATATTATTAGGAATTATGTACTTTGTATCAGAAATTAGCATTTTCTAATATTTTATTTTGATTATAGTATATGTTTGTTAGGATTTAAATTCTTTTCATCAGAAATTAAGTTGTATTTGTCAGCAATAAGAAACTATTAGTCAGTAATAAGAAACTATCAGTCAGGAATATTGTAAATTTGGTCAGGAAATGAAATTAATATATTAAGGTTATTGTTGATTTATTTACTTTGTTGTAATTTGGCAATACATTATTATTGCCAGGATTTTCTACCATACTATCAGGAATTATATACTTTCTATCAGAAATTAGCATTATCTAATATTATACTTAAATTTATTGATTTATTTTGATTAGTATCTGTTTGTCAGGATTTAAATTCCTTTCATCAGAAATTAAGTTGTTTGTCAAAAATAAAAAACTATAGTCAGGAATAACATAAACCCTCTCAGAAATTAGATTACTATTATCAGCAATAAGAATTATGTTATTTTTTTACATTTTACTAATAAGAAACTATTAGTCAGGAATAACAATTATGTTCCTTTTATACATTTTACTTATTTATTTTTATTTTATTTGTTGATTAGCCTGTGAAGAAGAAAATGATGAAATTCGGTCGAGATTTGAAGATTGTATCAGAGAATCAAATAGACTTTGCTATTGATTTGAAGGATGAAGCAAAATCATATTCACAAGAATCTCAATCTCAAGGAGAGGATGATTACTATTCAAATCCTGAATTTTTAGCAAAAATTGATGCAATAGTTGAAGCTGCAATGCAGACTAAAACTTTAGCTACTGATTTGGATCAGTTTGATAAAACAAAACTTAAATCTGATGCAATTGTAAGTTTGATTATATTTATTATCATTTTTTTATACTTATTAAAATCATATTAGATATATATCTGATATTATTCTTTATTTTGTATAGGTGAATGATGTTATTTCTGATCTTGGTTTGCAAGAAGATCTAATTGAAGATGCAGAGCAGAATTTAGAGGATGCAAACCAAGGAATTATGGAACCAGAAAAAGAAGCAGAAGATCTTGGTTTGAATAATGTTCAAGGAAGTGATGTTGAAGTCACAACCGCAGAACCCGAATTAGCTGAAGGCACAACACCATCAGAAAAAGAGGTGCATTCAGTTAGTAATGAAGGTCTATTTAGTTCCACATCACCTCCAAGAACACCAAAGAAAGCCAAAGGACTCAATAAATTTTATACATCTGCTATGAATGAGAATCAGGCTAGGCTTGTGCAAGAAGGGAGGAGTTTTATCAAGGGAGATACTTCTTTGCCTAGATTTAATTTAATTACTCCTACTCCTCCTACTTCTCAAGATACACCAGTATCCCAAGAAGAAAATGCACAAGTTACTGAAAAAGAAGAAGTTCAAGAAACTTCTGAAAAAGAAAATGATAAAAACAAAGAAGATGACAGCACATCTAAGGTGTAATATTTGTATTTTAACTCAATAATTTATTTTAATAGTTATTGTATTTAACTAACATATTTTATATAAATAAATGTGTTTATTATTCTATATTATTGTATTTATTTTTATTTGTATTATTCATATGCTTTCAGGTTTTTTCTAAATCTGATGATGTTATTCAGTCTAAAGCTATAGAGGAACTTGCTTTAGCTATTTATCAAGGTCATCAGGTAATGGTTTATGTCAAAAATTATATATTTTTTTAAGGAATACTGATTGAATCAGAATAAGATTGAGTAAGTCAGGAATAAAATTGTCTTTTTCAGGAATTAAATTACTTATATCAGGAATTACATTGTTTATGTTAGGAATTTGATTGAGTTAGTCAGGAATAAACTTGTTGTATTCAGGAATTATGTTGAGTTAATTAGAAATTAAATTGAGTTCATCAGGAATAAACTAGTCACTATTATTGTGGTAGTCAGGAATTAAATTGTGTTAGTCAGGAATAAACTTGTGGAAGTCAGGAATTAGATTGTATTATTCAGGAATAAACTAACCTTGGTCAGGAATTAACTTGTCATTGTCAGGAAATAGTTTTTGTTAGTCAGGAATAAACTTGTCATAGTCAGGAAATTAAATTACTTTTATTATGATTTATATTATGTAGTATAGATTATTATTGTCATGGTTTAGAAGACTTTTGTTTGATATATATATATTTTTTTCTTGTAGGAAGAACAACCTCAGCCTAGGGATGCATGTGCTGTTTTAGAATTGCTGAGGAATAAAACTGTTGCTGTTGAATCTATTCCTATTCCCATTGTTTCTATTCCTTTGGACTCTCCTACTGTTGCTACTGGTGACATTATTCAGATAGATAAAACTCCTGCTCCTCCTAGTATTGATGATACACACATTGACTTAATTGATGGTGATAGAATTCATGAATTAAAGCAAAGGCAGGAGGAGAGATTGGTAGCAGCAGCTGGTGGTTTAGATTGGGTTCTACCACCTATTCACAAGATTCCAATTCAGATGAAAGACAAGATTGTGTGTAGGAATTTGCAAGAAAACAAGCCATTGTATCTAAAAAGATTGACTGAACATGAATTATACATGTGTGATTACTTGTTTTTTATGCACTATTTTGAGCAGCTTGAGTTAGATCCTACTGGTGAGGATGAGGGAGTTAAGAGGCGTAACAACAGTCTTTACGTAAAGGATATAGGTACTGTTATCTGTTAGTTTCCCACTGAAGATCCTGAACAGAGTGATCTTATTTTGGTAAAGGAAGAGTTCTGTTCCCTTCGTCCGTCTGAGTGGGTTAATTCTGCTATTCATGATACTTGGGCTACTGTGCTCAACATTGAAGAGTGTAAAATAACTGACAGAGGAGTTTTTCAGTATAAAAGATTTGTTTTTCAAACTGAAGTTGCTGTAAGTTTTTTTTTCCTTTCTTTACTTCATTCAGAAACCAATTTTATTTATAATATTCTGTATTTAATATATTTTTTTGTTTTGTAGAATGTTACCTGGAGGTACTTAGAAAAAAGGGCAGTTTACAGAAAAGAAGTTGGTAACATAAAGAAAAAGGAGGCAATTTTGAAAACTTTGAAAAACCCAGTGGAGTATAATAAGTTTAAAGAGAAATTGTTAAAAATGGAGATGAATTGTAAATTGAATATGCATAGAGGTGAGGACATTTATGACTGCATTAGCAAGTGGGTTAGGCGTTTTCCTTCATTCAACATAGCCGAAGCCGATTTGGTAAATTTTTAACTTTATTTCTTCTTTATATATTGTATATTCAGGAATAAGCTAAACCTAGTATGATTCAAGCTTTTATTAGTCAGATTTTATATTATTTTAACTCAGGAATTATATTACTATAATCAAGAAATAATTTATTTATGTTAGTAATTAAACTGTGTTAGTAAGGAAAAAATATTATATAGTTAGGAATTAAATTGTTTTAGTCAGGAATAATATTGTTTTAGCCAGGAATAAAATTGTTTTAGTCGGGAAAAAAATTGTGTTAGTCAGTTATAAAATTTTGTAAGTCAGGAATATAAATGTTTTACTCAGATAATATGATCTTTTAATCTGTTATTTGGTTCTTTTATTCAGTTAATAAATGTATTACTTATTGTGAAAATTATGTTTTATTTATTTTGCAGCTATTCTTTCCCATTGCGTTCGATAATCATCATACTCTGCTGGTTTTCAATTTCATTGATGGTATTGGTCCAAGAATAGATTGGATAAATAACAGGACTGATATTGATCGAGATAGATTAAATGGAATAGACAGAGTGCTGGTAAGCTAATTTTAAATTAAATTTGTGAAAATTATACTTTTAGATGCTTTTAAATTTTATAATTTATATATTTATAATTACAGATTAGAGCTGTTGGTATCTTTCTGAAAAAGCATGAACATCGACATGGTGACACAAACTTGGAAGAATTGGAATGGCATGAACCTAAGTTTACATGGCAAACAAGCCATGAAAATGAGGATTGTGGCCTTTTTATATTAATGTGTATGAAAAAGTACAATGGTATATCTGGAGGTCTTGTCGACTTGAAATATGTAAGTATTTTTTCTCCTTTGTTTTTGGATTTATAACTATTGTTTTTTAGTGTTCTTATATTGTTTTTTATATAAATTTATAGAAGCAAAATCGGAAGATATATAGATGCCAACTTGCTTATCAGATGGCTACTAGAGAAGAGAATATTTTGCGGAAGAAATTGTGGAATGATTGCATTGAGTTTTCAATTAACAAGCTTAAAATTTGGAAAGCTCAACCTGCAAGAAAGAAGCTAGAGGCCAAATATCAGAAAGAAAAGGAAGCCATTGAAAGGGAAAAAGAGAGGCAGTGGAAGTTGATGCAAAAACAAAAAGAAAAAGATGTAAAAGAGAAGCAGCAATTGGAAATTGATCAACAACTTCAGAAAAATGAAGAGGAAGATTAGATTTTTTTTTTTTAAACAATTAATCATACATGTACATATATATTTTTTTTTTTGTAGTTAGGCATTATTTTTCTTTTGTATAGATACTTATAAATTTGTTTTATATATGTATATATTTTCTATTAAATCCGTTTTCTGTTAATCATACATCTATATATTAGTCATATATTAAAATACTTGTGTCAGAAATTAATATCAAATTTTAATTTTAAAAATTTTAAATATCAAACTTAAAATGAATAAAATGTTTGTCATAAATTAAATTACTCTTCTCAGAAATTACTTTATTTATTTTAGCAATAAATTTCTTTTGGTTAAGAATAAAGTTTTGTTGGTCAGGAATAAACTTGAGTCAGTCAGCAATAAACTTCATTTAGACAGGAATTAAGTTGAGTTACTCAGGAATAAACTTGAGTTAATCAGAATTTAGTTTTTTTAAATCAGGAATAGAGTTGAGTCTGTCAGGAATAATTTTGAGTTAATCAGGAAATAGATTTTTTAAATCAGGAATAGAGTTGAGTCTGTCAGAAATAAACTAAGGTTAGTCAGGCATAAGATTTTTAAAGTCACGAATGATATTGTGTTAGCCAGTAATACAATTAGTTTACTTAAGAATAATATTCTAGAAGTCAAGAATTAACTCAGGAATTAAAATTCGATTATCAGAAATTAAAATGTAATAGTCAGTAATAAAATTGAGTTATCACAAATTAAATCAGGCATGAAATTGTGTAAATCAGGATTAAAATTAGTTTAGTCAGGAATAAAATTAGATTTTTAAAGTCAGGGATAAACTTCAGTTACTCAGCAATAAGATTTTTAAAGTCAGTAATAAAGTAAGGTTAGTCAGGCATAACATTTATCTAATCAGAAAATAAAATAATTTTTTTCAGAAGTAATCAAACCTCAAAATGGCAAAATATAGTATTGTTTAGACAAGAATAAACTTGAATTAGTCAGGAATAAACTTGAGTTAATCAGGATTAAGATTTTTTTAATCAGGAATAGAGTTGAGTCAGTCAGGAATAGAGTTGAGTCAGTCAGGAATAAACTTGAGTTAGTCAGGAATAAGATTTTTATAATCAGGAATTAAAATGTGTTAGTCAGTGATACAATTAGTTTACTTAAGAATAAGATTCTAGAAGTTAAGAATTAACTCAGGAATTAAAACTCGGTTATCAGAAATTAAAATGTAATAGTCAGTAATAAAATTGAGTTATCAAAAATTAAATCAGGCATGAAATTGTGTAAATCAGGATTAAAATTAGTTTAATCAGGAGTAATCAAACCCCAAAATGGAAAAATATAGTATTGTTTACAATTATCTTGAATAATAAAATAAAAAATTTGAAGATTGACTTTATGATAGGAGAAGGCAGCAATAGGGATGAATTAAATGAGTTGTGGATTAGGAGTTATTGTTCCAAACTCATTTGGATCTCTTGTTGCTGTTCTTCTTCTTTCAAAATGTCCTCTAATTCTTTTGTTCTTCTTTGGCCTTCCCTTTGTTTTTGGTCGTTTTGGATCTTTAACTGTATTTCTTCTTTCTTCTTCTTCATCAAGTTCACGAATTTTTTCTTCATTTGTTTGGAACACTTTCCTTACAGATTTGTACATTTGTTCCAAAGCATCATCACATATTTTTGATGCTTCTTCATTCCCTTGGCATATTGTCACAAGGTTGTAAAAATTCTTTGTTATTGATTGCCTCCAAGGAGTGTTTATTAATGAATGATCTGTGGTTGAATTTCCTAATCAAAAAAAAAAAAAAAAGATTACTACATTTTTGTTAGTAATAAGAATAATAATATTATAATATCAGAAATATAATTATTTATATTATGAAAATAAAAGTCAGCAACGAGCTATGTGATAATATTTTTATTTTCTGTTTCAGCCATAAATTTTCTGACAAAATTGATATTATTCCTGATAAATTTTAATTGTCAGTAGAAATGTCAAATTATTGCAAAAAGTCTTACAAAACAGAATAAAGTAATTTATTGCCTCATTGAAAATTCATTATAATGTAGAAAAAGTCATTTATTGCATCATTAAAAAGTCATTCTAATTTGACTAAGTTAATAAAATTTTCTGTTAAATTACAGATTAATTATTACTGTTCATACATAACTCTTTTCTATTTAAAGGCTGTTCTAAATTAAGTTTTTTCTATTAAAAGAGTTATATTATAACAACCTCTATTGTGTTCTATAAAAGGTGCATTCTTGTAAAAATAACTTATATTTTTCTTCATCTAATCTATCATCAAAATAATGGCTGATTTCTACGCAAATAAGGAGAAGTGTACAATTATTGTTAAACCAATTGATCGCATTAGTATGGTAAATATATTACATTAACTTTTAAATTTATAAATTTGTTTTGTGTTTTAGTAAAGATTAAATGATATCAAAATTGATTTTTTTTTCTTTCAGGGTCTTCCTGATGATTGGAAATTTTTTCTTCTGAAATTCAAGAACTTTGTTAGAGTCTTTGCTGGGAAGAATGGCAGAGAAGATAGACATTGGGAAGTAAGAGTCATAAGCATACCAGAAAATACAGGTTGTGGTGGTATGTTGATTGATCGTGAATGGGAAAACTTTGTAGCTGCAAACAACATAGTTGTTGGAGACAGACTTGATGTTTATCATGATCATTATAACATTTATATTAGAATTTTTAATGCTGATGGTACTGAAAGGCTTCCTAATGAAGGAGGAAGTGGTACCAATGTATAAGTTTTTAAATATTTATATCATTTTATGTGTAAAATAAATCTGATTTTATATCAGAAATAATAATAAATGTATCAGATATTATAATATTTTGTTCATGAATAATAATATTATAATATGTTGTTCAGTGTTCATTATGTTCAGGAATTAGATTATTTTTTTCATTTATTAGAGTTGTTTTGTCAGGAATTAAATTATGTTTGTCAGGTATTAAAATTTTTTGATTACATAGGAATTAGATTGTTTCAGGAATAAAAATTTTTCAATCAGAAATTAGTTATTATAAATTAGAAAGGATCAGGAATAAGATATAGTTTGTCAGTTTTAAGATTTCTTTGGTCAGGAATTAAAATATGTATGTCAGGTATTTTAAATTTTATTCAGGAATTAATCTGAATATATCAGGAATTAAATTGTATGTTTGAGGAATAAACTTGTTTCAATCAGGAATATTATTATCTTTTTCATGTATTATACATTAAGAAAATCTATGTCAGCAAATTATTTATGACAGTAGTTAAAATGTTTATCTCAGGAATAAAGATATTTTTTTTATACTAAATAAACATGAAATAAATTTTAAAATAACAAAGTATGTACGTACCTAATTCACTGCCATCCCAAATGTTTGATTTAGCAAGCTTGGTCCAACGTTTCAGAATGTATCTCTCTAGTATAGCATGTATGCTGTACATTTGCATTATCTTGATAATGTGAAAGCACAGCAATCCAGTCTCTGTGAAGCACATACAAGAACACATAAACTCATTGTTTTGAGTGTAATATATGACTTGATAGGTGTGCATATAATCTTCATCAAGAGAAACATCAAAGAATTTGACATATTGCATTGTAGTGGCTTTTTCTCTTGCATATGCTCCAAGACTTGTTTCAAATTCCAGCCTAAAATCCTTGTATAAGTTTAGAGTATAAACTTCAGCTGCATGTTTTAATATCTTTGTTGTTGTTCTTTGTCTCTCAGTATTACATCTGAAGTTGTCACTCTTTTCAGTGCTTCTCCATCTTTTCACAATAGCCTCAAAAATATGAAAGAACTCCAAAAGCTTTGTGGTTTTGTTGGCCTTAAATGAAATTGCTCTGTTTGTTACTTCTACCCTTTGAGATGAAAGAATTCCAGCTGAGAAAATATCCTTGCTCAATGTTGTGCACCATTTATCTCGTAGACCATATAACCTATCAAACCATTCTTTTTTCTCTAGCCCATGTTTTTGAACCATCTTGTGCCAACAATCTTCAAAGTCAGATTCAGAATCACATCCACTTAAGCATTTGTGAAACATATTTTTGAATTCAGGATTTGTTTTTAGAGTACCAAAGTGTGAGACAAAATTCTTTTGCAAATGCCATAGACATAGCCTATGTCTTGAGTTTGGATAAACCTGCAACAAAATTAAAATTACTGTAGTCAGTAATATGACTATTATAATCAGAAATTAGAAACATTTAGTCAGAAATTACATAAATTATGTAAGATATTAGTATATTTTTCTCAGGCATAACAATATAAGAGTTAGAAATTAGCAATTTGATTATTTGTATAATCAGGAATTAAAACTATTTTGTCAGGAATTAGATACTTTTCCTCAGGAATTAGATAACATAGGTATAACAATGTAATAATAATAAAAAGGAATATATTTAAAAATTATCTTTTTTTTTTAATATTTTTTATTTGTCTATAAAAGTATTATTTACTCATACATTTTGCATGTTTTTGTACTTTGGTATATTCTCTCTCCTACAACAAACTTTTTTTGCAATATTCCTCAAAAATGGAAAACAATTCTCAGTCTTCTACTTCATCAAACGATCCTCAATATTTGTCAAATATGCAAAACAATTCTCAGTCTTCTACCTCAACAAACGATCCAGAAGAAAATGCAATTGATAACTTTGAAAAAAAGTTAAATGAACTGTTGGATAGAAGAGATAGAATGAAGAATGCATTGATGAAGCTCTATGAAAAGGTTGAAAAGAATGAAATCGAAGAACTAAGCAAGAGAAAGAGAGCACAAGAGATATGGCAGGAAACCCAGAACAAAAAGCAGAAAGAAGAAGATCAACACAAGAAGGAAGAGAAAGAACAAAAAGAAGATCAAAAGAAAAAACAAGGTTAATATCTGAGGAAGAACATAAAGAAGATTATGATTTTAGGGTTTTTTTCTTTATTTTTTTTTCTGTTAATTTCTAGTCACAATCAATATCATTAAAATATATGGAAAATATGATATGCTATTTTGTTTATGTTTCTGCATTTCCTGTTTTTATTATCAAAAGATTTATTTAGTAATGGTTTAAAATGATGTGGTTTTGTTGGTTTTTATTCATATATTGATTATTTTTTTTTTTAGTATTAATAATTTTTCGTCAGGAATTATATTATTTTAGTCAGGAATTTTATTAATTTGTTATATATTCCATATTTATTTCAGAAATAAAATAAATTATCACAATCAGGAATAAGAATATTTTACTCAGTAATTATAACATTTTCAATAGGTAATAAATAAATAAACAGACTTATATCAGGTAATTACAACATTTTCAATCAGGTAATAATTTAAATAAATTTGAATTAGTAATGACTTAATTTCAATCATGTATTAGAAAACTTATATCAGGATTAAGAATCTTACTATCATGAATAAGATTCTGTCAATCAATATTAAATAATTTTAACTTATTAATATATCTTAGTCAGGTATTGCCTTTATTTTATCAGAATTAATATATTTTTGATCAGGAATTATATTACATTAAATTATGAACATGAAATATATATTATTAGTCAAGAATTAAACAGATATTTATCAGGAATTATATAATTTCTGTCAGGTATTGATCTGTTTTTATCAGTTATTAAGTTATTCTAATCCAGGAACAATATATTATGAAGAATAAAATTCTTACCTCTGGTATGGCGTTACTCATTGCAAGATCCTGATCAGTGAAGATTGGTTTTGGTTCGATTCCACACATCGACTTTTTGAAAATTTTAAGAAGCCAAACAAATGTGTCAGTCTTTTCGTCACTTATGAATGCACATCCAAACATTGTTGTTCTCCAGTGACAGTTTATACCAACAAATGGTGCACATATCAACCCATATTTGTTTGTTCTATATGTTGTATCAAAGATTAAAACATCACCATAGGCTTTGAATCTTCAAGCATTTGAGAATCACGGCAAAAATAGCTCACCACATTGTTTTCTTCTCCAAATTTCAGTCTATAAAAGAATGAAGGATCATTATCTGCTCTCTCTTGAAGGGTATCCAATACATTCTGCATGTCTCCACCTTCAACCATACTCATTTTCACCCTTGATACATAGTTTAGGTGATCTCTCTTAGTATGACCTACACATTCTTCTCCTCCAGCTTCATTGGTGATATAATTGTAAGCATCCATTGGTTTGATACCACTTTCAACCATGCTTTCAATTAGTTCACCCATTGGTGCTGATATTTGCCTTTCTGATCTTAGATGATTACGTTGAACTGCTATAACCAATTCATGATTATGTTCCAACTCATGTGTAACAGCTTCGAAATTTCCTTCTTTGATTTTCTTGAAACGAATATGAGCTTTGCAACCAGTTCTTGTCTCATTTACCTCCCTATCTTTTCTCTTTTTTTCATCAGTTTTACCCAACATGGGTATTTCCACTGAATTTTGTTCAGCTGCCATCTTCATTTTACCCTTTATATGCCCTTCTTTAGAACACCTAAAATAAAACTCATACAATTGATCATTATTATCTCTTCTCTTTGTTGATTTTCTAACACTGAAACCAAAAGTCCTTGAATGAGCTTTGTATAAAACAAATCCCTCATTGTAGTCTGATACAGTATAACCTGCTAGACATTTACTTATGTTTTCATCCTTCTCATATTTGTAATAATCTGCAAGAAAAGTATATATGAAACATATCATAATTTATTTTTGTCAGGAAATAAAATATTATACACAGTAAATAAATGTTCTTTAAATTTATGATACTTAAGTATTATCATGTCGTCAGGAATTACATTATTTAAATCAGGAATTACTAAATACTAGTCAGGAAATAAAAGATCTCAGTCAGGATTATGTTTACATTTAATCAGGAAATAGATAATATAAGTCAGAAATAATAATATTTGTATCTGATTATAATATGTTGTTGATTATTTTTTCAGGAATTAGATTATTTATGTCACTTATTAGTTTTGTTTTGTCAGGAATTACATTTTGTATGTCAGGTATTAAAATATTATGATATCAGGAATTAGATTATATATTTCAGGAATAAAATTGTTTCAATCAGAAATAAGATTACGTTTGTCAGCTTTAAGATTTCTTTGGTCAGGAAATAAAATATGTACGTCAGGTATTTTAAATTTTATTCAGGAATTAATTTGAATATATCAGAAATTAAATTGTATGCTTCAGGAATAAACTTGTTTCAATCAGGAATAATATTAATTTAATTTCAGTAACAAAAAATAGTCAAAATATCAAAATAATGTTCGAATCAGAAATTAGATTATAATATTCAGGAATAAAGTTATATTAGTCAGGAAAATAGATAATTATATTAGACTTTAACCCATCTAATGTTAAAGCCTTGTTTAGAAGAACAATGGCAGAAATTGAGCTTTGTTGATCTTAAGTTTTGATGATGACTCAAGGAACCTAAGCAAACCCATAAGGGCTTTAACATTTGTCTATTAGCTTTGAAGTGTTGACATGTTTATATGCTACGAAGTTCTAGAGTCAGAATTGAGCATGGAACAAGGTCAAAAGAAGAGCTTTGGACAAGGATAGAAGACAATCAGAAGCCAAGTTCCTTGAGTGAGGAACTGAAGCTCCAGAGTCGAAGCTTCACTAAGTTCCAAGGAGTCTATTGTATCTTTAATATTTATTTTAGGCTTCTTGTATATATGTTAAGTACGTTGATTATTGATAGGATTTTAAGTGGATTTAATTTCAGTTTATGAAGATTTTATTTTCCTTGTTTAAAAAGATTTTATTTTATTTTCGGAAAATTATCTTTTAATTCTATTTATTTTTAAAAGATTTTCTGTTTTAACCTTATCCTATTGTTTTGGAAAATCTGACTTGGTAAAATCTTCTTTGAAACTCTTTTAACGGTTCTTTTACTTGGTCAAGGAAGTTGAGAAATTTAAGGAAGCAGTAAACCACTTCCTCAAGAATACTTTAGCTTGCTGCCCAAGCCTCCACGAACTGCACTTCCTAGTTTCATGGGAGTTGTGGTGAAGTGGAAGTCAAGGCAGACGTGGGAGTTTTTCAACTGATTTCCTCTAGTATAAATAGAATTGGTTTTCTATTTTGAAGAGTACACTTGAGCATTACAATCTTCTAAGCTTTTCGAAAAGAGTCAAAATCCACTTAAGTCCTTGAGTGTCTTTGTACTTAGCATCTTAGAGTTTTAATTCGAGTTGTATTGGGAAGAGTTTGGGTAAACTCTAGAGTGTGTAGATTGCTTTGAGTGAAGCAAGGAGAAAGAGAGAGATTAGAGAGCTCAACTGATTGAGGGATCAGTTGAGGGGGAACTTAAGTTCGTAGAGGAACTTGAGTTTAGAGTCTTAATTTGTAATAGGTTGTTTGCCCTATTATTATTAAGAATTGAGTTTAAAATCCCTTGTGGTCGTGGTTTTTCTTCTTGATTAGGGCCAAGAAGTTTTCCACGTAAAATCTCTCTTGCACTTTAAAGTTTTTGTTGAAGTTTCTTTTAGAACCACGCAAAAATTACCCCAGTTCCTCCACAATACAATTCACCCCCCTTCTTGTATTGTTCATTCGAGTCAACACTTGGTATCAGAGCAGGTTCCTCGAAGAAATCAGGAAACCCTGTCGAGTTAAGTTCCTGGAATCAAGATGAACAATCACGAGAAACTGGAAGAAGGTTACTCTACGCAGCGTCCTCCTATGTTCAATGGGAAATTCTACACCTATTGGAAGAACAGGATGGAAATCTTTATCAAAGCTGACAACTACCAAGTTTGGAGAGTTATCGAAGTTGGTGATTTTGAAATTACCAAAACCAACAGTGAAAATGAGGTAGTACCTAAACCTATGTCTGAGTTTGATAAGGAAGATTTTGAGAAAATGGAAATTAATGCACTTGCTGTTAAATTACTTCATTGTGGTCTTGGACCCCATGAACACAATCGTGTTATGGGTTGTAAAAATGCTAAAGAAATTTGGGATTTACTTCAAGTAACTCATGAAGGAACTAACGAAGTGAAACGCTCTAAAATTGACTTGCTTATGTCAAAATATGAACGGTTTGAAATGCAACCAAAAGAATCAATTCAGGAAATGTTAACTAGATTCACTAACATTATTAATGAGCTTGTTTCTCTTGGAAAGCAAATCCCTATTGATGAGCAGGTCAGAAAATTTCTAAGAAGCCTTCCTCAAGATGAGAGATGGAGAGCCAAGGTAACAGCCTTACAAGAAACAAAGGACTTCACAAAGTTCAACATTGAGCAACTTGCTGGTTCCCTCATGACTCATGAGTTGCACCTGGGAACAAGCAACAGTGAAGGAAACCGAGGAAAAGGCTTGGCTCTCAAAGCTGGAGATCAAGAAGAATCTGAAGTAGATGAAGAAGAGGCAGCTATGCTGGTGAGAAGGTTCAAAAGAATGTTCAACAGAAACAACAGGTCAAGGAACTTCACCAAGAAACCCTCTACTTAAAAAGCTGACTCTGGTTGTCACAAATGTGGATCACTGGAACACTTCATTCGTGAGTGTCCACTTTGGGAAACAGAGAAAGGTAAAGGGAAGGCAAAGGAACAAGTTAAGAGCAACTACAACAAAACTCCTTTCAACAAAACAGACATAAGGAAGGCTATGATAGCTGCATGGGGAGATTCTGAAAGTGAGGATGAAGAGGAACAACCTGAAGAAGAATCAGCTCATCTATGTTTGATGGCCAAACGTGATGACAGGGCTTACAACGATGAGCTTGCTAAAGAGGTATTCCTTGATCCTAATGTACTTAAAACCTATACTAAAGATGCTCTCATTGATTTAGTGTTTGAAATGGAAGATGAATGGACTCACACTAGTATTCGTCTTGGTGAGTGTCAAAGAGCTCTCAAAGTTTGCAAGGAACACAGTACATGGATTGAAAATCAACGAACTGATGTGCAAAGCAGATTTTTTGAACTTTTTGACAAGAATCTTCTCTTAAAAGAAATGAATGAGAAACTCAAGTTTGAAAATATTATGATAAATGTGGAACTGACTCAATACAAACTAGCTAATGCTGAAATATCTCCAAGTTCCTCCTCTGAATCTTTGCCTAAATTTAATGAGGATTTTGAAAAACTAAAATTTGATCTTGATGAGTTAAGAATTGAAAAGGCAAAATTGGAGAAGGAACTTGAGCTTCGAAAAGAAAGATGCATTAGTCATGTTGGAATTCCTAAGTGGATTGAGAATGCTCAAACCAAAAGAACTGAAGGTTTAGGATTCATAAGTTCAAAGCATAAGAACAAGAAAAAATATGTAGACCTGCCTAGCTATAAAGTATGTACCTTCTGTGGTAAAACTGGCCATCTTATTACTACTTGTAACAAGAAGGAACAGTCTGTTAACAAGAATGTTAGGCAAGTCTGGGTAAAGAAATCTGATATTGCTTCAACGTCCAAGGAACCCAAGGAAACCTGGGTTCCTGAATCTAACCAATGAAGTTCTTTTGCAGGTCCTAGTGAGGGGGAACAACACGTGGTACCTCGACAGTGGTTGTTCAAAGCATATGACAGGAGACAAATCAAAGTTTCTCTCACTAGAGGCCTATCCAGGAGGAACTGTGACCTTTGGAGACAACAAGAAGGGTGAAGTAATTGCTAAAGGAAAAGTAGGAAGGTCCAGTTCCCATTCAATAGAAAATGTACTTTTGGTCGAGGGTTTAATGCACAATTTGCTGAGCATATCACAATTTTGTGATAAAGGAAACTCTGTAAGTTTTACCTCTGATTCATGCAACATCATTAATGATAAAACAGGAAGGGTTGTTCTTGAAGGAACTAGAAAAGGGAACACATACATTGTGGATCTGAATTCTGTTCCAAGGAACAACCTTACCTGCCTGAGTGCCATTAATGATGATCCTTTATTATGGCATAGACGTTTTGGACATGCTAGCTTCTCACTCATGGATAAACTTAGAGCAAGGAACTTGGTCATAGGGCTTCCCTCAGTCAAGTTCCTCATACAACATATCTGTGATGCATGTGTGAGAGGCAAGCAGGTCCTCCTTCAAAAGCAAAAACATGGTCAGCACCACAAAGCCATTGGAGCTAATCCATATGGATTTGTGCGGCCCCATGCGTGTTCAAAGTAGAAGTGGAAAGAAATATGTTTTAGTTATTGTTGATGATTTTTATAGATTTACTTGGGTGATTTTCTTGTCTAGCAAGGACGAGACTTTTGATGAATTTGTGTCCTTTACCAAAAGAGTTCAAAAGTCCAGTGGAAATCAAATTATCCACATTCGATCAGATCATGGAACAGAGTTTGAGAATTTAAGATTCGATGACTTTTGCAAAGAAAATGGCATGGATCATAACTTTTCAGCTCCAAGAACTCCTCAACAGAACGGAGTTGTTGAAAGGAAGAACAGGACTCTAGAAGACATGGCAAGAACTATGCTCATAGCAAGTGGTCTTCCAAGGAACTTCTGGGCTGAAGCTATTAATACTGCTGGTTATATTATTAATAGAGTTATGATGAGACCAATCATCAATAAGACTCCTTATGAACTGTTTAAGGGCAGAAAACCCAATATTTCTCACTTTCGAGCTTTTGGATGCAGGTGTTTTGTCCATAATAATGGGAAAAGGAACATAGGAAAATTTGATGAAAGAAGTGATGAAGCTGTGTTCCTTGGCTATGCATCAAATAGCAAGGCTTACAGAGTTTACAACAAAAATACATTGTGTGTAGAAGAAAGCATTCATGTGATATTTGATGAATCTAATATGTTTATGAATGTACAGGAACAAGACATTAATGATTATGAAATTGGAATGATTAGAGACAGGAAAGAAGAGGAGGAAGCCTCCAAGCAAACCAAGGAAGTAAGAGAGGAACCTGAGCAAGAACATCAAGAAAATGCTGAAGTTCCTGATCAAGAAACCTCGGAGGAACAAGATCATGGAGAATCCGGCGACGAGGAAAATGCAGAAGAAACCGAAGAAGAAGTGCCTCAAATTGGAGTTCCTGCTAGAGAGTTTCATCCAAAGCCATTCAAGTATCAAGGCTCTCATCCAACAGATCTTATCATAAGTGATATTGGTAAAGGAACTCAGACCAGATCACAGATGAGGAACTTCTGTGCCTTCCAAGCCTTCTTATCCACAATTGAGCCAAGAAATCATGACGAAGCTCTGAAGGATGCTGACTGGATAATAGCCATGCAAGATGAACTAAATGAGTTTGAAAGGAACAAGGTCTGGCATCTTGAAGAGAAACCAGAACACAAAAAGGTTATAGGGCTCAAGTGGGTATTCAGGAACAAGCTGGATGAATATGGAACAATTGTGAGAAACAAGGCCAGACTTGTTGTGAAGGGCTACAATCAGCAAGAAGGTATTGATTTCGAAGAAACCTTTGCTCCTGTTGCTAGATTAGAAGCTATTAGAATATTAATTGCTTTTGCCTCTTTCATGGGTTTCAAACTGTATCAAATGGATGTTAAATGTGCTTTCCTAAATGGTTTTCTTGAAGAGGAGGTGTACGTAGAACAACCTCCTGGTTTCGAAAATCCCCAATTTCCTAATCATGTCTTTAAGCTTGATAAAGCTCTTTATGGGCTGAAACAAGCTCCTAGAGCCTGGTATGAAAGGCTCTCTAAGTTCCTTCTTCAAAATGATTTTAAAAGAGGAAAAGTAGATAAAACTTTGTTTTTAAAATCTGAAGGAACTGATTTACTAGTTGTTCAAATATATGTTGATGATATTATTTTTGGAGCAACTAACGAAAACCTGTGCAAGTACTTTGCTGAACTAATGAGTGGTGAATTCGAGATGAGCATGATGGGGGAACTCAACTTCTTCCTTGGACTACAAATCAAACAAACAGAAAAAGGTATTGCAATTCACCAACAAAAGTATGTCAAGGAACTACTGAAGAAATATAATCTTGACCAGCAAAGACCTACCATACACCTATGGGAACAGGCACAAGGTTAGATGAAGATCTACAAGGAACTAGTGTAGATCAAACTGGATACAGAGGTATGATTGGATCTCTTTTATACTTAACTGCTAGTAGACCTGATATAGCATTTAGTGTTGGCTTATGTTCTAGGTTTCAATCTATTCCTAAAGAATCACATCTTATAGCAGTAAAAAGGATCCTACGGTACCTCAAAGGAACTGACAATCTTTGTCTCTTCTATCCTAGAAGTGATACTTTTGAGTTAAAAGGTTTTGCAGATGCTGACTATGCAGGGGATCTGGTGAACAGAAAAAGTACTTCCGGGATGATTCAGTTTCTTGGGCCATGTCTAGTTTCTTGGGGATCCAAGAAACAGAACACAGTGGCCCTGTCAACTGCTGAAGCTGAATATGTGGCAGCTGCTGCCTGTTGTTCTCAAGTACTCTGGATAAAACAACAACTAAGGGACTATGGTATGAAGTATAATTGCATTCCTATTTATTGTGATAATACTAGTGCCATATGCATTTCAAAAGATCCAGTTCATCATTCTCGTGTAAAGCATATTCATATAAGGCATCATTTCCTTAAGGATAATGTGGAAAAAGGCTTAATTAAATTAGATTTTTGTGAGACTGAAAATCAAATTGCTGACATTCTTACTAAGCCTTTGAGCAGGGACAAATTTGAAAAGATGCGCATGGAACTTGGTATGATACAATTGAGTTAGAGGACCTCAAGTTTCCCCAAGGTATAAGTCAATCATGCATGCATTATATGTGTCTTACACAATCTGTATATGTGAAAACATAGTCCTGAGCATTAGAATGTATGGCAATACATATGGGATTGTGGCTGTATGTGAAGAAATCAAATTGCACTTGCTTATCTATATTACTAACAAGCTATGTTGATTTGTTCCAAGTTCCTCCTAATATTTTCATAAGATTTCGTTCTATCACTTCTTGAATTAATTAGCTAGTCAGTTAATTAATTTTTATCTTCTGAAAAAATCTTATCCTTTTATTTTTGAATTAATCTCTCAAGTTTATCTCTTTAAATTCAAATTTATCCTAAATTAAATACCCTAGTCTTTTCGAATTCAATTCAAGTTTCTGATCAAAAATTTCTCTATTTAATCAAGACTCTTGATGTCAAATCACATTAAATGAATCTTCCATCTTTAATCTGACCAAGTGAAAAGTAATTTCACTATCTTTCTTCAAACGACACATACCCCATTCAATTCACCTTCTACACTATTCCACCGACCTAATTCACCTCTCAGAATTCACCCCACTATAAAATGAAATCAAACCCTAACCACTGTTCCTCACCACCCTACTCCGTAAAATACACACTTGTCTTTAGTGATTCTTCTCTAGTTCCCATGGAAATCTCACCAAAAATCCAAAATTCACCTCAAAAAGCATCACCCATGGAAGTTGAGACTAAAACCTCAACTCAAGCTATCGCCGAAACCCCACAAAACAAGCCCATGGGTCGCAGTGATTCAAAGAAGAAGAAGATAGAGGTTGAAGAGGAATTGGACTACGAGGAACTTGGTGAACCGATTCAGGGGGAAAAATCAAAATCACCTGCTGTCAAGAGGCTTGAAGCAAGCTCTGATCGATTCATCGCTGGTCTCTGCATTAATCTCAAGTGGTGTGAGATAAGTAAGTATACTGAACTTCTTGATATTCTTGAGGCACAAAATTGGGTTAAGTTGTTTAGTGAATGTTATGACAATGTGATTGCTCATGCTCCGTTAAAAGAATTTTGTGCAAATTTTAAGAATGTGAATGGTGTGTGTACTAGCCGAGTTAAAAATAAGAAAATTAGTTTTGATGCTGATGATTTGGCTGCTGTGTTTGGAACTCCTAATGAGGGGTTTGATGAGTATTTTAAAGGAGAAACTGAATTAAGTGTTGATGATGTTTCCATTGAAAAAATTGTTGAGTCAATTGGGGGTAAAGCTTCCATAGTAAAAACCAACCACAACCTGTTCTCACCTATCCAAAAATTGCTGTTTATCTTTGTTCATATGGCCATAATACCAAGAACTCAGCACAGGAACGAGGCTAATCACCTTGATGCTGTGCTCATGTACTGCCTTGAAAATAAGATTCAAATAAACTTTCCCTCCCTAATGATCCAGCATCTCACTCACTGCATTGCCAACCATTTGAAGGTTGGATATGCAAATTTGCTAATCACTCTCCTTGAAAGTTGTGGTGTCTCCATGACTAACTATGAAAGCCTCAAGCTAAAAACAAACCATTATGTACAACCAAGAACCCTCGAGGCCAAAAACCTAACTGTTATAGATGGAGTCACCCAATTCCTTTCCAAAACTCTTTCAAAACCCAAGCAGGATGAAGGTAGTGTGAAGAAAATGGAGGAAGAGGAGTTAGATAGATGGCTAGAGGGAGAGGACAGTGAGGGTGAGGGAGAAAAGAAGGCTAAGGAAGTGCTCACAATGCCTGCAAAGAGTTCTCCTAGTGTTGGAAAAAGGAAGAGTACAAGGTTGGCTTTTAGGCCAAAAGGAAAAGACAAAGCTGAATCAACTGCTGTTGTGGATTTATGTGATGATAAGGGAGAAGAGAGAACTTTTGTCCAGGGGGAACAGGGCACTTTCACTGAGGCTGCAGTTCCAGTAGAGGATGAGGTGGGGTTGACTGGTCTTGGTTCTGTCAGCTCTACTCTACAACTGAGGGCTCTCAAGGATACAGTGCAGACACTTGTTGATGCACAGCCTGTTCTAGTCCAGAGGATTGAGTCTCTGGAGAAGATGGTGGCAGAATGGGCAAAGGCTTCTACTGAGCTTACATCAGCAGTGCAGCAGAGCACCTCCACTATATCTCAAGGGCAGTCAGATCTTTTGAAGAAGCTGGAGGAGCTGGTCATTGAAGAAGTACCAGCAGAAGATGCAGAAGAAGAGCATCTATCCTCTGCCCCTGAAGCCTAATTCTGTTTTCTCTTGTGTCTTAGCCATGGAACTTTTTATCTTTGAACTTGGTCTGGATTGAACTTTGTCTTATTTTTCTTCTTTTGGTCTGTAAACATTTAAACAGGGTATTTTGTTTGCTTTTGGATGTTCTGGAGGAACATCAGTTTGTTTATATGGATGTTGCATGCTTGTTTTATGACTATTTGCATACTATTTCTGCCTATATGTGCTTTGTTCTATGCTTTGGACACAAACCATTATCATGGTGCTGTGTTTAGATATATATATGTGTGTGCATTAATTTTGATGAACGCCAAAAGGGGGAAAAGAAGGCAAACTCAATTGTTGACAAGCTCTCCGATCCATCCATGGTATAATTTCTCACTTTCAATAATTTTCAATTCATTCAGTTCCTTGTTATTTTTTAAAGCTAGTTCATTTTTCTTTTAAAGTAGTTTTTCCTTTTCTGATTGTCTTTCAATTTTATTCATGAGTTTGCTTAGGTTTGTCATTCATCAAAAAGGGGGAATATTGTTGATCTTAAGTTTTGATGATGACTCAAGGAACCTAAGCAAACCCATAAGGGCTTTAACATTTGTCTATTAGCTTTGAAGTGTTGACAGGTTTATATGCTACGAAGTTCTAGAGTCAGAATAGAGCATGGAACAAGGTCAAAAGAAGAGCTTTGGACAAGGATAGAAGACAATCAGAAGCCAAGTTCCTTGAGTGAGGAACTGAAGCTCCAGAGTCGAAG
Source organism: Chenopodium album (assembly GCF_948465745.1). NCBI lineage: Eukaryota > Viridiplantae > Streptophyta > Magnoliopsida > Caryophyllales > Amaranthaceae > Chenopodium > Chenopodium album. The sequence goes on from NC_137860.1 coordinate 73,898, forward strand.
CTTCACTAAGTTCCAAGGAGTCTATTGTATCTTTAATATTTATTTTAGGCTTCTTGTATATATGTTAAGTACGTTGATTATTGATAGGATTTTAAGTGGATTTAATTTCAGTTTATGAAGATTTTATTTTCCTTGTTTAAAAAGATTTTATTTTATTTTCGGAAAATTATCTTTTAATTCTATTTATTTTTAAAAGATTTTCTGTTTTAACCTTATCCTATTGTTTTGGAAAATCTGACTTGGTAAAATCTTCTTTGAAACTCTTTTAACGGTTCTTTTACTTGGTCAAGGAAGTTGAGAAATTTAAGGAAGCAGTAAACCACTTCCTCAAGAATACTTTAGCTTGCTGCCCAAGCCTCCACGAACTGCACTTCCTAGTTTCATGGGAGTTGTGGTGAAGTGGAAGTCAAGGCAGACGTGGGAGTTTTTCAACTGATTTCCTCTAGTATAAATAGAATTGGTTTTCTATTTTGAAGAGTACACTTGAGCATTACAATCTTCTAAGCTTTTCGAAAAGAGTCAAAATCCACTTAAGTCCTTGAGTGTCTTTGTACTTAGCATCTTAGAGTTTTAATTCGAGTTGTATTGGGAAGAGTTTGGGTAAACTCTAGAGTGTGTAGATTGCTTTGAGTGAAGCAAGGAGAAAGAGAGAGATTAGAGAGCTCAACTGATTGAGGGATCAGTTGAGGGGGAACTTAAGTTCGTAGAGGAACTTGAGTTTAGAGTCTTAATTTGTAATAGGTTGTTTGCCCTATTATTATTAAGAATTGAGTTTAAAATCCCTTGTGGTCGTGGTTTTTCTTCTTGATTAGGGCCAAGAAGTTTTCCACGTAAAATCTCTCTTGCACTTTAAAGTTTTTGTTGAAGTTTCTTTTAGAACCACGCAAAAATTACCCCAGTTCCTCCACAATACAATTCACCCCCCCTCTTGTATTGTTCATTCGAGTCAACAAGCTTCATAGAAGAGATTTGGCATTTTGGGATTTGAAGCTAGCCTCAAGTTTAGATCCCTCAAACAAGGAGATTGCTAAATTACAGAGTATACTTTTACAGAACATTTAATTATCTGTATACCTATTATACTTGCAATATCTTCATCTCTTTCTGCATCATCTCTTTCTTCATTTATATTTTCTTCTAGAATAACATTATCTGCTGCATTCATCATTAGTGTTAGTATATTTGAATTTCAATCTGAAATTATCAAAAATAGTTTTGCATGCAAATCATAAGTTGAAATTGAATTCGATCGAATACTATAGTAAACTGAGTATCTGAAAATAAATTAGGCCTAATTTCAAATTATAAGTTGAATTTAACTACGATCTGAAATTCGATTGGCATTAATTGCTAATAATAAGTAGAAATTAACTCCAATTTAAATACGATCTGATATTAAATTGAAATTTAATACAATCTGAAATTCAATTTGGCTTGCATGCGAATTATAAGTCGAAATTCATATTTCAAAATCGATATAATACAATCTGAAATCATGCGAATTATAAATCGAAATCAATATTATATGAAATTTGAAATTACATGCAATGAAAATTATTAATTAGATTGTACCTTTTTCAGCAGTAATTGAGCTGGAAATTGATTCTATAGGTGAATCAGAATCTCCTTCAATCATCATCCTATTGTTTGATTTCTCCATGTTTTTCTGGAATTTGCAGATTTGAATTATATGAATTTTGCAGATTTGAATTTTATGAAATTTTGGGAAAATGAAGTGGTTGAATTTCAGTGAATGACGGCGCTCGAAATTTTATGAAAATGATTAAAATGATGAAAACGACAAAATTAAGACAATTTATAAAATGGCGCGCGGGCTTTGGTCGGGTTGGTCAGGCCCGCGCCTTTTTAATTAATGAGCCCGGACTCACGTGAGTCCGGTCTCACGCAAAACCCTTCCGAGAAATAAAGCAATATTTCCACTTTTCAATTGAGCTACATGAACAGTATTCAACTTGCTCATGTATTCTCTTGCTATTTCAACAACAGTATTCACTCAATGAAAGATGACTATGCTTCCTATGCATGGACTTAAAGAACTACCCTTTCGTTTATTATCATATAACTTTAGTGAGGTTTTCTAAAAACAAAGTTCCTTACAAATAGGTAATACATATGTGAGTCCTTAGGTGATTATAAAAATGATCACATAACTTTCTAAGAAATTTGTTTAAAGACATAGATAATCAAATTCTATGACAATGAAGCTTAGATATACTTTCTAATTCTTGAAATTAATAGTCCGTATCACTTTTCATGGGTGAGATTAATTAATTTCCACAAAACACACATTACGTGTAACGATAGACAACGTGCCAAGTATGGCATTACGTGTGCTTCCTACAAAATCTAAACTTGTAAATATTACTCTAGTAGCATCTCAATCATCCATGTCAAAAAAAAAAAAAAAAAGCATCTCAATCATCAAGTGAAACTTATCCAAAATTTCAATTTGTTTCTTCTTACCCATTATGCCCAACACGGATTCTTATTTATCTGTACATCCTTACGCAAAGATTAGTTGTCTTATCAATGTCCTTTTTCCCTTTCTTCAGAGTTTAGGACTACGAAAAGCTAAAGTAATAAAGATAATAAAAATGCTATAGCATACAGGTGCATTAGGCATAACCTCAAAGAACTAAATTATGCATGATCGATGCAATAGACCAAGAGAATGCAGCCCTCACGACACCAGCAATCCGAGTGTATGAAAGAAGGAAGAAACGGCAACAGACAACAGCAGCAGAATTCTGAGGGAACAGGACACCAGACAGCCACTATGGAGAGTGGTATGAGTGCTGTGGTGGGCTGTGATAGTTGTTCTGTTATTGGCAGCAGTAGAAGACAAATGTAATTAATTGTAAGGGTCCTTTGTGAGAGGGGAAGCTGAGTATAAATAGAATAGCAATGTAATTGGATGGCATGTCATGTGTGCTATTCATATTCGAGTAATCTTAGGAGTAGTGTATTCTCCAAGGCTTAACCTTTTAGCCATAGACTTGTAGCCGTTATTTTCCATCATCAGTTAATCAAACAAACCTCAAGCTTTCCTCTCTTCATTTTACTGTTCCATTAATTTACTTCATCTTACAGCAAGTTTACTTAGTCTATAGCAAGTGGTATCAGAGCAGTTCGATCATGGTGACCCTGACACTGTCTCAACGCGCCGATGCGGTGGATGAGAAAATCGGAGAGGTGGAGTCGAGGCTGAAATCAGAGAAGTTGGGTCACCAAGAAACCTCCATTGAGAAGGCGGTGCAGGCAGCGGTGGTCGGAGTGTTGGAGGCCGAACGGAAAAGGACGGAGGAGAGATTAGACCGTTTCCGGATCGACCACGACAGGATGGCGGCGATTGAAAGGGAAAATAATCAGAAATTTCGAGAAGAGATGAAGAAAGCCGCTACGGGGGCGCAAGGAACACGGCCACCTTTTCAGTCAATACCCATTGTCCAACCCATTAACGTTGAGGTGGAAGGAAGCTACAATCATGGCGAAAATGAAGTGCGCTCTCCGATAAGGAGGGGCTGGAGAGGGGGTGGCCAAGGAGAGGAGGAAGCATTCGAGTTCCGTCACTGGCACGAAGGCGGTGGCGGTGAAGGAGGCAGTGACCACCGAGGGCAATGGAGACACCGTAAGTTGGAGATGCCGGTGTTTGAGGGAGTTGACCCAGATAATTGGATTCTCTGGGCGGAGATGTTCTACGAGTTTTATCAACTCACCGAGAAGGAGAAGATGGAGGCAGCCGTGGCGGCGATGGACAGCGCCGCCCTGAAGTGGTTTCAATAGGAAAGAAAGAGGAGGCCGTTCGTGGGGTGGACTGACCTCAGACAGCGAGTGCTCTACGAATTCCGGCCCTCCCACGTGGGGTCGTTATACGAGCAGTGGCTGGCACTCTCTCAGGTGGGTACGGTGGAGGAGTATAGGAGGCGTTATATTGAGCTGGCTGCTCCATTAGAGGGAATACCCGAATCTCTCATGTTGGGTCAATTCATAAACGGGCTGGAGGAGGAGGTGAAAACTGAATTAAGGATGTTAAACCCGTTTAATTTGGAAGCAGCTATGGATTTAGCGAGTCGGATTGAAGAAAAGAATCGGGTTCGCAAATCCAAGAAAGGAAGTTCATATCCATCTAAGCTTGGGCCGGCCCAAACAACTTACAACACAGCAGCACCCTCCAAGCTTAGTGGATCGGGCTTAATTCGAACCTATGGTGTACCCACTCACACCGGTCCAGTCCGAACCGGGTTTAAAACCCAAGAGTCACAAGCTTCAGTTAACAAGGCTGGAACATCGGGATTTTCTTCCCAGAGAAATCTGAGCTCCACCAGAAGACTCACCGACGCGGAAATCCAAGAGAAGAGAGCGAAGAATTTGTGTTTCCGTTGTGATGAGAGATGGGAGGTGGGGCATCTTTGCAAGAGGAAAGAGATGAGCGTTCTTGTGTTGGCAGGGGAAGAAGACGAGTCTCAAGAGGATGGGGAAATCGAAGAGGACGCGGCGGTGGAAGCCACCCTCTGCTCCGTCGCCGGCTTATCTAACCCCAAAACCATGAAGCTGAGGGGTGAGCTCGCGGGAAGGGCCGTGGTCGTCTTAATTGACCCGGGGGCAACCCATAACTTTGTAGCGGCAAGGTTGGTGGAGGAATTGGCGGTGCCGGTCTCGAGAGGTGGCGATTTTACTGTTACTCTGGGGAACGGAGAGCTGATAAAAGGTCAAGGAGTGTGTAGGGAAATGAGGTTGAAATAAAGCGAAGGGGTGACAATTAGTGAGGACTTCCTACCCTTGGAATTAGGAAGTGCTGACTTGATTCTCGGGGTACAGTGGCTCGAGAAATTGGGAGCCGTGACCACCAACTGGAAAACGCACATTATGAGGTTCAAGATTGGGGGGATGCCCGTTACTCTCACGGGTGACCCAACACTCGAAGCAAGGCAAATTTCTTTGAAGGCTATGGTGCACAACTTGAACAAGGAAAAGCAGGGGATATGGGTTGAATTTGGCAGTTTGAGTGGAGAAACAGGGGAACAAGGCGTGAAAGTAGGCGCTCCCCTGTTCCTGACCGAGTTACTGCAAGAGTTTTCGAGCGTTTTTGAGATGCCGTCGGGGCTACCACCGAGAAGAAATCACGAACACTCGATTGTCCTTAAAGAAGGAAGCAACCCAGTCAGCGTTCGACCATATAGGTATCCACAGATACAAAAGGATGAAATTGAACGGCTTATCCAAGAGATGTTGCAAGCCGAGATTATTCGTCCTTCTACGAGCCCATTCTCTAGTCCCGTGATTCTTGTGAAGAAGAAGGACGGATCGTGGCGTTTTTGTGTTGATTATAGGGCATTGAACAAAGAGACGGTGCCGGATAAATTTCCGATTCCGGTGATCGAGGAGCTATTAGATGAGTTGCACGGAGCTAGGTGGTTCTCGAAATTGGACTTGAAATCGGGGTATCATCAAATTCGGGTTTAGGCGGAGGATATCCATAAAACCGCTTTTAGAACCCATGAGGGACACTACGAATTTTTGGTTATGCCATTCGGGCTAACCGACGCTCCGGCGACATTTCAATCATTGATGAATGAGGTGTTTAGGCCCTATTTGAGACGATTTGTGTTGGTGTTTTTTGATGATATCCTCATATATAGTAAGGAGGAGAAGGAGCATGTGAGGCATGTGCGATTAGTGTTGGAGATCTTGACTAAGCATAATTTATATGCTAATTTGAAGAAGTGTGAGTTTGGTAGAAGAGAAGTAGCGTATTTGGGGCATGTTATCTCGGAAGATGGGGTGGCTATGGACATAGAGAAGGTGAGAGCTATAGTAGAATGGGAAGAGCCAAGAAATTTGCGTGAGTTGAGGGGATTTTTGGGTCTCACCGGTTACTATCGCAAGTTTGTTTCTCACTATGCCCAAATAGCCGGACCGTTGACCTCCCAATTGAAGAAAGATAGTTTTGGTTGGACGGTGGAGGCTGCTCACGCCTTCAAGGCCCTCAAAACAGCCATGACAACCGCACCCGTGCTAGCCATGCCAAATTTTCAAGCCGAGTTTGTGATTGAAACGGATGCGTCGGGTTTTGGTCTAGGGGCTGTGATGATGCAACAAGGTAGGCCCATAGCATATTTTAGTAAGTTACTTGGGGTGCGAAATCAGGCTAAATCCATTTATGAGAAAGAATTGATGGCTATTAGTTTGGCGGTGATGAAATGGCGCCACTACCTCTTAGGGAGGCACTTTATAATTAGGACCGATCAACAAAGCTTAAGGTTCTTAACCCAACAAAGAGAAGTAGGGGAGGAGTATCAAAAGTGGATGATGAAGTTGATGGGCATGGATTTCGAGATCCAATACAAACCCGGAGCCTCGAATAGAGTGGCTGACGTGCTCTCACGCAAAGGGGGCAGCAGGGTGTAGCTGAGCGCCTTGGTGTCTACCTCTGTGGTGGACTGGTCGGAGTTGGACAAAGAGATGGCAGAGGATCCGTGGCTGGGGGAAGTACGAAAAGGGCTGTAAGAAGGGCAGTTGATTGCTAAGGGGTATCACTTAGCTGGCCAGAGAGTGATGTTCAAGGGAAGGACGGTTTTACCTAAAGGGTCGAAGTTCATCCCTATACTCCTTAGTGAGTATCATTGTACCCCGAGTGGGGGGCACGATGGGGAGGTGAAGACGTATCTGAGATTGGCAGAGGAATGGTTTTGGCCCGGTATGAGAAAGAAGGTGGGTGAGTTCGTGCAACAATGTGAGGCTTGTCAAAGAGGAAAGGTTGTCCAACAAAGTCCATACGGGTTGCTACAACCGCTTCCAATTCCGGAGGCGATATGGGAGGATTTGTCCATGGATTTCATTGAGGGGCTGCCTCTTTCAAAAGGGGTGGATGCAATTTTGGTGGTGGTAGATCGACTCTCTAAGTACAGCCATTTCATAGGTGTAAGGCACCCGTTTAATGCTCTCAAAATTGCTGAAATATTTGTGAAGGAAATCGTGCGATTACACGGATTTCCAAGTTCTATTGTCTCTGATCGTGATCGGGTATTTATGAGTATTTTTTGGAAGGAATTGTTCCGGTTGCAAGGCACTCAACTCAAAAGGAGTACGTCGTACCACCCTCAAACCGATGGCCAAACCGAAGTGGTCAACAAGTGTTTGGAAACATACTTGCGGTGCTTTGTGGCAAGCCAACCTAAGGCTTGGGCTTCATGGTTACCTTGGGCCGAGTTCTCCTATAATACTTCGCCACACACTGCCACTAAGATGACTCCCTTTCGGGTTGTTTATGGGAGGGATCCCCCACGAGTTTGTAGACTTGGGAAGAGAACCACAATGGTGCAGAGTCTCGAAGAAGGATTAAGGGAGAGGGATTTAATCTTGGATGAGCTGAGAATGAACATAAACAGAGCACAACAATTGATGAAAGAGAATGCTGATCATAAGCGAAGAGATGTTCAATTTGAAGTGGGTGAGGAAGTGTTCCTTAAATTACAACCATACCGACATAAATCAATTGCAAAGAGACCTTATGAGAAGTTAGCTCCGCGATATTATGGCCCCTTTGAGATTTTGCAGCGGATAGGTTCAGTCGCATATCGTTTGAAACTCCCACAGGACAGCAAGGTCCACCCTGTTTTTCATGTCTCGCAACTTAAGAGAGCTGTGGGTAATCTGCCTGTCAACCCAACGCTGCCTAGCCAAATCTCAACTGAGCTGGAGTTGGTGGCGGAACCCGAGAAGCTTTTGGCAGTGAGGGCAGGAGTTGGTTCCAGCAAGGGTAGCACCGAGGTTCTGCTGAAATGGAAAGGGCTTCCGGAGTTTGAGGCTACCTGGGAAGAATTCGAGGCAATCAATCATCGTTTTCCACTCTTCCACCTTGAGGACAAGGTGAGTCTTTTGGGGGGGAGTGATGCAATAGACCAAGAGAATGCAGCCCTCACGACACCAGCAATCCGAGTGTATGAAAGAAGGAAGAAACGACAACAGACAACAGCAGCAGAATTCTGAGGGAACATGACACCAGACAACCACTATGGAGAGTGGTATGAGTGTTGTGGTGGGCTGTGATAGTTGTTCTGTTATTGGCAACAGTAGAAGACAAATGTAATTAATTGTAAGGGTCCTTTGTGAGAGGGGAAGCTGAGTATAAATAGAATAGCAATGTAATTGGATGGCATGTCATGTGTGTTATTCATATTAGAGTAATCTTAGGAGTAGTGTATTCTCCAAGGCTTAACCTTTTAGCCATAGACTTGTAGCCGTTATTTTCCATCATCAGTTAATCAAACAAACCTCAAGCTTTCCTCTCTTCATTTTACTGTTCCATTAATTTACTTCATCTTACAGCAAGTTTACTTAGTCTATAGCAATCAACAAATAGGATAAAGCAAGAATACAAAATAAATGGAAACACATAAAGACACATACGTTCATGCAAAAGCTGAGAAGCTTCACTTCTACAACAACCATTTAGAGCTATCAACTTTGGACGATAACTCTCATATACACATTTGCTGCTCCCACTATCAGAATGATCTATACTTGAAGCACTCTGCAAACCAATGCCCAAGTTCTTATCCCCATCAGTTGAGTGGAGATTACTTGTTTTTTCAGATCGATTTGGAGCAAGAACAAGAAAATATAAAGCAAAAGAGTCAATTTAGCTTCTAACTTGAAACTACCAATAGAGATCTTAGTGACAAATATCATAAACCCAAACAAACAAAAACACTAGCAATGGGTTATATGTTATACAAAGTATCATCTTTAACATCCATAGTTAGTTGTGGCAGAAGGTAGTACACTATCCTGATGGGCATTACACTGAAGATCTTTACATACTTCACAATGTCACTTTTTTTATTTCTCGGAACAACAACAAATGATCCATCTTCAATACGGGGAAATTTCATCAATATGAAGGAAATAGAGAATAACCCTTGACTGTTGCTCTCTCAATCCAACCACCCCCTCTCACCATATATGTCTTCAGTTTAAGTAAAAAAATCAGAAATGTACAAATAGTAAGTCCTTAGGCTTGAAGGACACAAGGCGCAAAAGTCCTTGGAGATTGTAGATCAGGTACATATATTGATATATATGTACTACCTCTGTTTTCTAGAGTACTCACTAGCTACGCAAACCAAAGAAAAGTGAAAATGAGATCATGCATGTGGTTACTTTTGAAGAGGAGAGAGATAGAGAGTAAGAGATTTGTTATTAAAAAAATGGGGCCCCACAAAGTGAGACTGCGGATGATAAAAAAAATGTAAAAATTACAAAAGCTAGATTTAATGAGGGGAAAAAAAAAAATCAATCCATGTTCATAAGATGGAACTAACTTTTTACAAAGGTCGTTAGGCCCGTCATGAACCTAGCGCAACTCTCCTCCTTTTCTTGAGACTAAGACCCGTGGTGAATGTCACAAACACTCCTCCTAAGGCCATGAAAGACGAGACCAAGTGAGCCTTGGTAAGAAGATCATACCTAACCTTATAACTCAAAACGAAGGGCAACCTAATAAATGTCCATTTGTCCTATATAAACTCATCAAACTAGCCTAATAAAATTAATCCCATCACAACTACACTTAGTAAAATTATTAATCCCATCCCAACTAGCCAACTAGGGCAACTACCGAGGGTTATAATCGACTACCCTATTTTTAATTTCGACTACCCTATTTTTTCAGCTTTTCTTTCTATCTTTATTTGTTCAATACCGACAATTTAGCTCCTTTGCTATTTTTTCAAGTTCATTTGCTTTTCTTTCAAGCTCGTACTACCAGTGTTTGAAAAAGCTCCGCAAGGAGATCAAGGATGAGCGCTTATTTCGATCTGGCGAGGCGTTTTGGGTTAGACGCACAAACATAATGCCTGAGGCGAACTTGAGGCGAAATTTTTTAACTACTCTTAGGCGCAACTGAACCCCTCTCGCTTCAATGCGCCTTGAGCTTTTTTTTTATAAATTGCGTACTACTCTGTGGGTTCAAGTCTATCCAAAAATGATATGTTAAATGGGTCATGAAAAAAAATTAAAAATTTTGGGCTAATAAGGTCAACTCGAACCTATCCCGAAAATAAACAAATAGGGTTTAATTTCAGAAATTGAACCCAACAAGAGTCAACCAGATTAGAGTTGACACGAACACAGATTTGGCCTTACTACATGACAGGGTAAAGTCGTATCCCCTAATCAAAAGTAATACCTAAGTCCTCTAACTAAAGTAGATAGGGAAGTAGGGTTGAATCCACAGGGAAACTGGTCTTTCTACTCCTAATTAATTAATTATAATCTAAATTATTAAAGTATCCAATTTGTTGTGTTTAATATGAAAATATATTACGGAGATTAAGTTTAGGGAGAAAATCGATAATAAGAAGGCCTAGGGTCACAGGTTCACCAATAATTAATATTCCGGGATAAAACATAACAATCAATTAATCAACATTGCACAGATAACATGATTAACAGGCTCTCGCAATTTATTAACCAACATAGATCTAACAGGCTCTCGCAATTTATTAGATCTAAGTCCCTATTGAAAATAGCCCTTAATATTAAATTAACATCTGCTCGATTCATCAATTCAATATTGCTAAACATTCACAATCAAATTACATCTGCTCGATTCATAACCCAATTGCAAAGAATTAAAACAATTCAATAAGAAATTATCATGCAATATCAATAATCAATAATAACAAATTATCCCTTCATATTAATTATGGATCCCCATAAACCCTAAAATTAAACTACTCGGACATAATTAAAATTAAACTAATCAAAGCAATTAAAGGAGACATGATTAAGATTAAAGCAAAGAAAATATGTAAATAAGGATAAAAGAGATAGTACTAAAAGAAAGAAATATAAAATTGCATAAATCAAAAGTTTAGAGAGAGAAACAAGGGAGAAAGTAATACTAAAAGTTTAATTAAGAGGAGAGAGAGAAAAGTTAGAGAGAGAAAGAGAAAAGAAAACTAACTAAAACTAATAAAAAAACAAAACTAAACTAAAGCTACCAACCTCCCCCCAACCTACGTACTACTACCCCTTTTATAAATAAAAGTCAAAGGACTTTTATTCCCACTCAAACTCCTCACCAAACAAATTCCTTCAGCAAATGAAGACGTGTTCAGCGAAGTAAGGCCCAAGGATTTGTAGGCCCAATATCTTAAATAGCCTAAGTGAATCGCTGATTATATCTTCCCGATCGGGCCATGCCTCCCCCGATCGGGCCCGGTCAGTTGGGCTGCGAATTGGGCTTCAAAGCTCTACTATCCTTTTGTTCTTGGACTTGGTCTTTTAGAGTTCATTAGCCCAAATTCATTCACTTGTTTGGTCCGTAATAATAACTTGTAAAATCTTGGACCTCTTCACATATCGAGCCCTTAATCATCGAACCAAATTTAATTAGCTCGACCTTGGGCTTAAAATATACAGTCATAAAATACGATCCGACTCTAATATTTTCGTAGTGGCTCAATAAGCTCGGAAATTGTCATAAATCTGCAAATTCCTACAAAATAATACCAACTCTACAAAAACACTAGAAAACGTATATTAGTAATAAAAATAGCTCCGTAGAGCTCAAATAAGCACAAATATGACCATGGGACGGGGAATAAAATATATATAAAATAGACTTATCACTACAACAACATGATTACCCATTTAACAGAACAAGGGTATAGTAGTCAAACCCTGAAAACCTTCACTATCACCTACATCTTCCTCCCTCATAGTGATATTTTGTCTCTGGCATCTTGTAAGTATAGGTAGAAGTATCAGTGTGCAAAATAGTGTAAGTAGCCTTTTACTAATTAATAATTGATTCCTTTCCATTGAATTCCTTCAATTCTCTCCTATGATCTATTCCTTGCCAGTATTGTTATCAGAGTGTTTTATATTTACATGAATCGCGTTAGTCCTAATGACAATTAAGATGCATTAGTAAAGACATATGGGAACGACAATGCTAGAATTTAGGGGGCGTTTGGTTCAAACAATGGTATGGGTTTGGAATGAGGAATAAAACCTGGGTGGTATGGGGTTGGAACTTGATACTTGATTTCATGTGTTTGGTTTTTATCTAGGAATGATAGTTTTCCTTTTAATTTTAAACTAAAGGTATGGGTATGAGCCATACCCATACCTTGGGGGTTTGAGGTATGGGTTTGAAAAATGAAATTTCAAGAAACAAACACAAGGTATGGGTTTTGGTCATTCCAAACCCATACCTTATACCTAATATGCTTGAACCAAACACCCCCTTAATGAAACAATGTTGGTAAATCTGTAAATGGTAACGATTTTAAGTTGAGGATGCCGGTTATGGATCAAATCCAAAACTAGGTTTTTTACAGAAATGGTTAGGTTGATAGATACTCGCACATATACACTTAGATGGCATCATCAGCAACTGCAACAAGCATTTTAATGTGATCTTTTTAATAAGAGATCCATGGACATCATTTTCTTGATTAATTTTATAAGAAAAAATAATTGGCATAGATCAAATAAGAAATTGCAAGAATTACCTCCAGATTTACGGCGGTTGAGACTACGATTCCTGCATTCATATCGAAAATCAATCAACTTGATTCATAAATAAACGAGATAAAGAAGAAGAAGAAGATGATGATACCTCTGATTGGGAGGTGCATATCTCTTGATTGGAGCAGAAAGAGTGTTGTCGGATGGGTTTTCCAGCATTATTATTTTCCGATTTCCCCCTCTTTCTCTTCCTTCCGCCGCCTCTCTGTAGAGTGTAGATTGCCAGAAATAAGTCGCAAACTGGAGCCTCTATGTGACTCGATTTTTTCAACTATGGAGAGTATTTTATTTTATTTTTACTAGGGTTTATAAAAAACGGAAAATTTGAGTTAAATAACCAAAAGCAAGTAGAAATGGGCCTGCTATATCTCACCTTTTGTTTGCAGATGACAGTTTGCTTTTTGCTAGAGCGACTCGACAGGAATGCGAAGTGATAGTTGATACTCTCAACCGCTATGAAGTAGCATCCGGGCAAAAAATTAATTATGAAAAGTCAGAGGTGTCCTTTAGTAGAGGGGTAAGCATTGAGCAACAAGGTGAGTTAGTTGGAGTTCTTAATATGAGGCTAGTCGACAGGCATGGCAAATATTTGGGAATTCCCACTATAGTAGGGAGATCGAAGAAGGCTATTTTTGGGGCTATTCTAGACAGAATTTGGAAGAAATTGCAGGGATGGAAGGAGAAATTACTTTCGAGGGCCGGAAAGGAAGTATTATTGAAAGCAGTCATTCAAGCTATCCCGATATACTTGATGGGCGTTTATAAATTCCCTTGCTCAGTAATCCAAGAGATCCGTTCGGCTATGGCAAAATTTTTTTGGGGTCAAAATGGTTCTCAACGAAAAATCCATTGGAAATCATGGGACACAATGCGCACTCCGAAGTGCCTAGGAGGTATGGGCTTTAAGGATTTGGAGGTCTTTAATGTTGCTCTTCTTGGTAAGAAAGCGTGGAGACTAGTTCGCAATGAGGGCTCTCTTCTTGGGAAAGTCATGAAAGCCAAGTACTATCCGAATAGTACTTTCCTTGAGTCCTATTTGGGCCAATCGGGGAGCTACTCATGGAGTAGCATATGGAGTGCGAAGGCTCTTTTGAAAGAAGGAGTCATATGGAGGATAGGAAATAGAACCAATGTGAATATTTGGAAAGACCCGTGGGTTGCCGATGAGGAAGGTCGTTTCATCACAAGTGTGGAGGTTGAGGGGTTGAACCAAGTGAGTGATCTTGTGGATTTTTCGAAGATGGAATGGAACGAGGAACTCTTAGCTGCAACCTTTAATGAAAGGGATATGAAGTGCATTCTCTCTATCCCCTTGAGCATGAGAGCACCGAATGATGAACTTACTTGGGCATTCTCAAATGATGGGGCCTATTCGACCAAAACTGCTTATATGCTAGGTAAAGGTTGCAATTTTGATGATTTCCACCAAGCTTGGGTGGTGCTATGGGGTTTGGAGGCTTCACCAAAAGTTCGACATTTCCTGTGGCGTGCTTGTAATAATACTTTACCTACAAAGCAGTTTCTCTTCTCACGCCATATTATAGAGTCCCCTGCTTGTCCTTGGTGCGGAATCGAAGCAGAGTCATCAGCTCATGCTATCTTCTTCTGCGAGAGAGTTCAAGACCTTTGGGAAGCTACTGGATGTTTGGAGGCTTTACCTCAGCCTGGGGAGAGTATGTGTGATCTGGTGGTCCGTTGGAAACACTTAGGGGTGAGAGTGAAGCAAAAAGCTGCTTTCCTTGCGTGGATTGTGTGGACTGAGTGAAATAATAAGGTTTTCTCGGGTGGGTGTACTCCTAATGACATTCTCATTGCTAGAGCTCATAGACTTGTAGAGGAATTTGGAAAATATAGCAAGCAGGTGTATTGCATGCCTACACGAAAGACGAAGCCCAGCAGCAACAAATGGCTGGCTCCTCCTGCTGGTCTTGTGAAGCTGAACTCAGACGCATCTTTATGTGATGAAGGGTGGGTCGGGCTTGGAGTTGTTGCCTGTGATGAGGAAGGCAGAGTTCTTTTCTCCGCAACGAGAAGAGTCAAGGCACATTGGTCCCCGGAGATTGCAGAAGGTAACGCTTTGTTAATGGCAATGAGGCTAGCTCGAAAATTTGGCTATGACGAAGTAGTACTAGAATCAGATTGTCAGTTAACAGGCTCTCGAAGGGAGTGGTTTTAATGTCTGATTTTGATAGTGTTATTGAAGATGTTCTGTCTATTAGTTGCGATTTTAAGTCCTTTTTATGGTCTCATGTCAAAAGGGATGGTAATTATGTAGCCCATCACCTTGCTAAGCTAATGCCGTTTGGAGTCGAACAAGTCTGGGTTAATCATTGCCCTGAAATGGTTGCCCCCTATGTACTCTCGGACATTTTGTCCCTTAATTAATAAATGCATTAGCTTGCTTGCCCTCAAAAAAAAAAAAAAAAAAAAAAAAAATTATTTTTACTAGGGTTTATAAAAAACGGAAAATTTGAGTTAAATAACCAAAAATTGTTACTACTCCGTATTATTTTTTGCGAAGAATAATCTCAAATGTGCTCCATCCGCTCAAAACAATCTCATCTAATCTAATCTTATCTTTGACTTTTATTTGCTCAAAACAAGTCTTTTACCGGTTTGTCAAATTGGTACCATGTATTAAGAAGGTGACTTGACATGTGTCACCCCTGCCTAGCCGTGGCGGCAGCTACTGTGGCTGGGCTTCGTGCCTGGTCGCGGCGGCAGCTGCTGTGGCTTGGTGGTCGCCGTTAGCTGGTGGTTTTTTTGATTTTTTAAGTTTTTTTTTATTTAAAAATGTTTTTTTTAATTATTTAAATTATTAAATAATTAGATAATGGACCCCACTAACGGAAAACTTAACGGAACATGGACGGAGGTACTGAAAGCTACATGATATGTCCATTTTATATAGTATTTTACCCCCGTCTCTTGGTCATAATTAGTAGTATTTTTGACCCTTTAGAGCCAATTTTATTACTAATATGTGTTTTCTAGTGTTTTCGTATTTTTGGTTGAGTTTTGTAGGGAATTGCACCTTTGGAGCATTTTCCCGGGATTTTATGGAGCAACTACGAGCATTGGAGGTGCACGACCATCTTTCGTAGCCCAAAATCGATTAGAGTCATCAAGCCGATGATTAAGGGCTCGACTTGTGTGAAGACGAGACATTTGGACCGAATGATTAAAGCCCCAAAGAGGATATTTGGTTTGGGCTAAGTTACGAGCCCAAACGAGGAGTCCAAGCGGCCCAAGGGTATCCGCCAGATGGCGTGCCCGATCGGGCAAAGAAGACTTATATCACAACAGCCCTTCGCCCGATCTCGCGCCCGATCGGACGCGAGATAAGAGAAGCCCCGGGAAAAAAGGCGCGCCCGATCGGGCGGTGCCTCACTCGATCAGGCGCGTGTTTCTGGAGGACGTTTTAAGCGTCATTTGATTTGTTTTAACTTAGGATTTTCTAGCTTAGTATAAGTACGCTTTTGTTAAGCCAATTTAGTATTCTTTTCTCCCTCCCCTTAACTTTTACTCTCTTTCTCTCTCCTCTTAAACTTTTAGTATTAGTTTTTCTCTCTACAACTCTTGTTCCCTTTAACTTTGGTAACGTTTTCTTTTCCCTTAATCTCAGTTATTTATTTCTTTCACTGTGACTTGTTTAATTGCTTTATTTAGTTTAGTTTTAATTATGTGTGAGTAGTTTTCTTTCTAGGGTTTGTGGGGATCCATAAATAATATGAAGGGGTAATTTATTATTGTTAATCGTCAATGCTTGATATTAATTTCCTATTGATTAATTTAATTCTATGCGGTTAGATTTGGCCGGATTTAATTCGTATGAGTTTAGCAATATTAATTCGAGATTCGAGAGATGAGAATTAATGTTTAGGCTTAGTTTCAATAGGCAGGTTAATTTATAAATGGTTGAGTCGAGATTCGAGAGATGAGATTTAATACCGATATATTAATTATGTGATTGTAATACGTAGCGAAAGCCCTTTATGATCTGATTAATTGATGCATTGATGATTGACTATTATTGATTATTGATATTGCATGATAATTTCTGATTGAATTGTTTTAACGCTTTACATTAGATTAGGAATCGAGCAGATGTGATTTGTTTGTAAAAGTATAGCAATATTGAATTGATGAATCGATCAGACGTTAATTTAATATTAAAGGCTATTTTCAATAAGGACTTAGATCTAGTAAATTGCGAGAGCCTGTTAGATCTATGTTGATTAGTAAATTGCGAGAGCATGTTAATCATGTTATTATGCAATGTTGATGATTGATTATTATCTTTTATTCTGGAGTATTACTTATTGGTGAACCTATGCCCTAGGTCTTTAATTCATTGGTTTTTCTCTATCCTTTATTCTTCCCTACTTTTACCCATCGTAGTGTAGTTTTCCCTTTTACAATAATATTTTGGTTACTTAATAATTTAGATTATAACAATTAATTAGGAATAGAAAGACGAGTTTCCCTGTGGATTCGACCCTACTTCCCTATCTATATTTAGTTAGTGGTTTTAGGAATTACTTTTGATTAGGTGATACGACTTTAACCTGTCACTACAGTTATGTGTTTTTGGAGGTACCAATTTAAAAATAAATTTTAAACGGGTATGGAAATTCAATTACCCCCATATTCGAGGTACCAAAATTCAAATTTTCCTTTCGTTTATAAGAAGAAAAAGAAAAACCCTTCCCACTTCCATCTCCTTTGTCGAACTAGCCCACATCCTCCTATCGAACTGAACCACCTGACCAACTCCCTTTGCCATAGCTAATCTCTCCCCTTGCCGGAGCCAAGTCCATCAACTTTTCCCTTTCCCTTCCCCTTCCTCGCCCCCTACTGGGTTAGTCGTGTTTAAGTGGCGGGTTTCATGGGCGGCTGGGGTGGTCGAGTTTCAAGATGGTTGTGATGTCAAGGTATTCAGGTTAGCTAAGGCGGTTGGGTTTTCAAGGTGGCTGGGATGATCTGGGTTTCAAGGTGGCTATGGTAATTGAGGTTTCAAGGTGGCTATGGTAATTGAGGTTTCAAGGTGGTTGGGGTGGTTGTTGTTTGGGGGTTTTGTGGGTGGATGGGGGTGGTCGGATTTCAAGGTCAATAGGGTGGTCGTACATTGTACTTCCTACAAAAACTATACTTGTATATATTACTCTAGTAGCATCTCAATCACCAAGTGAAACTTATTTAAAGTTTCAATCTGTTCCTTCTTACCATATGCGCATCACGGTTTTTAGGACTACAAAAATTAAAGCTCAAGTAATGAAGATAAATTAAAAAAAAAAAAAAAAAAAAAAAAAAGCGCTGCTATAGCATACAAGATACAAGTGCATACGCATAACCTCAAACACCAAATTATGACTACATGATCAACAAATAAGATAGATAGAGCAAGAATATAAATAAAATATATGAAAACACATAAAGACACATACGTTCATGCAAGAGCTGAGAAGCTTCACTTCAGCACTTCTACAACAACCATTTAGGACGATCAACTTTGAAGAATAACTCTCATATACACATTTGTTGCTCCCACTATTACTCGAAGCTCTCTAGAGAGAAACCAATGCCCTAGCTCTTATCCCCATTAGTCGAGTTCAAATTTAAGGGGCAGGTTTCGTGGGTGGTTGGGGTGGTCGGGTTACAAGGTGGCTGGGATGGTCGAGGTTTCATTTGGCTGGGGCGGTCAGGTTTTTAGGTTGGCTGGGATAGTTTAGGGTGGCCGAGGTTTTAAGGTGGTTGGGTTGGTGTTAGGGGGTTTTGTGGGTGAATGGGGGTGGTCGGATTTTAGGGTCGCTGGGGTTATGGTTAGTTGTGGTGGGGTGGTCGAGGTTAGGAGAGAGAAAGAAGGTAGTGGGGGTAAATTAGAAAGTGATGGAGGGCCGGGGTGGGATAATTCTTAATTATTGATTTAACTAAGGAATTGATTAGAAATTTGGTGTTTAATAATAGGTTAGCCATTAGATTAGCTTTAATAGTGTCACTATGTTTAATATTAGAAAGTTGGGTGTCACTTTATGGAACTAATATAAGGGTTATTAGAGATATACTCATAAAAGTTATTCTTTTTTCTTCTGTTATTTTTCCAAAAGTTAGTAGGTGTGTAATCAAGGAGGCACATATCCTAGCTACCAAAACTAGGAAAAATCTGTTTGATTTTTGAGTTGTAAAAAAAAAATTATAAAATTTTTTAAACTTGAGGGTTATTGCATAGAGTTTTCCTGAATATTAATATATTATTATACTACGTATAATATATCATTAGATTAGTCACAGTGTCTATTTATTTTTTTTAAAAAAATGCAACAATGTCTATTTACATAAATTATTTTGGTATAGTTTTTATTAATAGACAATTAAAAATATTAATGGTCTTCCTTCTAAAAATAGTAATATTAATGATCAAAGTTATGTTTTGGCAAGTGTGCTGGTCAAAGTAATATATTACTCCCTCCGTCCCTAAATTACATTCCTCTTTGTAAATTTACACGAGAATTAAGGAAGGAAGGATAAGACAAATTATAATAATTAGATAATGCAATGGGAAGTACAAAGATAGAGTAGTTATTACTCATGACATGTCATCAATCCTTTGCAAAAAAAAAAGGACCAATCACATGCTCCTAATTGAAAATTTTTAACCAATCATATTTGTTTCGAGGTTTTTTGTGAACTCCTTGGATACTGGTCACGTTCTCCTGGCAACGAGACGTGGACACCTGCAAAACAACGAATATTCCGTTTATCGGAATATTCGCCTCCGACGATCAAGTTAGAGATCAGAAATCGGAAAAGCTAGAGAGAGAAAGTAGAGAGAAGTTGGAGCTCTTTAATGCTCTATATTTATGTTATGTCACCATCCACTCCTCCCATCATAAATGATTGGGGTATTTATAGGGGTGGGAACATGTACCCCTCTAGGGTTTATGCCCTAGAATTTCGTGACATGATTGGCTGCGCAATCAGAGGTTGCCACGTGTCATGGGGGGCGCCGTTTTACGGCTCTCAAGGGTTTCTCGGGATTTGGGCCTGAGGTCATCAGGGCCTTTTTCTCTTTCTGATGTTGTATTAAGGCGTTTAGAGATGGCTGACATGTGTCACCCTGACGGGTGGACACGTGTCTCACTCTCATAGGGCCACGTGTCGCCTTTTTACTGGGCCACGTGTCACTATGAGATTGGGCCACGTACCTGGGGTATTTTTACCCTAAACATTTGCCCCTCAGAGGGGGTGGCTCGTACACTTACTAGCCGCCTCCTCTGAACTTGCATTCTGGACGTCCTGGTACTCTGGGTTAGGTTTGCCTCCCATCTGCCCTAGACGTCCATATACTCTTGATTCAAGGCTCTTTTTGCTACATGGACGTCCATATATTTTGCTCTGGACGTCCTCGTAGTCTGGAATGATCTTGGCTTCTTGCTCATTTGGACGTCCATACTTTGTACTGGACGTTCTCGTACTCTGAGAGAGGCTTAACCTCTGAGTTCATTTGGACGTCCACTTACTTCGGGCTGGACGTCCTCATACTCTGGGAGGAGTTGATCTCCTAACTACCCAGAGCGGCCACAACAATGAGGCTGGACGTTCTGATACTTTGGGAGGAGCTTATCTCCTAACCACCCAGAGCGGCCACAGCAATGGGGCTGGACGTTCTGATACTCTGGGAGGAGCTTATCTCCTAACCACCCAGAGCGGCCACAGCAATGAGGCTGGACGTTCTGATACTCTGGGAGGAGTTTATCTCCTAACTACCCAGAGCGGCCACAGCAATAAGGCTGGACGTTCTGATACTCTGGGAGGAGCTTATCTCCTAACTACCCAGAGCGGCCACAACAATGAGGCTGGACGTTCTGATACTCTGGGAGGAGCTTATCTCCTAACTACCCAGAGCGGCCACATATTTTCTTCGAGATAAACTGGGCTTCCATGATTTCAGACGTACTCTCTGGCTCTTTAATCATGCTTCGTACGTCTGAATTTTTCCTTTTGGACTAAACGTCTGAGAATTGGGCGGACGCATTTTTCTCTTAGATATTCTCAAGTTTTGGAGACTAAGTGTTGAAGGTGTAAAACTCTTGAATTTAGCACTTGACTCATTTCAACTCACTTTGACGTGCCGTCAATTGTCCGTCCGATTTTTTCACAAGTTAACAGAACCCTAACGTCGTTCTGTCCCTTTCTTCGAGTAATTTCTTCAAGAAATTACCGTTTGAATGTTTAGGCGGGAAAGACGGTTTTACCATTTTGCCCTCATGAATTCATTCTATAAATATGGGAGGTGAATTCTCATTTTCACACTTTACCCAATTGTGAATTCTAGAGAGAAGTCAGAGCGTTCTAGTGAGAGAAAGTTATTTTTCCCTTAATCTTCAAGAGCGCTGCCGTGAGTTTGAGTTTTCCGGGCATTTTTTGAGTTTTCCGGTCAATCTTCAAGAACTTCACCACCACCTTCAGAGCTTTCAGAACGTACAGAGGTAGGCCGTCTACATTTTCTCTTTTACTTTTACTTGTTTTCTTTTTCTTTTACTTCAATTCTGGATCCATACTCGGCTTCGTCTGACTCTCCTCATGAGGCCGGCCGTTCGCCTGGGACTGAGGAGTCTAGAGTGGACGGAGAAGAGTTGTCTCCTCCTTGGAGTGAGTCTATGTCTAGTGCGTACGTACTCACCCCCACTTATTCTTCTCTGCCCCAACAGGCAATGGCTAGAACAATGCGTACGCGCGAGCTTCACGCGGCCAGGAACCCAGACGGAAGTCTGGTTCATCCTAGGGTCCCTTATGACCCTAGTAACCCAAGTACAATGGTGGAGACTGACTCCACCACCCAAACAACGACCGCCTCCACTGGCTCTCATCACTTGGCCGTGGAGGTCACTTCTTCCTTCGAGGAACGCCTGCAAGCTGAAGGCGCCTCGTCCGCACCTGCTCCGGAACTTAGGTTCCCTCAATTTGCCAGTTCAGTCATGGATGGGGCCGAACTGGTAGCCTGCAAAGACAACCCTTCCAATCCTGGGGCGGACGCTTCTGGTTCGTCCGTCCCCTCTTCTTCTCAACCCCTGCTTCAACTGGGCGGGGCCGATAGACCCTTGACGGGAATCTCAATCAGAGAACCGTCCGTCCTGCCTATTCGCAGCGCCCCTCCTTCGGGAAATCAGGCGGACGCTGCCAAGGACAACGGCAAGCGTCCATTAGTTGAGGAGGGCATTCCTTCTTCCATGGGCGTACAAAGCTCAAGAGGCCGAAGCTCGGCCGAGGCAGCAGACCTGGATAGGGTGCTGTCTTCAGAGTTTGGGAGTGCTCCTTCTCACCAAATGGAAGAAGAAAAAGTTGAGAAAGAGGCCGTGGGTGAGACGGCCGAAGGTGAGGCGGCGGCCGAGGAAAACGTCGCCAACATTGACAACTTCAGGGACCCGTACGCTTGTACGGTTGGGGAGACGGCCCTGAAGTTCCTAAAAAAGGATTTTGAGAAGTACAAGGAGTCCCTCCATTTGGGGGAGGGATTCAAAATACAAGTCCCCAGAAAAGCCATTGTTGTGGCTACCTGGGATGAGGAGAAGCCGCGCAAACGGGCGTTTTGCGTTTACAGGGCCGCCTTGGATGTGGGCCTTCGCTTTCCTCTTCATCCATTCGTCCGGACAATTCTGGACGAATATGACATTGGCCTCTTCCAACTGACGCCAAACAGTTGGTTGAATATTTTTGGGTACTTAGTGACGTGCATCTGCAAGGGTTTCACGCCAGACTTTGCAGTCTTCTGTGAGATGCACTCACTCACTCGGCTGGAGAAGGATGTGGATGGTTGGCTCATCTTGAGTGCGACCAGGGATTACATGGTTGTGGTCGACCGTGTCAGCAAATGGAGGGATTGGAAGCACCGATTCTACCGCATCAAAACTCAAGATGCGGAGTTCAACCTCCGCATGAACAAGTGCCGTCCGGATCCCATTCAGCTCGGACGCGGGGACCATAAACCTGACAAGCCGCCCATCCATCCAAGCCACGAACACCAGCTTAAGTACTTCAAGGTCAACCGAGTCAAGCGGGGTAACAAAACTGAACGTGTCCCTAGCCATTGGGTTCCTCTTGCCAACTGGCTTAGGGACACTACCTCCATGTCTGCGTACGGCCTGTACCAGAACATGCCCCAAGGTGGACACTTAGATATATAAACTTTTTGTACGCACGTAGAGTTTTTAGAAAAATATTCTAACA
Source organism: Chenopodium album (assembly GCF_948465745.1). NCBI lineage: Eukaryota > Viridiplantae > Streptophyta > Magnoliopsida > Caryophyllales > Amaranthaceae > Chenopodium > Chenopodium album. Next base: position 96,686 of record NC_137860.1, read on the forward strand.
CTTTTGCTTTTTTCTCTTTGCAGCGGAGGCGTACGCTATGCTGGACTCGGCCCAAAAAGGGGAAGTGGAGATGTCCGAGGTGGACTTGGCTCGATACAAAGCTCGTTTTAAGATGTACGAGCAACTGAAAGAGGTAAACACTTAGTTTATTTTTGGATTTTCTCTTTCCCATTGTCTGTTCTGCTATATTGGGAGGAGCCTGCTTCCCAAGTTTGTACGGACGCTTTACGTCCATTCAGGCATGCTGGAAGGGAGCTCCTTCCCCAATTCACACGGACGCAAGCTGTAGACACCCATTTGTGTCTCCCCAAAACCAAACCCGGTGATGAATGCCTTTCACGTTGAACCATTATCGAATTAGGTGAAAGTGGTTTGGAAGTCGAGTGTTGCGGTTTAGTTTTAATTAAATTCTTTTCTCTCTGTTTTTGAAAATGACTTTGTTTATTTGAAAATAGCCGAACCAGTTTAGTTTGGTCCATAATTAAGGTCCAATAATAGTGTAGATGGATGGGGCTCGAAGAGATCTTTCCAGCGATATATTATAAGCCCGATTCCGATGAATAATGAGCAAGTTATGGCCAAAATACTAAACTGGGCCTGGTTAATTATTTTAAATACGGCCCAATGATCTAGAGGAGGGCCCAATGTTAATTATTATTGCTAAAATTATTAGGATTAATTATAGTTTTCTAGAAATTTCTAGAAGGTTCCTTTTAATTCTAATATTATTAGATTTTATAATTAATTATCTTTAATAAGATTTTTATTTGGAATAAAATATCGTTTTGTTATCTTAAAAATATATATTTTATCTTCTGTACGGATTCCGTAGATCAAGTTGATTAAAGATCGGATTCCGCGTGAAGAAAAACGCGCTAATACAGGCTGTCGCCAAACGACAAGTCTGTCGCCACGCGACAGACCCTGTCGCCTCGCGACAAACATTATCGCGTCGCGACAGGGTTAATTCCTGGCGACAGCGTGGAGTTTTATTCCTTATCAAATTCTATGATTTTCCGGATTATTTTCATTATAAATAGCGTCCGAATCCCTGTTTTCACAATAAATCATTCACAATCATCAACTCTTTCTCAATTCTCTCTATTCCCTCTCAAGAATTACTTAATTCTTTTCTTTCTTTCTCTCTATTTCTAAACTGCCTTTTTACAAAATACAATATTCCGCATTCACAAGACTTAGAATCTCTTAGCCAAGTTCGAAGTTGCCTTCGCCCTAGACGTGAAAGGTTGATAATTTCTGAGGGTTTGGTCCAAAACTAGTCTAAACTTTATTTAATTTGATTTCAATTTAATTCTTTAATTCTTTAATTATTCTTTATTATTTTCATTGAAGTTTACTAACTTGTGTATTTTGTTATTAGAAAGAGGTACGAGGCTTCAAAGTATGTAATCTTATTACTCTCTTTCAATGTAGAAAGCATGTTTATTATTGTTTTATGCTTTCTAGTATCATGTTAGGATGTTTTTAATGCTTTCTAGTATCATGTTTAGGATGCCTTTATGCTTTCTAATATCATGTTAGTACCATGTTAGGTTTAAAGCTTTGATCTTTATTGCTTAGTGACATGCTAGGACTTGTTATTAATCTTGTTAGTATCATGCCTATGATCTTGCTATTATTAAGCTTTATTATGCCTTATCATCCTATCATCGTCGTTATTATTTATTGTTTATTTATTATGTTGCTTGATATATTTTATTGTTATTGCTTGATTACGCCTTTTATGCAGGTTTAAAGGGAATTTGTACTTGAAATCACGCTTAATAAGATAATTAATAATTTGGTTTAGGCTAATGTGATTTTAATTCAAGTGATCGCCAATAATAGATTTATTTGTGTATTAATATTCAACCAACATAGATAAACAGGGTAGGTTCAATATAATGTTTGTATGTTATTCGAAAAGCGCACATGAATACGAGCAGAACAAAGTAGAGGCCTATTTTATAGGGCGGGTCCTTTCTTTTGTAGATTGGATTCGTACCTTCATCCCCGGACCCTGTTTGGTTCAAGACCTTATGGAGTAGTTGATGGTCCTTTTGGATTGTCTTTTGGGTTTACAAGTTCCTAAAACTTGTTGGCGAATCTTTTTGCTCTTTTTCTTTCCCTTTGGAACGCCACCGTACTTTAGTGTATGATCACAGTGGGGTTCAAGTTTGGGGTTATCATAATGCTTGAAATATTCCCTACAGTTTTTGGCGATTCCACTGGGGAGGATTTCTATTTATATTCCTGAAATTTATTATTAATTTTGGCAATTATTTAGAATGAGCGGATGAGACTCGAAAAATTCTAAGTATTTCATGTGCGTGATTTGATTAACATTATTGTCATATGCATTAAAAGGTCCTCATGGGAGCACCCCATGAGTCAATCCATAGGAATTTTACACGTAGGAAATTTGAGAAATATCTTTCATGACTAGAATCGAAAAGATGATGCGAAATCTGGAAAATTCGAAGAACACAGAAACTTGCCAAGGCATGTAGGAACTAGCGAAATTTTACAGTTCTGTCGCTTGGCGACAGAAGCTTTTTTGCGGCGACAGTCCCTGTAGTCTGGCGCCAAGTTCTTCCAATACCGAGCCAGGGGTCTGCCTTCTTGCTTTGACCATTTCTAGTGTTGTTGGCTCGATTTTGCTTATTGATTGAGTCATTTTCTCACTTTTCTGAACCCATATGTGTTCTACATATGGATATAACCCTCTGGGGGTTCCTGCTTCACCTGCCCAATGGAATATTCCACTATCATGTGCAAAGTTCAGATTTGGGTACGTGTAATGTTTGTGAATCCACCAAACCATGGCGTTGAGTTCGATTTCATCACGAACTCGCTGAATCCTGTCCATTCGCTCCAACCCTCCTGGTAGGCTTGTGTGCAATGCATATGGATTCTTAACCATGGACCTTTTTGACTTAACCCATATCCTCGAACTTTAGAGAACTAGAGCCATGGTTAGGTTGCAAACTCATCTTGTGACTATGTGAACTACTTGTGCCCCTTGTTTGTATTTATTATATATGTGTTAACCGTTTGTTTGACTTGTGTTAAAGACTAAATAAATTGACTAATGACTAAAAGGACTTTGTCTAATTAATTAATTAATTTTGAATTAATTAAAGGTTAATAAATTAATCAATTCGACTTAATACGACTTTATGTATGTCCATTTAGAGTAAAATTACTGGAAACAGTCCAGATTAATGTTCCAGCAATGGCGCAGGAATTTGGACTGTGGCGCTGCAGTTTAGTGTCTGTCGCCTGGCGACAATTTTGTCGTCTGGCGACAGGCTCTAAACCGTGGCGACAGTTCTGTCGTTTTAGCGACAGTCCAGTTTTCTTGCTCGAGTCATCACGACGAGTCTAATTAACAGTCTACTAATCAGATCAATCGATTTATTAATGGTTCAAACCATGTTTAAGTCTTAAATTGAGTTTAGGCACTTAAAGTCCCATCGTCATACACTAGTAGTCAAAGCATGTCACTCACGTACACATAAAGCACACACATAACATGTTTGTCACATTATGACCATGTCTAGAGAGTCTTGAATGCGTGTTTTCCGTCATTTTTTTTTAGGGCGGTAAGTCGGATATTAATCCTCCAATTTTTAAATTCCCTTAAAATATATACCCCATTTTTTTTTTCTCTTTTAATCTTTTGAACATAAAGTCAAGTCAATTAGAGTCGAGTATTAAAACAAATATGGTTTAAATTACAGCGCGTGGTCAAGAAAGGAAGGGCGTTTAATCAAGGACAACACTTTTGTTCAAGTCTTACTTTTTGACAAACCAATCGGTAGGAAAAGGAAAGCTAAGAAAGCGATGGCTAGTCAAGAAGAACTTAATGAAGTCAAGGGACAGGTAGCCAACTTGGCTGAAATGTTGCAAAACCTATCGCTGCAAATAAGTAATCCTGAAAAACAAAAACAAATGGACCTAATCCAGGAAAGCTTGGGCAAACTGTCCAACGACTTTAGATTTCAAGAGATTAGGTCCAAAGGGGTCTCGGTGGATAAGGACCTTCTCCCACAAAAGTTCAATCCCAATGACATCCCTAAGTTCAAGGCTATGGACAATCCTTATTTTCATTTAAGAGCTTTTGAAACTGTAATGAGTATTAAGGGGATAGATAGAAAAGCATTTCATTCTGTATTTTCATTATCCTTAGAAGCTGTATGTCAACAATGGTACTTTTCACTTGATAAAGAAAAGACCTCTAGTTGGGAATCCATTGTGAGCGCTTTCATTGAAAGGTATAAATGCAATATACAAGTTGAAACCGATCGTAGAGAATTAGAAATGCTAAAACAAAAAGAAAATGAGGGTTTCACCTCCTTCTTTAATAAATGGAGGGAAACTACTGCAAAAATGGTTGAAGTGCCTAGTGAAAAAGAATCCGTTAGAATGTTCATTAAGAACCTCCAAGAAAAATACTCTAAGCACCTTAAGTACCAAAGCAACTTAAACACTTTCAAAGCTGTATATGATATTGGAATTAATATTGAAGATGACCTTGCTAAACAAAAAGTTGCTAATAACAACTCAAGTAGTGGCTGGAAAAATAAGAAGAACGACAATCCTTCTTCATCCAAATCTACCCACTCAAATAATGTTAGCATTTTTCCTCTAAATGAAGTTTTGGCAATGAATAATAATCAAGGACAAAAGAAACCGTTTAGGAAGAGTTATACTCCTATTGGTATGAGTTATGACACCGCATTTGATCGCTTACATGCAAAAAGTCTTATAACCCCTATTGGACCATTTGGGGACCCACCTGTCGAAAGGAGAACGGCTAGCTGGAACCCAAATGCACATTGCAAATATCACCAAGGTAGGGGTCATTCTACAGAAAATTGTTGGAGACTAAAGGAAACCATTCAAGACTTGATCGATAGTAACAAGCTCCCATTGCCTCCTGCAAGTAAGAAACCAAGTATCAATACCGCACCGCTGTCGGATTCCTTAGCTATTTCCGACGAAGAAAACCAAGAGGATCCATCTAGCCTCATAGAGCCTATCGGGACCATTGAAGAAGAAATCTTCGAAGACGCTCTCGAATTCCATGGCCAGGAACCTGCAACCAAGCAAGAAGTAGTGGCATTGACATTAATATTGACAGAAATGAAAAAGTTGATCTCACAAACCTTTAAGGCTATAAAAGAGAAAAATGAGTTACTTAGAAGTAGACCCCCATCTAAACAAAAGAAACCTTTTTCTCTCCAAGTAATTGACACTCCCAAAAAGAATAATAGAAAATATACTCCAATTGGGACGTCATACACAAACATGTTCAAAATGCTCTTCGAGAATGGAAAAGTTCAACCTCTCGAACCAAGACCATTTGAATCACTGAAAAGAATAGACAAATATTATTGTTCATATCATCAATCAGGGGGACATACAATAGAGCAATGCTTCAAGTTTAAGGACTTGGTTCAACGTTTGATTGATGAAAAGAAATTAGTTCAACTTCCACAAGATGTCATGATTAATGGAGTATGGGACAGTGATGATGAGGATGTTTACCTTAAAGACATTGAAGAAACTCCTCTATCAACAATATACCCAGTAAGTGACATTTGGGACGAGGAGGATTCGCCCATAGATGTCCTCACTAGGTCCGGGAGAATACAAACTCTCATTTCAACACAACCTATACCTTCTATTCAGCAAATTCCCGTGCCTATTATAGAAGACAACGATGTTGTCAAACAGTTAAAAAAGACTAAAGTGGAAATGAATGTATGGAAACTTTTAGCCACATCTCGAGAACATAGAGTTGCATGGATGCGTTGGCTAAAGTAGGCATAGATTCGGACACTACTCCTGAGGGACTTGCTAACTTCCTCACGAGTGACCTTCCAAGTCCAATCAATTTAGTCACTTTTTCGGATAAATATCTACCACCGGAAGGTGACAAACACAATAAAGCTCTAAACCTCACAGTCATATGCAAAAGAATGAACGTCCCCATGACTCTTGTGGATAACGGTTCAGCAATCAATGTGTGCCCACTTAGAACCGCAAGAATGTTGGGAATAAGAGATGAGGATTTATCCCCATCAACCCAGGGCATAAGAGCTTATGATAACTCACGTCGTCAAGCACTAGGGACAATTACCATGAACATAACGGCGGGTGCAATTGAGCATGCCACTACATTTCAAGTAGTAGATATCAAGGCATCTTTTAACTTGCTATTGGGACGCCCTTGGCTTCATGATTTAAAGGTCGTTCCTTCATCTCTTCACCAACAAGTAAAGGTCATAGTTGGAGGCATTCCAATTACCATTGATGCTTCATCTATGAGAATCAAAACAGTAGAAAATCCACTAATTAATGTGGAACATGATGAAAATGATGAAGATTTGTGGGGCTTTAGCGAAGAGGTCTCCTTAATAGAGGAAGATGAAAGGACCCCTCTTCATTACGACCTCCACTCAAACATGACAACGAATGCTATCCTAAGAAAGCAAGGACACTTTCCTGGAATGACTCTAGGAAAGAAGAAAGGAATAGCTAAACACATGGGCGTACCTGGCCTCCCTAAATTGGATACTTTCGGACTTGGTTTTGAACCAACTCGCGAAGACCTTAAGCGGGCCCAGGAAAAATCAAGAGCACGAAGAAATGCCCGCACACAAAAAAGGGAGATACCCATGGACCAATATCCTCTCACTTTAAATGGACAATTTATAGGAGAAGGAGAGGACTATCCTTGTCATGAATTTCCCGAACCCTTCGTTGTAAATGGTATAAGACAACCTGGGTTCGAAATCTTTTTGGATTGTTGCTTGCTAGACGAGATCCCAGCTCCAATTTATAAGGAGAAAGCACCTCCTTGTTTCGACTTTAATGTCATGGGACTCCTCTTTGGAAGAGAAAAGAATGAATCAAGATACACGGAGGATGACTCTTCACTTATCCAAGCGGTTCTCCAAAGTGAAAGTTTTGACCCCTCCGAATTTATCACTCCAATAAAAGATCAAGAGCGTGGATGGCGCAAGACGGTGAAGGTAACCACTACAAATGGAAAGAAGATTTCAATAACTACAGGACAAGGACCAATGTTCGAAGAATCGTCTGAGTCAGAGTCTGAGTTAGAGTCTTCCCCTATCGAGTCTTCTAAGTCTTTAGTTATAGCACCCTCATCTTCTATTTCCACTCCTAGGATAGTTAGCAATCAAGTCCCGACGGACATTTCTTTATTTGATGTAATGATTTCTGAATTTAATAATATGTCTTCTTCCCCGTATTCTTCTTGTTCTTCTTTATCTAAAGATGACGAGCATTGCTTAACTAATGATGAAAATGATAAAGAAATAATTAAAGCAATGGAAACACTTGAAAATAAGACACCGATAATTGAGGATACAGAAACGGTTGATATCTCAAAAGAGCCAACCATTAAAAGAGAAGTTAAAATCGGACTAACACTAAACAAAGAAGAAAGAACCGATTTAATTAACCTACTTAAAGAATTTATCGATGTATTCTCTTGGTCATACGAAGATATGTCAGGCATTAATAGAGAAATAGCTCAACACACAATACCATTAATTCCAGGAATGAAACCTGTAAAACAAAAGTTACGTCGAATGAAACCCGACGTGGCTCTTAAAATAAAAGAAGAAGTACAAAAACAAATAACTGCAGGTTTTATCAGAGTATCCAAATACCCCGAATGGGTCGCCAATGTTGTCCCGGTTTCGAAAAAAGATGGTAGAGTTCGAATGTGTGTCGACTATCGAGATTTAAATAAGGCAAGTCCAAAGGACGACTTCCCTTTACCACACATCGATATTTTGGTAGATAACACAGCAAATCATGCACTTCTCTCATTTATGGATGGGTACGCAGGATACAATCAAATCCTCATGGCCGAAGAAGATATGGAAAAGACAACATTCATAACACCTTGGGGTACTTATTGCTACACGGTAATGCCATTCGGGTTAAAAAACGCGGGTGCTACTTACCAACGAGCAGCAACTGCCCTACTCCATGATATGATGCATAAAGAAGTGGAGGTCTATGTGGATGACATGATTGTAAAATCAAAAGACCGCCAAGGACACCCAATAGCCTTAAAAAAGTTCTTTGAAAGACTAAGAAAATACAACATGAGATTAAACCCCTCCAAATGTGCTTTTGGAGTTACCTCAGGGAAACTCTTGGGATATGTCATAAGCTCTAGAGGAATAGAGATAGATCCCACCAAAATTAAAGCAATCATGTCCATGCCACCGCCCAAAACCGAAAAGCAAATTCGGGGATTTATTGGCCGGTTGCAATACATAAGTAGGTTCATATCCAAGTTAATCACGATATGCGAACCAATATTCAAGAAGCTTAAGAAAAATGTACCAATCATATGGGACGATGAGTGCCAAAAAGCCTTTGAAAAGATCAAAGCCTATCTCTCGAATCCTCCTGTATTAGCTCCAGCACTCCCCGGAATACCCTTAAAACTATACTTAACCGTCACAAAGGAAACAATGGGAGCTATGCTTGCACAAGAGGTAGAAAGCAAAGAAAATGCTATTTACTACTTAAGTAAGAAAATGCTCGAGTATGAAACACGCTACACACCATTGGAAAAGCTGTGCCTCGCACTGGTGTGGGCCACAACTAAATTAAGACATTACATGCTCGTGCATACCGTTTACGTAGTCTCACGAATGGACCCCCTTAAATACCTATTCGAAAGATCTACACTTAACGGGCGTATCTCAAGATGGATAGTAAATTTGGCCCAGTTCGATATAAGGTTTATGCCTCAAAAGGCGATTAAAGGATCAGTGGTCTCGGATTTTCTAGCAGATTTCCCAATAGAAGATTCGGCACCCTTAGAAGAGAATGAATCCCCAGATGAAAATTTAATGATGACAGAGGATGATACATGGACTCTATATTTTGATGGAGCCTCAAACCAAAAGGGATGCGGCGTAGGAGTCTTGTTAGTATCACCTAAAGAAGAACATGTCCCTATATCCATTAAATTGGATTTCGACGTCACCAACAACGCAGCCGAATATGAAGCATGTGTGGTAGGCCTCGAAACCGCTTTAGCCTTAGGCGTAAGAAAACTCCGGATATTTGGAGATTCCTCCCTAATTATTAATCAAATTTCCAAAAGATGGAAGGTTAGGAGTGAAAGCTTAGCTCCTTACCAAACGTATTTGGAAACTCTCACCAATCAATTGGAAAAAGTGGAATACACTTACCTACCTAGAGAGGAAAACCAATTTGCCGATGCCTTGGCAATACTAGCCTCAATGGTTAGAATACCTAAGGAAATTGAGCAAATGCCTTTAACCATAGAAAAAAGGTATAAACCAGCATATATTCAAGCTATAGAGGATGATGAAGTGATTCAAGAAGAAGAACCTGAAAAAGAATCATGGTTCACAGATATATTAAAATATGTCACCAAAGGAGAATATCCTCCTCATGCTGACAAAAGAGCGAAAAGAGCATTAAGACTTTTAGCTTCCCAGTTTGTACTCATAGGAAATGAACTACACAAAAGGGTACCTAAGGGTCGAGCTCTATTATGTGTAGACAAAAAAGATGCCCAAAGAGCTATGAGAGTAATCCATGAAGGTATATGTGGAACACATGTTAATGGCAAAATGCTAGTCCAAAAGATAATGCGAGAAGGATATTACTGGACTACCATGAATAGAGATTGTCATCAATATGTAAAAAGATGCCCAAAATGTCAAATTTACGCAAATTTGCAACATATCCCACCTTCTCTTCTCTACACCTACACTTCACCATGGCCTTTCTCTACATGGGGAATAGACATAATTGGAAAGATTACACCTCCCGGAACAGGAGGTCACGAATACATCTTAGTTGCAATAGATTACTTCACAAAATGGGTGGAAGCACAATCATATGCCAAGCTCACTGCCAAACATGTAGCACTCTTTATCGAAAGAAACATAATTTGTCGATACGGAGTCCCACATGAAATGATAAGTGACAATGGAACTCACTTTCAAGCCGAATGTGAAGAATTGCTACAAAAATATGGTATTCAACATCACCATTCTTCCCCGTATAGACCTCAAGCAAATGGAGCAGTTGAGGCCGCTAATAATAATTTGAAAACGATCATCGAAAAAATGACTGAAAATTATAAGGATTGGCCTGACAAACTTCACTTCGCATTGTGGGGCTATCGCACGTCAATCCGAACATCAACAGGAAATACGCCATTCAACTTAGTATATGGAATGGATGTCGTACAACCTGTAGAGTTAGAAATACCCTCTCTACGCATTGCGTTAGAAAGTAAACTCGATGAAGTCGAATGGACTAGAGCACGATATGAAGAGCTAATCCTACTCGATGAAAAGCGACTAGAAGCTCTACATCATACTCAATGTTATCAAACCCGCATGGCTAGACATTTCAATAAAAAGGTCAAGACTAGAAATATCAAGGTTGGGGGCTTGGTATTAAAAGCATTAAGAAAAAATGTTTTAGATCCAAGAGGCAAATTCAGGCCTAATTGGTCCGGACCATATATTGTCAAAACAATCCTGTTAGGGGGCGCGGCTAAATTAACTGATATGGATGGCAATGAATTCTCAAACATGACAAACCTTGACCAACTTAAGAAATACTACCCATAAGTTCTTGAGTAAAATACTCAAGAGAGCTACGTTTGGCCTGATTCCTTAAGCAAAGGATACGTAGGCAACCCAGACAGGGTGCGGCCGCTTTAATCTTTTCAAATTTTGTATCCCCGAAGTAAAAAAACGCATGTCTGCGAAATCTCAAAATTGGCGCCAGACGATAGCCTCTGTCGCCAGACGACAATTTTGTCGCCAGGCGACAGAGCCCAATCGTCAGCGACAGTAAATCAGATAGCAGCGCCAGCTTTCTGCGAGTGTCTAGACCAGTTTCACATATTCTGGAAATTTATTCGACTTCCGTACTCGAATTAATTCTCCGAAAAATAAATATTGTAATTGTTTTCATTGCTTTGATTGAAAGTTAATTAAAATAAAAGCTGGAATTTTATTAATTAATAAAGAAAGTACATTATTGATAATATAAAAGCTGAAAAATTAAATAAAACAAATTAACTTTGTCTAATAAATCAAAGGAAAGGCAATGCTCTAATCTTTTTTCTCTTTCTTGATTCTTTTCCAATTTGTGTCTTCATTCTCTTCCTCTTGATCCATAACCTTTGCTAGGAGACAACCATTAGAAGACCTACACTCTATCTTAGTATAGATGGTTTCTCCCTCCGCTAGAACTCCATGTTTCTTTTCTACCCAAGCTTCCTTCTTTGTAGAGTCAACTTTTTTTTTTCCTTGATTTTTCTTAGAACTTTTCTTTCCTGGCATAATAGGAGTTTTGAATTCAATCCTTTCCCCTAGACGTTCTTTAGCAGGGACCTTTTGTCGCCTAGACGATCCTTCACATTGGTCTTCTCAATTTTGACTTGAGATTTTTGGAATCTTCCATCAAGCCATTGTTTCACTTTATTTGACAAACAAGGTGGTTCCTTGTGGGTAATCACTTCCCATAAGGGCCTACCACTCCAGTATCTGTCAAAACGCTCGATCTCTTGTGACACAGGAAATTCATAAGGACGACGGAGATCTCCGGTAGGAATGGTTTGTGCGAGACCATATTGTCTCATAACTCTACAAGGAAAATAAAAAGTTAATCTTGACAAGCTCGGGAGACGACAATATGCTTGGTTACTGCAACCAACCATTGCCTCAATCTTCCACCAAGGAACAATCCAGTTTATGGTAAAGTCACCGGCAGCAAACACCTTGCTCCACTCACGGCGACCTAATTTCAAAAATCGTTTCTTTCGCCGGACTATGCAATTTGGAACATATGTGTGTATATCGTCAGGAGGATTAATAAGCTTTAACCTCTCCATGAGCCATATCTGTAAAATATGTATTTAATTAGCATTACAGTGTAAAATAATATTCTTTAATTCTTGGTAAATTAAAAATAGCATTATTTTATACCTGTAATAAAATTGGAGAACCTCGAAAAGGTGCTCTCGGATTCTTTCTTAATGCATCCAACCATAGCATAGTCTCTCCAACAATTAGCGGCATTGGATTCCTCCCAGATTCAACTTGTTCTATAACAGATATAATCATTGATTGGCCTTCATTATCCTTACCACTAACTAAGAGTAATTGGTTAAACAAGCAATAAAGAAAGCCCTTCTCTTATAGACACGGAAATCAAGATTAGGATTATCATAAAAATAATGTGCAAATTCTGTCAAATCAACTATATTCCCATGCACTATATGTTTTAAAGCCGTACCCCTCAAATCAAAAAAGCGTTCAAAATCCTTATAATAATATTCATTGATTCTAGGCATTACCGCAAGACCTGTGGAATAATAACCTATAATGGCTCCAAATTTTTCCGGTAAAGGACATACTTCATCATGGAAAAATCTAAAGCAGTGAGTATCAATATCCCAATAGTCTATGGCAGAATAAATAAAATCAATGTCAAGACTCATCCCCTTGATTCCAAACATACCCCCCATATGACAAATATCTAATGCTTTTTTATCTTTAGCAGTTAAATGACGACACCATTCATCCATGTATCCACAAAAAGTTCTTTTAGCTAAAGGCATGATTTCTAGTTAATTAGCTAATTAATAAACTGGTTAAATTATGCGGTAAACGGATGATTCGGGGGCTATTTATAACTTTTTTTTCATGGCAGACTTCAAATCCTGTAGGAAACAGGAAAGCGCGTCTGTCGCCAGGCGACAAAGGCTGTCGCATGGCGACAGACCCTGTCGCGTGGCGACAGGATGAATTACGCGGCACCGGTTTATCTCTTTGCAGCGACACCTATTACGCGTAGGAAACCGTGTTTTTACGTACTTGGTTTCGACTTTGACTTGACTTACTGTTCTATTCCTATTCATACACCCTTCTTATTATTATTATTATTATTATTATTATTATTATTATTATTATTATTATTATTATTATTATTATTATTATTATTATTATTATTATTATTATTATTATTATTATTATTATTATCACTATTATTATCACTATTATTATTATTATTATTATTATTATTATTATTATTTCATATTAAGCTTAATTAATTTTAGGCTTATCATATTTTCTTCCTTCATTTTTCTTTTTTCATTTCTTTTTTTGGGGGAGAGAGTCGGTACCCTCCACTAATATTAAAAATGACGGAAATTTTGCGCAAAAATTACACTTTCTCACACACTTACATGCACAACACATTTGTTATACAATAATAAATCAGGCAAATAAAATGTTAATAAATAATAAAGTGCATATATATACAAGTGTCTAATACATGAGTCATATGAATAAAATAGACAAAGTCCTACAAAAGTCAAAATAAATAAACACAGGTACAACTATGGCGCCGGAGGTCGCAAGTCGCGAGGGATGCCGAATGTATCGAAAAATCTCCTACTCCGTGGAGTATGTCCATCATCGCCCCCTAAACCACCAGGCGGTGCGAACTGTAACTCAGGGCCAGGCCACCTAACCTCACCCTGAAATCCGACCCTCCTTATGGTTTTGTGGGTCTAGTTTAGTAATTTGGGTTCCTTGGTACGCCAGTTAGCCCCTTTAAGCAAATTGACATGATTTAGTCGGCTTGATTGCAATACACTGAGTGATCGACTTGATGAAAGATCGTCTCACTTAGCTTAAAGCGCCTAAGTATTGGCTCATAATAAAGCACCGAAATATTGGTTCAACAGATACACCGAAATATTGGTTCAACAGATATACCGAAATATTGGTTCAATAGATGCACCAAAGTAATGGTTTACAAAGGCAAAAGCACCGAAGTATTGGCACAAATACACAAAAGCGATGATAAATAACAATATATTAAGGGTCAATAGGTAAAATGATTCTTTGGCGATGTCCCAACATAGAGAGGAGTTGTCTAGTGGCGAAGCACGGCCGTGGCGAGGTAGTGTCACAAATAGTGGAGATGGCGAAGCAAGGTCAACTTCGATGGTCCCTCAAGGTAAAGAAGAGATTGTCTACAGCGGCGACGTACTGCCGTGGCGACATACGGCCACACCTAGAAGATGACGACATACAGTTATTTTCGACGATGTTCCCGAAATACTGTGGAGGATTGTCACCAAGAATATTGAAGACGACGACATATGGTTATCTTCAACGATGGCGTTCACGAGGCACTGTGGGTGTTGTCACAAACAACAAATGAAGCAACAGCAAAACGGTTACGCTCAGAGACGTGTGCTCGACGGTGCAAGATACGCGTTTCTTAACTCTTTTATTTGTTTAACTAATGATTGTTTTACAGGTATCGGCGTTATAAGAATGATTTGGAATTGCAGAACATTTTGAATCATTCTCCGTCCCTATCGATACTTTGACTTTCGTTTTTCGAAACATAAGTTTCTTCAAACTCAGTCAAAGTGGGGGCTTCTGTAGACACCCATTTGTGTCTCCCCAAAACCAAACCCGGTGATGAATGCCTTTCACGTTGAACCATTATCGAATTAGGTGAAAGTGGTTTGGAAGTCGAGTGTTGCGGTTTAGTTTTAATTAAATTCTTTTCTCTCTGTTTTTGAAAATGACTTTGTTTATTTGAAAATAGCCGAACCAGTTTAGTTTGGTCCATAATTAAGGTCCAATAATAGTGTAGATGGATGGGGCTCGAAGAGATCTTTCCAGCGATATATTATAAGCCCGATTCCGATGAATAATGAGCAAGTTATGGCCAAAATACTAAACTGGGCCTGGTTAATTATTTTAAATACGGCCCAATGATCTAGAGGAGGGCCCAATGTTAATTATTATTCCTAAAATTATTAGGATTAATTATAGTTTTCTAGAAATTTCTAGAAGGTTCCTTTTAATTCTAATATTATTAGATTTTATAATTAATTATCTTTAATAAGATTTTTATTTGGAATAAAATATCGTTTTGTTATCTTAAAAATATATATTTTATCTTCTGTACGGATTCCGTAGATCAAGTTGATTAAAGATCGGATTCCGCGTGAAGAAAAACACGTTAATACAGGCTGTCGCCAAACGACAAGTCTGTCGCCACGCGACAGACCCTGTCGCCTCGCGACAAACATTGTCACGTCGCGACAGGGTTAATTCCTGGCGACAGCGTGGAGTTTTATTCCTTATCAAATTCTATGATTTTCCGGATTATTTTCATTATAAATAGCGTCCGAATCCCTGTTTTCACAATAAATCATTCACAATCATCAACTCTTTCTCAATTCTCTCTATTCCCTCTCAAGAATTACTTAATTCTTTTCTTTCTTTCTCTCTATTTCTAAACTGCCTTTTTACAAAATACAATATTCCGTATTCACAAGACTTAGAATCTCTTAGCCAAGTTCGAAGTTGCCTTCGCCCTAGACGTGAAAGGTTGATAATTTCTGAGGGTTTGGTCCAAAACTAGTCTAAACTTTATTTAATTTGATTTCAATTTAATTCTTTAATTCTTTAATTATTCTTTATTATTTTCATTGAAGTTTACTAACTTGTGTATTTTGTTATTAGAAAGAGGTACGAGGCTTCAAAGTATGTAATCTTATTACTCTCTTTCAATGTAGAAAGCATGTTTATTATTGTTTTATGCTTTCTAGTATCATGTTAGGATGTTTTTAATGCTTTCTAGTATCATGTTTAGGATGCCTTTATGCTTTCTAATATCATGTTAGTACCATGTTAGGTTTAAAGCTTTGATCTTTATTGCTTAGTGACATGCTAGGACTTGTTATTAATCTTGTTAGTATCATGCCTAGGATCTTGCTATTATTAAGCTTTATTATGCCTTATCATGCTATCATCGTCGTTATTATTTATTGTTTATTTATTATGTTGCTTGATATATTTTATTGTTATTGCTTGAGTACGCCTTTTATGCAGGTTTAAAGGGAATTTGTACTTGAAATCACGCTTAATAAGATAATTAATAATTTGGTTTAGGCTAATGTGATTTTAATTCAAGTGATCGCCAATAATAGATTTATTTGTGCATTAATATTCAACCAACATAGATAAACAGGGTAGGTTCAATATAATGTTTGTATGTTATTCGAAAAGCGCACATGAATACGAGCAGAACAAAGTAGAGGCCTATTTTATAGGGCGGGTCCTTTCTTTTGTAGATTGGATTCGTACCTTCATCCCCGGACCCTGTTTGGTTCAAGACCTTATGGAGTAGTTGATGGTCCTTTTGGATTGTCTTTTGGGTTTACAAGTTCCTAAAACTTGTTGGCGACTCTTTTTGCTCTTTTTCTTTCCCTTTGGAACGCCACCGTACTTTAGTGTATGATCACAGTGGGGTTCAAGTTTGGGGTTATCATAATGCTTGAAATATTCCCTACACAAGCATATACTTTGCTTTGTAAAATTTTTCTAACTTTGGTTGTATTTTTGCAGTCCTCCTCTACTCCGAAGGCTAGGAGGAAGCAGCCGGCCACGCCCACTCCTAATGCGAACGCATCCAAAAGGAGGAAGACGGTTGCTTCCAAGACGTCTTCACAAACCGCGGCCAAGGCGAAGTCGCAGACTGCTACAACGCAGTCTCAAGGAGAACAACCCCGGCTGACACAAAGCGGGGCCTCCAAGCCCGTGGAACCTGTTGCTGATCAGGTCCACGATGAGTCCGTCCCTACGGACGGTGGGGATAAGTCAACCCCAGAAAAAATGACCGGCCGCTTCACGGTTGCGGGGGTCGAGATAGTCAAACAATCTGACTGGCTAAATGCCAGTCAGTCGGCCAGCGATGCTGATGCTGGTCGTCCAGAAAACGACGGGGAGGCCTCTTTGCCGCCTCCTCCCATCAATCTCTCTCCTCCAAGCTTCTCCACTGGTTAGCCGTTCTTCTTTATTTATTTTTGTACATCTTTATTTACTTGTACTTGTAAATTTTAGCTAACTCTTCTTGCACGGTCGTCCGCAGATATATCAGAGGAGATGCAACTGAGGATGCCCGGCCAGTCACTGACTGGTGCGGACAGGAAGGCCATGCGCGAGGCCATGGTTCGCGCGGTCCCCCAAGCGCAGCGTGACAAGCTGCGGGGGATCAATGAGGGGTTCCTCGGCCCCATGCTTAACTGTAGTGCCGAGGTACGCTTCTATTTTATCACATTCTCCTTTCCAACACTTAGCGTATTTTCTTGTTATTTGACTAATTTTCCTTCTACTGTCCGCAGCTTTTCCTCCGCTTGAACGCCTTCCTTGACTGGAAGGATAAAGAGAACGAGCGGTTGAAGCAAGCTTGGCTCGAAATCAGGAAAGCCGAGGATGCTGTAACCGGGACGGCCGCCGTCCAAAGGGTACATTTTGAGACCCAAATAACCGCGCTGTCCGACAAAGCGGCGCGGAAAACAGAGGACCTGGTCAAACTGGGCAAGGCACTCGAACAAGAGTCCTTGGCCAGGGAGGCCTTGAGGGTTGAAAGGGACGAGGCCGTCCTGGAGAAGGAGAAGTGGAGGTTGGGCTTCGAGGCGTCTGAAGCCTTGAAGAGCGAGTTGAAGTTGGCCCAAGCCAACCTTAAGTCTGCTCTAGATGAAGCGGACGCGCTGAAGGTCGAGGTTGAGACCTTAAGGAAGTCCATTGCGGACTATGAGGAGCAACTTAAAACTCCTTGGCCACCCAGCGCGGAAGAGATCGTCCGCATTGAGCAAGATGCTGAAGACAGACTTAAGGCATACATCTTCGATGCCTTTGACTTGATGGTGGACGAAGGTGAAGCCGCCTATTATGAGGAACGCTTCAAGAAGCGGCTTCAGTACGTCTGCCTCAGAGAAGAGGCAAAGAAGGCCGGCATGCCTCCCCCTGAGCTGGTAGTTACTTCCCCCGAGTCCGGAGAGGACGGGGATGAGGAGGAGGCGGACGACGGGGCTGCCAAGGCCGAGGACGCCAAGAATGCGGAGGAGCCTGCCAAAGATAATACGGCTAAGTAGAGCTCATGTCCTCCAGCAGCCGTCTGCTCAGCTTTCAAGCTTTCCTTCTTTTTTCAGCTTACTTTGTACTTAGCTTTTTCTATACTTCCTCTTTTTTTTGTTTTTAATTTGAAGCCGCCTGTTAGAGCGGTATTGTAAACATTATGGCCGCCTTTGTGCGGTCTTATTAATGAAAATTTTGTCCGCCTTTGCGCGGTTCTTTCACCTTTGTTTCATACTTGGCAATTTTTTGCAATTTTGCGTTTTTTGAATGATTTTCGTACGTCTAAATATTATGCCTTTTCGTACGTTCCTAGGGGTATGCCCCTTTATTCGGTGTTCGCCTAGTCCATTCTCTAAGTGGTTTGATTAACTTGGTAGTTTTTATGCCTTAAAAGGGTATGACAACTAGCAAGTTAATCAAATCATAGTAATGATTGCCCTTGGACTAGGTGAAGCACCGAATCAATTTAATTGGCCGTTCGGCTATCATTGTACGAGTAGTCCGTTGAATCTATCGCTCGGACGCACCCTAGAAATCCCAAGTATTATCTCAACTTAGAGATTCCTTGCTCGGTCGGGCTAAATGCCTAGGTATGCCCTTGCCCTATTTGTAAAGGACACTTGTTTTCTACACAAGTTCGGAATACCTTGCCTCAATCGTCCGCCTAGAATTGGGCGGACGCATTGATCTCTGAATTAAATCAGTTTTTTTTTTTTATTTATTTTTTTTTTTGGTGTGGCCGAATTGCTATATTGGGAGCAACCTTGCTTCCTTTTCACTTCGGCCATTTAGTAAGAATGGTAAGCCGTGTTGCCATATTGGAAGCAACTTAGTAAATCATTTCATTCGGCCTTTAATCATAAATAATAATAGGTAAATAAATACAAGTAAAACAACAAATAGTTCAACAATGCCTGACTTTTCATTAATTTTGTCAAAGGTACATTGTTGTGGCCGTATGGCTTTAATTACAAGGCTCGGTCAGTAGACCTAGCTGTATAAACAGCTTTTTGGCTAAGTATTTAAAGAAATAAAAACTTAAACATGATATTTCTTCAAATTGTCAATGTTCCACGTCCGTGGGATCTGACGGCCATCAATTGCCTCAAGGCGATATGTGCCGTCTCGGACTTCTTCCCTGATTCGGTACGGCCCCTCCCAGTTTGGAGTCAACTTGCCGTCCTCATTGGCACGGCCAACAGCTTCCATTTTTCTCAACACTAGATCCCCCATTTTGAGCGGCCGCTTAGACACTCGGCGGTTATATGCCCTTGTCATCCTTAAGCGATAAATTTCATGCCTAAGCGCCGCATTGCCCCTAGCTTCTGGAAGGAAGTCTAGGGCGGTCTTCATGGCCTCCCAATTGGCCGATTCATCATAAAGCATTACCCGCAAAGTGGGCTCGTACATTTCAATTGGGAGTACAGCCTCAGCTCCATAGACCAAAAAGAATGAAGTCTCCCCTGTAGAACTCTTTGTTGTTGTCCGTATGGACCATAGCACATTGACCAACTCGTCTGCCCATAGGCCGCCTGCCTTTTCAAGCTTGCGCTTGATCCCATTTGAAATCAACTTGTTATAGGCCTCAACTTGGCCATTGGCTTGTGGTCGGCCGACTGAGGCAAAACAATGAGTTATGCCCTGGTCCCCCAACCATTCCTTGAGTTGGCGCGTCTCAAAGTGAGGTCCATTGTCGAACACCATTGACTGAGGTACCCCGTACCGAGTGATTATGCTCTTCCAAATGAAGGCTGACACATCCGTCCATTTGATGCCCCGGACGGCCTCAGCTTCAACCCATTTAGTAAAGTAGTCCACTTCCACTAGTACATATCGTCTCTGGCCAGATGCAGGAGTATACGGCCCCAAAATGTCCATGCCCCATTTAGCAAAAGGAAGCGGACTACTGATGGCTGATAGACTATTTGCTGGACGATGAATGAGGGTCGAAAATCTCTGGCACTTGTCACATTTTTTCACCATTTTCATGGCGTCCGAATTCAAGCTTGGCCAGTAATAACCCAAATGTGTCGCTTTTTCAGCTAAGGCTCGTCCTCCAATATGTGAGCCACAATGTCCCTGATGAAGGTCGTCCAACACTTCATGCCCTCTTTCAAGAGTTATACACTTAAGGTAAGGCTTCACAAAGACTCTTTTGAATAGTTCCCCATCCTTCATCTCGAACCAGGCCGCTCTCCTCTTCATTAGCCAACTCTCTTTTGGATCGTCCGGAAGTATTCCATCCCTTAAGTAGGAAATAATTCCATCCATCCAGGTTGAACTTCTATCTATTATCTGAACGGGCTCGGCATCAATGCTCCTTTTCTCCTTTACTTCCCAAAACACTGATCTTGGAGTATCACATGATGCCGAGGAAGCCAATTTGGAGAGGGCGTCCGCTTGATGATTCTCTGAACGAGGAACTTGTCTGAGAGAGAAATGTTCTAGGCTCTCGGCCTCATATTTTACTAGCTGCATGTACTTCATCATGGCCGGCTCCCTGGCTTCGAACCCACCATTGACTTGGTGAACTATTAGCCGGGAGTCCGAGCATACTTCAACTTTGGTTGCCCCGGCCGCTTTACACATCCTTAGGCCGGCCAACAATGCTTCGTACTCAGCTTCATTGTTTGACGCTTGGAACTGAAATCTCAATGCGTACTCGTACTTGTCTCCCTCAGGAGATTCACATATAATACCAGCGCCACACCCGGTCGCTGTTGCACTACCATCCACAAACACTTTCCAAACTTGGTCCCCGACCGGCTGAAGATCAGGCCGTGTCATTTCAGCCAAAAAATCCGCAAAAGCTTGCCCCTTGATTGCCTTCCTTGGTTCAAACACAAGGTCAAAACCTCTGAGCTCCAAGGCCCACTTGAGCATGCGGCCACTTGCCTCTAATGTTGAGAACGGCTTCTTCAAGGGTTGGTCTGTATAGACCACAATTGAATGTGCCAAAAAATATGGCCGCAGCTTCTTTGATGCCATGTATAAGGCCAGGCCAAATTTTTCAATTGGGGGGTACTTAAGCTCAGCATTATGAAGTACATGGCTGATAAAATACACTGGGACCTGATGGCCGTCCCTTTCAGCAAGAAGGACGGCACTTAGAGAGTGTTCAGAGATGGCAAGATAGATGTATAGCTTCTCATTCCTGAGCGGACTGACGAGGCGAGGCAATGTATGCAAGTGACTCTTCAACTGTACGAATGCTTCCTCGGCCTCCTCTGTCCACTCGAACATGGCTTTCTTCTTAATGGTTTGAAAAAAGTAACGGCACTTATCCCCTGACCTTGACAAAAATCTTCCAAGGGCTGCTAAACAGTCGGTTAGTCTTTGCACTTCCTTGATTGTTCTCGGAGACTTCATGTCAAGGACGGCTTGAATTTTTTCAGGGTTGGCCTCAATTCCACGTTGATCAATCAAAAATCCGAGAAACTTGCCGGACTCAACACCAAATACACACTTCTTTGGATTTAACATCATCTTATGCCGCCTGAGTTCGGTGAACGTTTCTCGTAGATCCTTGAGATGGTCGGTCGGCTCTTTTGACTTGACAATCATGTCATCAATGTATGCCTCCATGTTCCGGCCGAGCTGGTCTCTAAATACTATATTAACAAGCCTCTGAAATGTAGCAGGGGCGTTCTTGAGGCCGATTGGCATAACTTTGTAACAATACAACCCCTGCTCGGTCACAAACGTTGTTTTCTCTTGATCTTCTTCCCACAAAGGAATTTGATGGAATCCGGAGTATGCGTCCATGAAACTCATTAGGGCGTGTCCGGCCGTAGAGTCAACCAAACGGTCAATCTTAGGCAAGGGGAAGCTATCCTTAGGACACGCCTTGTTCAAGTCCGTGTAATCCACGCACATCCTCCAAGTCCCATTCGGCTTTTTCACAAGAACTACATTGGCCACCCAATCTGGGTAGAAGCATTGCCGAATGAAACCGGCGTCCAGCAGCTTTTTCACCTCTGCTGCGGCCGCCTGATTCCTCTCTTCTCCGTGATTCCTCTTCTTCTGGCGGACAGGCTTTAACAGAGGATTCACGGCCAACTTGTGCACGGCCAGGTCAGGACTTATTCCTGGCATTTCACCAACTTCAAACGCAAACACATCTTTGAATTCTCTTAACAGCTGAACCAACTCATCCCCAAGCAATCCCAAGGCTATAGTGCCAACACTAACTGTCCGTTCTGGGTGGTTGGGGTCAAGCACTATATCCTGGTGGCTGCCGGCCGGCTGGGGCCTCAGCTCATCTGGTCGGCCGACAGTCATTAATTGCTAGGCTTCTTCTGCCCTGGCCGCCTTACGCTTCTGGCCGACCTGGTATGCTGGGAGTGAGGTTCCTTCTTCCTTAGGCTCGGACAATTTTGGGCCGCGTGCTGTTGGCTTCACGGCCAGCTGATTACATTCCTTAGCCATTTTCTGGCTTCCTTGAATTGTTCCAATTTTTCCGTCCGACCTTTCAAACTTCAGCAACATCAAGTGGGGGACTATGACCGCCTTGGCTGCATTGAGAGTGGGGCGACCAAGGATGACATTATACCCAGTTAGCTCTTTTACCACAAGGAAACGGACGACCATGTCTCTTCCTTCTCCCTTCTGCCCGAAGCGGATTGGAAGATCAATCCGTCCGACCGGATGAATCCCCCCAAATCCTACCAAGGGGTGAGTGATATCCTGGAGAGCATCTTCTGGGAAGCTTAAATTCCTTAGGGCAGACAGACTGATGATATCGGCCGAACTGCCCGTATCAATCAATATTCGCCCCACCTTCAAATTTGCTATCTTCATGACAAAGACCATGGGATCATTGTGCAAAGCCCTGACCTCTCCACGGTCAGCCTCACTTATGATCACTTCAGGAAATGGCTCGGCCTTAACGGCGTCCGTTTGCATCACATTTGACAAATTTCGAGCATCCCGCTTGATTCCTTTCATGGTAGGGCCGCCTGAAGCAAAGCCTCCTGAAATCACGGCCACAAAACCTGAATCAGTGCTATTCCCATCATCTTCCTTGTCATTTTTCTTATCACTTTGTTGCTTTTTCTCGGACGTGTTGTCTGTCCGTTTGAAGGTGAATTTGGACTTGGTCACATAGGGTTTCAGCAGACCCTTGTCGGCCAACTTATCCAACAGCCTCTTCAGATTGATACACTCGTTCGTGTCATGACCTACATCCTTGTGGTAATGACAATACTTGTTCTTGTTTCTGTACTGGGCCGAGCCTCTCAAAGGCTGAGGCTTCTCAAACTCAAACTTGTCTTTTATCTCCATCAAAATGGAGTAGCCATCCTTGTTGAACTCATACTGGGGCTCGTACGTCTTGCTTTTCTTTGACTTGGGTT
Organism: Chenopodium album; assembly: GCF_948465745.1. Lineage (NCBI taxonomy): Eukaryota > Viridiplantae > Streptophyta > Magnoliopsida > Caryophyllales > Amaranthaceae > Chenopodium > Chenopodium album. The sequence continues at coordinate 120,048 of NC_137860.1, forward strand.
GCTTGTCATCAGCCACCCAGATCTCTTTTCTTTTGTTTCCTTCTCTCTTTCGGCCGACCGAGTCTTGCTGAGAAGATTGCTTCTTCTCAGCCCCCTTGGCCGGCTGTTCTGATTTGGTGAGCGAACAAAAGTCTGCGGCCTCAATATAGGCTTCGGCTTCCCGCAATACACCTGCGTATGACCGAATCTTTTTTCTTACCAAATCAAACTTAAAACCATTATGCCTTAATCCCCGGAGAAATTCTGAGTAAGCCATTTCGTCCGGAAGATTATGAATTTGGGCTTTTTCTTGGTTAAATCTTTGGACGTACGAGCGTAGTCCTTCATTCTTTCCTTGGACAATTGTGGCCAAGTTGAGACTTGTCTTTCTTGGTGGGATGTTGTATGAGAAGTTTCCCACAAACAACAAACTGAGGGTGGTAAAACAATTGATGCATCCGGCTGGAAGGCTGTTAAACCAATCCTGGGCCACTCCTTTGAGAGTGGCCGGGAAGCATCTATACCATGTAGCATCATCTACACTTTGCAAGTACATCAAATTCCTGTACGAGGTAATGTGCTCCTCTGGGTTGCCCGTACCATCATAGGCACCCACTAGTACACTCTTCACTTTTGCTGGTTGAGGGGACGCTAGTATGTCTTGCGAAAACGGAGGCGGCTTATCTCCCAAATTCAACAAACGCATTTGCCAATCGATGGGCTGAGGCTGAGCGGACGTTCCAGCCAGGTAGGGAGCTTGGCCGAACATCTGACCATACGGCCCATATTGCCCAAAGACTTGGGGAGTTGGCTGTATCAACCCATTGAGTACTTGAGGGGGCTGATATTGTAATGGCTGAACTGGAACGGGAGTGATAGTATGAGCAGCTTGACTCCTGCTGGAAACGGCCGTGTTGGTGTATTGGGAGAAGGATTGGTTGGAGACTTCATCCGGCATGGTTGGGGTAGAGGCCGTGTCAGAGTTTGCGGCCCTCTCCCTTTGCCTATGCCGAATGTAATCCCTTGCGTCTTTGAAACGCTGTGACGGCTCAGTCTCAACTCTTGTCGGCTGTCTGCCCCTCCCCCCAGCCGACTGTGTTTTCGCCAGCAGGCTAGAGAAGTTGGTCCGTGGGACTCGGGGAGACCTTCCATGCGGACGGCGGAATGGGGTGTTACCAGCATCAGTTGCGTTGGTCTTGTTGTTGGCTTTCCTGGAAGTGCCTCCTCTCCCCTTTTGCTGGGTAGCCGCCAACTCCCTGCGGAGCTTAGTCAGTTCGGCCATTAGGGTAGCTGGGGTGACAGGAGGTTGTTCGGCCTCTTCAAATGAGGCAGTCAAAGGATTGCTTGAATGTATGGTAGTACGTATGTCTTCTACATATCCGTCCTCGCCTGGGCGAAGACCAGTATTAGGTGTCTGACCATCTATTGCCATAACGGACGAGTATCCCCACAGACGGCGCCAAATGTTTCGGGGTTTTTTGTGAACTCCTCGGATACTGGTCACGTTCTCCTGCAACGAGACGTGGACACCTGCAAAACAACGAATATTCCGTTTATCGGAATATTCGCCTCCGACGATCAAGTTAGAGATCAGAAATCGGAAAAGCTAGAGAGAGAAAGTAGAGAGAAGTTGGAGCTCTTTAATGCTCTATATTTATGTTATGTCACCATCCACTCCTCCCATCATAAATGATTGGGGTATTTATAGGGGTGGGAACATGTACCCCTCTAGGGTTTATGCCCTAGAATTTCGTGACATGATTGGCTGCGCAATCAGAGGTTGCCACGTGTCATGGGGGGCGCCGTTTTACGGCTCTCAAGGGTTTCTCGGGATTTGGGCCTGAGGTCATCAGGGCCTTTTTCTCTTTCTGATGTTGTATTAGGGCGTTTAGAGATGGCTGACATGTGTCACCCTGACGGGTGGACACGTGTCTCACTCTCATAGGGCCACGTGTCGCCTTTTTACTGGGCCACGTGTCACTATGAGATTGGGCCACGTACCTTGGGTATTTTTACCCTAAACAATATTCATTGTAATTTGGCACAAGTATTATGAGTGAGATTAGGTAAGGATGAGTGAGAAAACATTAAATATAAAACAGAAAAAGAGAGTTGATTTACTAAAAAAAACTTACCAAAAATAGAAATGAAAAATGTAATTTTGGAATACCAAAAATAAAAAGGAGGAATGTAATTTAGGGACGGGGGGAGTAACAATTAAGGGTATCAATTTTGGATTCGGTTTAATTTTGAATAGATAATAAATGAGAAGTTTTCTATGTGGGTGGCACACCATGTGTTTAATTGTAAAATACTCCCCCCATTTTATATTAATGCTAAATGAGTAACCTTTATAACAATACTCCGTACTACATAACCCGTATACTCGATAACACTGATCAAATAACCCCAATAACATGAATTGTCGTAGATGGATGAGGAAAGGACAAGACAATACCCGGTGGTGGATATAACTGGCCCAGAGCAGAGGATATTATTAAAGAAAATCAGGAACTCTCATTTGATTTCTAGATCAAAATCAAAATCCGATCCGATGACAACAGCGGTGGTAGTGATGTCTGCAGCAGCAACGGCGGCAACAACTAGACCACTCTTGTTGTTTGGGCGCAACAATTCACTTACTCCATCGTCGTCTTCGCTGTGCTCTACAGGTACACTGCGATGCAGAACAATAGCAACAGCTAGAACAAAATCAGCAATATGCTGCGAGGTTGCTCTGAGATCCGAGTCTTCAACAGATTTGGATTCATCATCTGAAGAAGACCAGAATTTGAAGAAGAATCTGGAGAAAGTGGGATGTAAGGTTAGGGTGAAAACCCCTCTTAAGGTTTACCATGTTCCTAAATTGCCTCAGCTTGAATTAACCCCAGATATGGTTGGTGTTATTAAGCATTATGTTGGATTTTGGAAAGGAAAACATATTTCCCCCAATTATCCTTTCAAAGTTGAGTTCCGTATTGATGTCCCAGATCGTGGTTCTGTCAAGTTCTTTGCTCATCTTAAGGAAGACGAATTCGAAATCATATAACTCTTGACTCTTTTTTTTTTTTACTTATTTTTAAATCTATGTATATTTCTTTGTTTGTCTTACTATTACTACTACTGATTACAAGTATCATAATTATTTGCCTTTGTTTATTGATTACCATTACTGTTATTTCTTTGCTTGCTCATTTGGTTTATCATGTGTGCTCTGTTATCTGATTTGCGGTATGCTTTGGGGTTTTTCGGGATGTATCATGTATGAGGTTATTTCATTTGCAAGTATCAAGTACTCATAGCTGTTTGTTTCTTGAATTGAAACTTTGTGTGTTCTACATTTTACCTGTAATATAATAGAAAATTGCCTGTTTATGTGTATTTGGTCTTTGTTTTGTACTTGTATTAAACTGAATTGGTAGCTAAAATTGTCATTCTTCAACATTGGTTAAAAATAAGAGTGTTTTCCTAATAATAGAAGGCGTGGGAGGATAAGGCTATGGAGACGTTTGAGGAGATAATTGGGGAGAATTTGAAGGTTAAGATGGATGATACGGGTTATAATTTTTTTCTTGATGCGTTTTGTAAGAATGGCAAGTTTGAGGAGGTGTTGAAGTTGTTTGAGAGGATGAAGAACTTGCATAATCCGTCGTGGATGTTGACTGTGAATCTAGGAAGTTATAATGTGATGGTAGAGGGGCATTTCTTGGAAATACGGATGTGGTTGATGCATTTATGAGTATGGGTGAGAAGATTTGTAGTCCTGATATTTTATTGTTTAATAATTTGATTGAGCTGTTGTGTAACCATGATTTGCTTCCTGAAGCGGAAGAATTGTGTGGAAGGATGAGTGAGAAGGGGTTAGTCCAGATGAGGTGACTTATGGCTTGTTGATGGGTACGTGCTTGAAGGAGAATTTGCATGATGATGCAGTTGGGAATTTATGAAAATGGTTGATGAGAATTTAAGACGTAATTTGTCTACTTAAAACAAGCTAGTTGAAGGGTTGGTTCAAGAAGGAAAGATTGATGAAGCTAAGTCTTTTTTCGACTTGATGGTTTAGAAGCTCAAGTTCAATTATGCTAGTTATGAGTTTATGTTCAAGGTTCTGTGTGATGTTGGAAGAGTTGATGATGTGCTCAAGATTGTTAGTGATATTTTGGATGAGGGGAGTAAATAAAGACATGCAGGAAATTGTCAAAGATGGATTGAGAAGGGAAGCACGATAGGAGGAGGAACTGGACAGGTTCATTGAGCAAAAGGAAAAGGAGAAGGAAGAAGCCTAGACAAGGGAAATTGAAGAAGCAGAAAGGGCCAAGGCCAGAGCAAAAGCTGCAGTTGCTTCTTCACTTCCTTCTAAATTGTTTGGAAACAAAGAAGACAGCAAAGAGCCTGCAGTGCTTTCTGGAATCACTGATACGGTGTCAAATGATGAAACACAAGCCAGTGGGGAAATTGTACCAGAAGGCAATACAGCGGATGAATCTGGGTTCAAGAGTCTTGACTCTGAACAGGCTTCAGCTTGATTTTTAAGTAATCCGCAAATGCAAAAAAGGTCTTTCTTGCTTCCTTTTTATGAGACTGGCACACTGCCATAAAAAATCATAGCCTTTTCTGTAATATGCTATAACTCAGATCTGTCAGCTTTTAATTTGTTTTCACCAAATGATGATTTGATAGTTTTTCACGTCATTTGGCTAGTTTATGATATTAGCTATAAAGCTGTTGCAATGCACTGACTAACACTTTTTCGGTAGTCTCACTCAGACTTCTTTAATATCAGACTTTAAATGCTCAGTTCATGCTGCTGTTCTTGGATCGTACATCTGTTTGAAAGTTGCTTGTCCATTCACAATCCATTTTCTTTCTTTTTTGCTGAGTCATAATTAATTACTCTGGAAAACATAGTGAATTATGAAAACTCTTAAAATTGAAATGAAATGATGTGATTGTGTGGCAAGCTTTGGAGACTAGGAGTTCATCTAGTAAAATAATTTGTCCTCCTCATCCCTGAGCCCCTGTTCCAACAAAAGAGAACTCTGGGGTTAAGACTTAAAGCAAGGCATCTGGCTGGTAGTAGCTACAGGAAAGATCACCATTTTTGAAATTCTTGCTGGTGTTTGTAGTGAGTTGTATAAAGAACTTTTGATTGTTAAGATGCCTGATGTTCATGTTGAATAAATTAGGACATGTTCCCATCGAGCACTACATACTGATGTGTATGCTCTCTGTCTGATCCAATTTGTTTCTGGCAGAGTGATAAGTGACCCTAATGAATGTATGGAAAGTACTAAAATTACATTGTAAAGATACTTCTTCTGTTTTGGCCCTTTTGGGTGACATGGTGATAAGTGACCCTAATGAATATATGGAAAGTACTAAAAACTACATTGTAAAGATACTTTTTCTGTTTTGGCCCTTTTGGGTGTCATGGTGTTGGTGAGTTGCAGAGTTTCATTTAAGTTAAATGAGAACTTGTTGCAGTCAGTTCCATACTTGATGCATTCTTCAAATCTTAAAGCGTAGGTTAAATTGCCAACTAAAGTTTTATTAATTTCAAACCTATTAGGGGGTGGGTTTCTTAAGGGGTTGAAATGCCTCTTGAAGTGATGAATGATTTTGGCCGTTATTTGTGCTCAATTGAAGGATGGTGACAAGGGTCTTTATGGAAAATTTGGTATTGCTAGCATTCTTTGCAAGTGCAGTATAGGTCTATAGTCCAACACATTTTGGCATGTCTTTCTAAGGACAGCAGAGTGCACATACATTGTGCTGCTCTAGCTAGGTCTGGACTCTGAATACACGCCTTTTCCCCAGAGGGACCAGCTTCGTGCGAATCAGCGGCCACCAAAATAGCAGAATCGTTAGGCGTTGGTGGTGGATTGAACCTTTAATTCATTCCTCTCAAGGCGGGATGGAACCGCAGCCCTTTTTCGTGGGAATCCTGCTTACACTGAAACCAGATGCCATAAGGAGTGAAAGAGAGGTTGAGTTTTGCTAACCGTCTTCTCTCTTCTTTTTTTTTCTTTCTACTATAGAATGGCTTTGCTTTTTTCTCTTTTTCTTTCGATGATGGGAATGGCAGTGATCTGTCATTACGTGCGGCTATCAGAGGAAACAGAGGCTGTTGATTGAGCATGAAACATTGAAATCTTTTTCTTATTTGTGTTCTGAGGTTTCTGGAGGCAGTAGTATCCAAGATTGCTACGGACTTATGGAGTATTATAATGATCCGAAATGACTTATTTGTAGCTTTGTCTTTCTTTTTTCTTGTATGAAGTTCCAATAGTCCTTGAGGAAGTTTAGAAGTACTGTGGAACAGAATCAAGAATGTGCTTAGAATGGCTTTTTTTTTTTTTTTTTTTTTTTGGGGGGGGGGGGGGGTAAGAAGGAAATCTATATACTCTTCATCAAGCTGTCTGTTTCAGATATATGTCACTATTAAAACTTGAAATTTTGGATATTGTATTGACTAATTTTGAGTTCTATATTTTCAGGAAGCAGATGAAGAGTCCAAAACTAATTGATAGATGAAGAGTCCAAAACTAATTGATCCTGCTTCCAATTTCTCGGAGTTAGTCTTACATTTACCGGAGAAGATTACAATGAATTCTCTTGGACCAACCTTAGTACTCCGTGACAATTAATATTTCCGCAGGAGGTAATGTAAAGAGTTATGAGACCTGGAATCTTGGACATGGTATTATCACTATTCCCAGAAGTTATAGGAATGATGGCTGTGGACTGTGGTAGTTCCTGTGGTGACATAAGACTTAGATTAGTTGGTAGTTTGGTACAGTAGTGCAGTTGATTCAGTTCAATAATACATATGGTTTGCACTTTAGATGTGTAGTACTCCCTTCATCCGAGACTTGAACTAGTACCATGACAACTAAAGTTTGACAGAGGGAACAAATTTAACTTGATTTTTGTAGACATCTGGTAGGATTGAGGAATGCTTTTATTTTTCTCCTTTTTCTTTTGGGGAAAGATTATTATGTGCCTTTGTGGCTGTGTCTGAACAGTCAGTTGTTGAAAACTTGGGGGATAAGGCATTTGATGTCTTCAAGGTTTATGTGAGTGCATTAACAGAGAATAAGATTGATACAGGGGGTATTAGCAAGAGATGATGATGTTTACATCAGACTCAATCCTTTTGTGGCTGCAACCTCTATGTACTTTTGATATAGTTTGCCACCATGAGTGCATTATCTCCTTATCTTGTGTTGAAATCCATGTGAAAAAGGGATGATAAATTTGATGAGATCAAAATCTCAGATTAACTTGTCTTTGATAATAGTCAAGGGTGAAGAGTGAGGTGAAGTATGACTCTCAATCGTTATCACGACTTGCTATAAGAGAAATGGCGAGGTGAACTAATTTTGTCTAATGTTTTGAAGAAGCCCATGTTAATATCTGAGATTAACATTCCAGCTTATCTCTTTTTCCAACTTATATTTATTTCTATGCACTTTACTATTTTACTTTTATTATTTAAAAAATAAAAGAAAAGAATTATATTGTGAAATGAAATGTATTTACTGATTTATCTTGGAGAGAAATTTGGATGTTCTATAGGAAAAATGGAAAAGAAAAATCCAACCTTTGCACTTTTTTCTACTAAAAATCCAACCTTCATTTTATTCCTCAAAAATCCAACCTTTATACCCCACATTCTCCAACAGATGCATTTAACCTAATAAACAGGTTTTTTTATTTTTATTTTTTATTTTTAATTCTCTCACCTTCCCCTCTCACTCCTCCTCTTTCTCTCTCCTCAATAAGGAAATAACACCGCAGCTACATCGGCGCCACCATTTTCGTCACCACAAAACAACCCACCTCGCAGCCCCTGCTCGTTTCCCCACCTAGCCACCTCCCAACCATCACCACCTCAACTGCCACCCTACAATATAAAAAACCAAACCACCACCACCACCTCACCTTTACCCCAAGCCGAAACCACCAAACAAACCACCTCAATTGTTCTTTCGGCGAGAATCCACCAACTAAAAACCCACGATTTGAACCCATTCCTCTGTTTTTCAACCCAACCCAGAAGAGTTGTTCAAATGTCGCCATCAAACGCTAGTTTGTGCTCGATTTGATAGTGGATTTTGTGGGTTTGTAGGTGGTGGTTTTTGTGGGATTTCGTGGGTTTTTGTGGGATTTCATGGGTGGTGGTTTTTATGGGATTTCGTGGGTTTTGTTGGTTTGTAGGTGGTGGTTTTGTGGGATTTCGTGGGTTTGTAGGTAGTGGGTTTTGTGGTGAAGTGTGGTGGTTGTCGGAATTTGAATTTGGAAGATGTGTGGTGGTGATGGTGGTTGTTTGGTGATTGTGGGTGGCGAAGTGGTGATTACAGGTGGTGAATGGTCTGCAATGACGGTTTAGGTTGGTGGTGATGGTGGTTATTTGGTGTTGTAGGCTGCGCGTGCGGGTGTTGTGGGTTGCGATTGTGGGTGGCTAGGGGAATGAAGTTGTTGGGCTTCGGTGGGCGGTGGGGAATGGAGTTGCTGTGTTCTGGTGGCCGGTGGGGATAAAGTGGTCAGGGAAGGAGGGTGGGGTTGGGTTTTAAAATATGGCTGACATGTGGCACATAACTTACAAAAATGGATCCTCAAAAGGTAATGGATCTGTTGAAGAAGGTGGCGTATAAAATGTTAGATTTTTGAGGAATAAAATAAAGGTTGAATTTTTAGCAGAAAAAAGTGCAAAGGTTGGATTTTTCTTTTCCATTTTTTCTTTTCTATAATGTTCACCTTGATGCACAAGGTGAATTTGTACTTGTATTAAGAAGATGGGATGCTAGATGAGGAGTGAAACTTGAAGGGAGACGAGCCAACTTTTGGCTTTTCATTTGCTTGTTAACAAGGAAAATTTGACTTTTACTACTACTAAAAAGCACCACTTTGATTTTTGCTATCCATCTAAAATTTGATTTTATTTTACTACCACCAAAAACACATGCACCAAAAAAAAAGTTACCACTTAATTGTTTACATTAGGGTTTTATAATGGTCAATCATTAATATTATGTTTTCTCAATTTGCATGTGGAAAAAGGTTTCGTTAAGGTTTTAGATGATCATCATGTTCCTTAGGGATCTAAATCAATTTCGGAATGGGCAAATTTTTTTTTAATTTTTTTTTGTGCTGAGAGAGCCACAAGGGAAACTCTAACTACTTGAACTCAAAAAATTAATGCAAGTGCCTCGTTTTGCATGTTAAAAATTTAAGCGTGCAAGTATTCATTTAATTTTGTCGTAAAAATTGCTTGGGTAAGGTTATTTTAAGGGTAATTTTATCCCTTAAATTCCTAATTGAGCTTGAAATTGACAAAAAAAAAAACCATAAATGCCTCATTTTATGTGTTTAATTCGACATTGACGTGCTCGGAATTTACAGGCAAAATGAAACATTTAATTTTTTATTTTTTTTGTTGATTTCGGGTTCAATTTGAACCCTACAGAGCTAAAATGACTCCCTAAAACCTTACCCGAGCAATTTTCACGGCAATAAGAACTGCACGAAAATTGATACTTTTTTGACGCTCCGAACGACGAACTAACGTTATTTTTTGGCAATTATGAGCTCATTTTCAATTTGGATTTAAGTGCCAAAATGACCCCTTAAAACCTTAATTCAATAAAAATAATTTCAATTTAGTAAAGTAGTTTAAGTTCAGTAAAATTATTTTCAGTCTAATAAAAGCACAAATTCTTTAATCCTTAATGAGGACTATGAGTTACTTTTTAAGTATTATAGGGGTTGCTCGATTAGAGTTATTCCGTCAGTATCACAAGAGTTACTCGGTTACATATTACTTTGTTCTTTTACAACTGACCACATAGTGTGGCCAGCCACACACAAGACGAGCTGTTATTTTTTGTTTTTTTAGGTTTTAGCAGAATTTTTAATTTTCCTAAAAACATTATTTAATGTTATGATTAACTATGGAGTTACATTTTACTATATACATGTACATTTGAATTAATGTTATGATTAACTATGGAGTTACATTTTACTTGTGACTTTATGACTTAGTTTTTATGTTCTCTTTGTTGCCTTTTGCTGTAGCTACGTCGGTTTATGACTTTATGTGCTACAATCAGTAGCCGATATCTCAGTTTAACCTTATTGAGTCAAATTTTGCTTCAGTTCTTTAGGAATTCGAATTGATTTCCTTGTTTCAGACAGTATGCTTTCACATATTAGTAAACATAATCAAATTATGACCTATGAAGTTAGATTTGGGATGCTTCCTGATTGAAGTGAAATTGAAATCGAGGGTGATTTATTTTTAGCATAAACACTAGCCTTGTCACTAGAGTGCCAAAATGTATGTGCTTTACTTGATGTTATTATTGATGTTGATCTATCCATGTACACCTCAGTGGTTCTTTATTATTGAGCATACACAACTAGTTTTTCTTCCATCTCAAGAATGAATTTCATGTTCCAACTTTCTCAGCTATAAATTGTTCCATGGGACAAACAACAGCTATAGATCACATTTTGAAGCATATATTTGATGAATGAACTCCCACATATTTGAACAATCAGAGACTTACAGATAAAAGTCGGTAATGACTAGTACACTGACTTTGGCTTAAAAAACAATACAAGGTAAAAGTCAGTTCCTCTTTATTGAGATAACTATCTTGGGAACTCAGGCAACTGGTTTCAATACATACATCCTGCTTGCATGAGAGTTGATGGTTGCTGTTAGGTTCTGCAAAAACTTCTGCTTAAGAGTTTTATGCTGCATCACAAGTTACGAAAATTTTAATATAATGCATAAAATTGCAGAATACACAGGAAATAGAGCTAATTGGAAGAAAATAGTAGCTACAAAATACACAGGGTTAAATATGTTATACCTCCCAAATATCCCTAGCTTCTACAACGCTGTCGACGGGAATGCCAATATCATCCCAGTGAGCTGTTATAGAAGTACGAAACGCACCTCTATTCACTAAAAGTAGTGCTACCCTGTAATTGGTCAGAGGCCCTGACCATACCTGTTACATGGAGATAAAATTTCTTACTATACAGTTAGCACCATCTATATTATTAAGAAAAATATCTTAAGGTGTAAGAAGATTTCTTACCTCCCAATCACCTTCCATCCTGACCTTTTTTGCTTGAATACCAAGAGGATCTGTACATAGAATTATGATGTCACCAAATAGTGTGAGGTGTCATACAGCTAATGCAAGTCATCAACATCCTGATTACCTTGGTTTACTGCTATAACTTCTTTATTACCAACGATTTCCATTGTTTCCTTTGTCATATTTCTTACATCACACCCGATAAGTAGTGGTGCCTGCAGTGTCTCTTTTCGTATAAGAATCTATGACAACATTCTTATGAATTAAATAAGACGACTTGAGAACTTCACTTCACCTTGGAAATGGCCCAAATGCTAAAGTGGACTATGTATTCGTGTTTTGACATCCCTCCATTTCCCACCTCAAGCATGTCTGGATCTATTCAGTCACAAAAAGAAATCTCAAGTTACTCAACTTTCTCATCTCTCCATCATCTTACCAATAATTACGTTAACTAGTGCATAGAAAAAGTATGTACTATTGTCATTTTTCTAAACAGGACTCCCATATATACCATTCCAACCACCCGGTCTTGCAAGATCAGCATAAATTTCATTCATGTCGGCTCTAGACACCATGCTGCAGTGAGTAAAAAGGTTACCATTTTTAACAAAATATCAGATAACATGATCATTACATATGTAGCAACAAATATAAAGACTCAACCTATCCCAGTTATCAGAAATGTCATTGGTAGTTCTCCAGCTATTGCCCACCTGATAACCCCATTGTGCAGGATGCATATCTCCCCTAATTAAGAAGCAAACAACCAGAATCCATGCCATTACTGACATGCTTTAAAATAATGCATATCTATAATGTTTGGAACTTGGATGAAGACATTGTTGTCTACTATGATTACCATTCACAGAGTGAAAAGAAAATAGGGCGACCAGCTTCCATTAGTGCTCTGGTCATCACCGGGTATCTACACAGCGGAGCATATATATTCAGAGAAAATCTAAAGCAACTTTTCAAATTGGAAAACAATTCATAGCTTAGTTGGTCAAAGTACATTAATATACCTAACAGTAGGTTTTGAGCCATCGTTATTGCAATTATCATACTTCAAGTAATCAATGCCCTGTAGAAATTTCACAAGTAACAAGGTACAAATGAGCAGAAAGCCTTGATATGATTCAGACTCAGAAATGATATCGACTGAAAAGAGTTGTAAGTGTGATACCCAAGATGCAAATGTCTTTGCGTCTTGCACCTCATGTCCAAGTGATCCAGGCATTTTTTTACTGCAAGTGTAGTACCTATATATTATGAAGATGTTGATGCATCAGAAATATTTTCAGGGAAAGCAGGGAATGAGGGAAGGAGCTAGTTGCTGTAAGATACCCTGCATCAGAATAAATCCCAATCTTTAGACCCTTGCTGTGTACATAATCTGCAAGAGCTTTTATCCCAGAAGGAAATGTCGATTTCTTGGGAACAAAATTACCCTGATACATCATGAAAAAGGATAAACATTAAATGAATTTTCTTTGATTAACCTTGCGCTGTGAGAAGAAAGATGAGTTGAGATCAATCAAGGTGAGACAGAGACAGACCTTGTTATCGCGAGCTATTTCTGCCCAGCAATCATCTGATGAAGCATAAAAGTAGAAAATTCAGCAGCAAGGCAACAGTACATTACACATAACAAAGGAAAAGGAGGGCTATATGTACTACATCACTACATGACCTACCAATGTTCACGTATTCGTAACCAAGCTTAGAAAGACCAGTTGAAACTAATGCATCAGCTGTCACAGAGGAGTGAAATAACATTAATAAGAAATGTTTTATTTCAAATTCATTTACAGTATTACTCCCTTCGTCGTCAAATGATAGTCTTGCATGACCTCCTTTGACTGATTTTATTGAGGATAATGAGGTTATCCTATAGGACTATTTTAATGTGAATAAGAGGGAGTACAAAATACATCCAAATTGGAAATCTCACCGGTTTCTTTGACAATATTTTCTGTGACATTGCACCCGAAGTGATTCCAACTATTCCATCTGAACAACATCAATAAGAAAATGGTTGTAAGTCTAGACATATTTGACCGATGATAATAGCAATTACACTTATGGAGACTCCGAAGAAATCACTATAAATACGATCTATGTCTTGTTTATTCATTGTCTAGCCTATCCAAGCGCTGAAGAAGTTATGAGAAATATACGATTCAGAAAAGGCAATAATATTAACAGTGAAATCATCAGCCTAGCACAGTGCCTAGGCGTGTCCCAGCCACTATTATTGGCCCCCTGATGAGCTTTGCTTCTATTACAACAACTAGTTGAGCAGGGTATAAGTATAGGGAAGGGACGAAAAGAAAGTGAGAGCTTACCCCATGGGAGGAGTGAGAGCAAGGCCATTAGAGAGCAAAAATCTCCGGTATGAACTGTGAATGACAACATTATGCAACTTTGTTGTTGTGCTATTCATGACAGAGCTGTTGCACCTACCTTGATCAATCATTACAAGTACCAACAACAATGCCCATCTGAAAATCATCGTATCACCTTAACAATGTATCTGATACAATTACCACACTTAAACTCGGAAAGAAAATAATACAAGAGAAAAGGTACTCAGGACAATTCTGAAGGGCTTTAAGTATGGGTAGAATATTTATAGATGCAATTGATCATATATTAATATAAGTCATCATTTGGAATGCTGTCTTGTTTGGCTCTCAAAATTCCCTTCTTGCCCTTGGTCAGATCACCAGTCACCACTCTCATGGTTTGAGTAGTTAAGCTTCTTCTAGAAATTGTTATACAGATTTATTTAATTCATAAATAATTAGAATAAACTGTAAAGTTACAAACGATTTTATTAATGAGATGAGGTTTTATTTTATATATAATATGTGTATATTTATATATATTATCATCTCAGGAAAACACCAGGCACATATACGTAATCAGTCAGCGTGAAAAAGGTAAGTCTGAAGCAATCTCTTCACGGATATTTTGTTTTTATTATCCCCCAGAACGTTCCTGATACCATAACATCCATACGGTTGTTGCCAATCAAGTTTGAAATCATTATAATCAAAAGCACTCAACAGCCTGAATTCGGCCTTAACTTTTAAAAAAGAAGCCTACTTTTTTATGGGTAGAAAAGAAATGGCCAAGAAAGAAAACCCCTCACTATAATGCCCTACCAAAAAATCAAAAGGAATGAGAGTGAGGGTACCAATGAAAAGAACTTGGCATAATTTGGACTAACCATTTTTATTTCTTTCACTTTGGCATGATACGGGTGGCATACTACTAGCCCGACCTGTCTCTTAGAAAAAGAAAGCAATAATACACGACTTCCACTCCAAATTTATCTACATGGTCCCCTTTATGATACACTAACCATTTCCCAATTCTCCTTCTTCCCCCTATCCTATCCTCACCACAACAAGCACCGTGCCGAACAAAAGTTCACCAAATTACCATTAGTGCGCAAGTATACAATGAAACACGACAACTTTATAGCTTAATCCTGGGAACTTGAAAAGGGATTTAGAGAAGAAAACATTATGGCAGGAGGTCTGCAGGAAGAAATCCGAGAACAAAACACAGTTTGCCTGAAATATCTGTCCTTGGTTTATTTCTAGCTTAAAAATTGCAAAACACTGATCCATAAGATCATAATTATAAAAACTAAGTGCTCCAAAAATAATTCGGCCAAGATATTACAAAGCATAAAAGCATTATCAAAATAAGGCAACTCGCCACCATTGCTCCCATTCTTCCAATAGACCCGGATCAGAGACTAATGGCTTACCCAATCACTTCACAATGCAAATCTTGATAACAGAAGCAGCTCCAATACGATGAAGTGCTACAATAGCATCACCAGGAAGACACAAGCCCCTTTCTGTTGCTTTCTTCAGAGCAGCCTCCAGAATTACCTCTGTAGACTCTGAATCAGTAGCCTTAGCAGACCCCTCAGCTAATAGAGGGATTAAACCTCTGTAAACAAGACTATGCCTTGCGGGGGTCTCATCACTACAAGTCCAGTCAAAAGAATCGGTTGTCAAGACAGGGACAACTACTGAGAGGATTGGTACAGCTGGCCTATACTTGGCAACCAATTTGGCCGTTGTACCACCACGTGTCATGACAACAATGAGCTTTGCCTGGGCTTTATTAGCAGTTCGGACAGCTGAAGATGCAAGACTCTCCAAGGGGCTCATTGGTAGAGGAGTAGCCCTAATCATCTCTTTGAAGATAGCTGCATAATCAAGGGAAGATTCTGCCTCGATACATATACGGGCCATGATCTTGACAGCAAGCTCCGGGTAAGCCCCAGCTGCACTCTCACCACTAAGCATAACACAGTCAGTTCCATCAAGGACGGCATTAGCAACATCGGTGGCTTCAGCACGGGTTGGCCTTGGAGATTTAATCATGGATTCAAGCATCTGTGTAGCAGTAACCACTGGCTTGCCAGCAAGATTACACTTGTAAATCATCATCTTCTGTGCCAGGAAAATCTTCTCAACTGGAATCTCCATTCCAAGATCACCACGTGCAACCATAAATGAATCAGTCTCCCTTAAAATCTCATCAAAATTGATCACTCCCTCCTGGTTCTCAACCTGAATAAATTCAACAAACATCAAAAGGATTCAATCAGACAAAAAGGTCAAGTGGATGCTGGTATGCTACCAAAAAAAAAAAAAAAAAAAAAAAAAACATTAACATAACTCAAATGCCACTAAAGCAAAAATAACAGGTAAAAAAACTAGGTAATGAGAGACTTCACACCCAATACTACTAAGTCAAAACCTGGAAGGAAAAAAAAAGAATTAATGTTTCACTCACTTTTGACATCAACTGTATATGCTTGGCATGGGGGCCAAGGACCTTCCGGACATGAACAAGATCAGATCCCTTCCGGACAAAAGACAGAGCAATCATATCAATGTTGTTGGGTACACCCCACTCCAATATGTCTTCTGTATCCTTCTCTGTCAGAGTAGGCAGATCAACTACAACTCCAGGAAGATTTACATTTTTCCTCTCACCCAGTACGGCAGTGTTCTCACATCTACACCTCACAGTTCCACCAGCTGGGTCACAGGACAGAACAGTGAGAGTAATAGTACCATCAGCACATAAGATGATGTTTCCTGGTTTAAGATCCACAGCCAGCTTTTTATAGCTCATACAAATCATCTCTGTGTCACCCTTAATGGTGTAATCAGTGGAAACAGTGATTTCCTGTCCCTCTGTCAGTTGGATGGGCTTCCCATCCTTGAGAAACCCAGTACGTATTTCAGGTCCCTGAAATATCAGACACTCTGGGAGATTATTTCAAGTAAGAAATGTAAATGTACTGATAAATACAAATTTAAAATAGATAATCATTAAACAAAGGATCCAGCAAGCCAATTAGGTTATGTAATCATCAAAGAGATTCATGTAAAAAGAAAGTACCCAGGGGATCACAAAATAGAATACTGTAAGAGCATAGAAAACATGAAAGCAGTCAGATTACAATTAACCATCACATCAAGGCTTCTGACTCAACCCTGGTTCAGGAAGTACACACAAAATCTAAATCCATCCTCCCCTAAGAATTCTACATATGATTGCATTAACATCGGTAGGTCAACTGGGATATGTAATTGGATCTCAGAATCAAGTGAATAGCTAATCTTGATGAGGGCAATTATATAATTGAATAATAATTGAATGAGAGAGAAAGGGGAGACCTTGGTATCAAGCATAAGAGCACATAAGATCTGAGTGTTTTGCATAGCAATTTTGAGATTTTCAAGAGTCTCCTGATGATACTCATGAGTTCCATGGGAGAAGTTGAATCGGGCGACATTCATACCCGCTCTCAGAAGCTTCTCCAGCATCGGCACAGACCGTGAAGCCGGCCCTAGCGTACACACGATCTTCGTCTTTGGTACTCTTCCATCCTCGGGAATCTCCTTCAATATTCCTTCAATATCTATGTTCGCCATTTCTAACAACACAATCAAATTGCTTATATTATCAATCAACCAATCAATCAATCAAAAAAGAGCACAGATCAATTGGACTAAAATTCAACGAAACAGGAAATCAATTCAAACAATATTTGAGATGTAAAGTTTATATAAAAATTGAATCTAATAGGCAAATATGTAGAGAGAGAATGAGAAAATTGACTCACCTAAAAGTAAGAATTGAAAAACCCTAGATGGGATTTGGGAACAAGTCAGTGGGCTTGAACGAGGAAGACGACTGAGCTTTTTTGAGAGGAAACCACAAGGACAGCACTGCTTTTTACTTTCCTCCACAACCTTCAAAGATATTTTATTATTTATTTATTTCCCTACCTTCTTTCCCCTCTCACAAGTCTACAATTTTTTTTTTTGACACAATCTACAATCTCTTTTAATGTCATGTTTCCTAATTTTATTTAGAAATTCTACCTTCTTAATTTATCAAGTTATTAACTTTTTGTTAAATTAAAATTTTTATATACTACACTTCGTATTCATCTCAAACACTATAATTCCACTTTTTAGGAGGCATCCGTGTCAAATAAACTACCCGTCTCGCAATGTCCCAATCCAAAGTCTTTTTAAAGGTATACGCATGAGTTCAAATGTTTGAATAGCCTACGAGTCTGTTCTTTCTAAGACGGGAAGAAATTCCTTCTTATAAGCCTTCGCCTATTGTCTATTCTTAGCCTAGAGGTGTATGGTCTTATTGGTCTATGGAGAATATATACCTACATGCTCTAAATTATGTGGGTATTAAGGGCCTTTTCTCTTCATATTAATTTCAGTTCAGTTCGGTTCTTAATATCCTCTTTTCATAAAATATTCACTTCAGTTTAGTCAACTAGAACATGCCCTAAGTATTAACACATTCTCTCACACAAAAGAAAGAGTAAAGATGTTACGCATATATTGTTAATGCCATGTTTACCTAGGACAACATTGTTAGTTGTGAATTTGTGATTGACTTTTTTTTTTTTTTTTTTCAAGTTAAGAGAAGTGTGATCAAACACAATCACATGAAAGTATAGAAAAGATTTGACCTTGTTATCTCAAGATTTATGTATCTCTATTCTCTAACCAACTATATCAAGTGTTGCTCGATTAATCGTGATTTATTGAAGTACAAATGAGAAAAAAACAAGTGGCTTATGAGTTTGTTGGCCTTGTGTTTCACGTGCACCACTTCTCCAACCATAGAGCATGTGAGCATCTATATCTTGGCATATACCTACGATCTTAGAAAAAATAATATATACATGATGATGATAATAATAATAATAATAATAATAATATTACATTATTAATAATGTAATCTGTGGTTGGTGCACCATGACTCATGGTGTACCCGTAAAGAACATTTATTAGTATATTTAAAAGAACATGGGTAAAAAGTGAGCATGTTAAGGAATTCCCACCCTCCAAGTGGCCTCTAGTGGAGATTGATTCACTGACAATCCTTTCCACTAAACCACTACTACTCTTCTTTCCATGTATAATTGTCACAATGAGGCGGAAGGTGGCTGTTCGATTATGACAAACAAATAGTAGGCTTGATTAATTCCACATTATTGACTTGAACCTATAAACAATACTACAATAGTACTAGTTTTTCAAAGTCACAAATTTATAAATTTCAACACATTTACCTACGGCATCGAACCTTCCACATTCAAACAAGTACAATTAAAAAGTAGACATTTAAATTAGAAAGTTATGACACTAATTTTCCCAAACATTAGTTAACTGACTGAGTTTGTAGCTTAGCGTTAGCTTGTGTACAACATTCATTGCACTATCATCATTGCCATATCCACAAACCTATAACCTAAGACTTTTGCTTCGGAGGCACATATTGAACACGTTCATCCTCACAGATAGCCTGCAAAAGAGATAAGAAATCTATCAATTCCTTAATATGGTCTTTGAACAAGTTACAGTGAAGAGACAGGGAAAACGGAAGGACTGTAGGAGTCAAGAATACATATTACTAAGACAGACTTATTGTTGCAATTGATTCAACATGTATAGTTATTGCTCGTTCACATCAAAATTCTATGTACACAACAATAAGCTAAATGCACACGTCATACAGGTAGGGACAAAAGGCACCCCTGATGTGAGTAAACAAACATGCTCTCCCTATCTTTGACTTTGAGTAAATTTCATGTTGAAGGCCTTGTTTGGCAAATGGTTGTTGGCGGTTGGCAATTGGCTGGTTCACTTGGCTTGTTTGACCAGCTGGAATGTTTGGCTGTTTATAATGGCTTTTGAAATTGGCTGTTTAAGCTGGCTGTTTAAGCTGGTTGTTTAAAAAAGTGTTTGGTAAATTAATTGTTGGCTGTTGGCTGTTTATTAGATAATTTGTGGGCCAACAAGCCAAAAGCCAACAAAAAAAGCTACTCAAAGCAGCTTTTTCATTTTGGCTTAAAAGCCAGCTTTTTCGCTGACTAAAAAGCCAATTACCAAACACATTTTTTGGCTGTTTGACCACATCAAAAAGCCAAAAGCCAAAAGTTAACCAAAAAGCCACTAAAAAGTCATTTACCAAACATGGCCGAAATCTTTCACAATAACACAAACATGACTAGAACCCACAAGCTCCTTTAATAATATATAGATTCATTTCAGGAAATGAAAAGAGGTCATTTCACCTATTAGGATGCTTGCTTAACAGCTAAAATGGTCAGTGTAAATTTTAGTTCAGACTAATGCATCTCATTCCAGAAAGCATGGTTTCTGAAATAGCATATAGTCAAAGCTAGTTGTCAAATATAAAATCATATTTCAGACGATAGAGACATAAAATCATACAATAACATACGGTAATAAAAAGGAAGTCAAACAGTAACCAAAGTGGACAGTTGATAGCATTGAACTAAAAAGGTGACATCAGAACCACCAAAAAGGAGAGCTATAAGGTTGCACAAAAGGGTCAGAGGTATAGTATAACATGAAAACCAGAAAGAGGGTGAAAGCCAACTTTTTTGTGATTTTTCTGAAAGGGAACAAAGAATTGTGTCCTCCTCAATTCATGTTTTACAATAAAGAACCTTAAAAGACCAAAGCTTAAATACGTGCACCAAAAAATCCAATAATTATCACACACACACATACACACAAACATTGACAATTTCTCAACATAATTATCAACATAAGTGTTCCAGGTAGAAGATAATAGTTGCCAGATGTAAACATCAATATGCACCTGGAATTCCTCAGGAAGTGCCTCTGATACAGCAAGGGTGTAGCATCCAGGAACAAATCTTCCTGATAAACAGGAAAAACATCGTCATATTATGCTCCACATCTTTCAAATGATTTGATAGGAAAAATTGGAGGACATGAGAATGAGGGATTCATATCCCTTGTTTGGATGTGACACTTCATTTTCCTTTCCCTCAATTTCTTCCAGCATTGAAACAATATTTCCTTTTTATTTTTGGGGGGGGTGGGGGTGGGAGGGGACAAATGAAAGAATTTCAACCAATTAAAAACATAAATAGACATCATGCAGAATATTTCTATTAAATTGTCAAATATTAGGGGGAGTTATTTGCTTATCTGTAATAAAATTATCTTAGAAACTATCCATTCACTAAATAACATTGACAAGTAAGTTAGCTCAGGGATCTGCAAGGGATTGTCCCAGGCTATGTTACTCAGAATCTTCATTTGACGTCACGTACCCGTGTCAGACCCTCGACACTCGGACATGGGTGGGACACTTAGACACTTCATTTTAGTTCAAATCATGGAATTTTTTCACAAAATAGCCGGGTCGGACACTTTGACACGTATCCGTGTCGGACATGGGTACCCGAGTCCAAGTAACATAGGTCCAATCCAGCAGCAAAGAATTGTACACGTAGTAAGTGTACATCACGTATGCACAAAAGAGGCCCAATCCAGCAGCAAAGAAGGCCAATCCAATAGCAAATGGAGGCTGAGCTGTTATTCTGAGTTGGAAAATCTGTTACAAGAGTTTGTTATGAGAAGGGCAATTAAGTAATCTGACTAGAGTTTGTTATTTTAGTTAGCTGAGCTGGAGTGAGGGAATCTTGTAATAAATTGAGTAAGGGGTTGGGAAGGGAATTCATTCAGAAAAGTTGTTACCAGAAACTTGGAGAGAATTCCTTCCTCTCGAAAGAAGTAAGTTGAATTGGGAATACTCTATTTTCAATACAATCTATCTTGGGCTAATTTCTTCTGTGCTAACTTGATTGTTTCTGTTTTTGATCCTAATTCCTAGCAGGATCCCACTGTGGATCATATGATAGGTCAATAAAAAGACTTTTAAACCAACTCCAAGTTGTATATATAAAAAAAATAATAATAAATAAAATAAAATATAAATAAATAAATAAAGAACTGATGAAGTTATAATTAATCTTGTATAATTATCAATAAAACCACAGTGCAAGCCGTAATTTAACATAGACCTGCCATCATAAACTGCATAGTAGAAACACGTACTGTCATTTAATGGAGATTAACAGACATGGTTGTGGCAGATCATTAACATTCTCAACAAAGGCATAAAAGAAAACAATAACATGGACTCAGGCTTCTACCATTATACCCATAGTGATTAGCCATTAAATATCAATCAATAACAAAAGAGAACCAAAACCCATAATAGAACATAATATCAAGCACTAGATCATGGATGAAATATTGTGATTAGTGATATGACAAAATAAACAATATTACAGTTGACTGTTAACACAGAAAGTAAGCAAAAAGAGTAGTATGAGAGTATACAATATCAAACTTTGAGCTTTGAAGCTAATAAAGGTCATACAACTACTAGTGTTCATGTGTCAAAAAAAAAAAACTACTAGTGTTCATAAATTCACACGGAATTTAGAAATCTACAAGACTAATTTTACAGTGAAAATGCATAGTTCTAGGAGCAAAGCCAGAACAGATTCAAATTTGCAGGGGCATAATTTTCGAGCTAGGTACTTAATCAAGGTGATTCGATTAAACCCTTCTTTTTGTAAAACACTAACCATCCGGGAGGACTGGAGAAACAATTTGTGAAAGGTGAGATACTAAGAGAAAGCTAGAAAGGGGAAAGGGGCTACAACTTTGCACGTGTGTGTTGATATGGGTTAGATCTTCTGAAATTTAATTATTTTGATGAAAATATTTGAGTTCCACATGTCTGTAGGAAGGTGAACTAATATCAATTGTCTAAAAAGGCCTCTAGGAAACCCAATTTACTGTACTTTGGAAAAGGCACACTAGAACACTAAGCCAAACCCCATCAAATTGATATTCGAAAAGCAAAACAGCATGAAAAGAATCTATTTCAAAATAACCTGCCCCAAATCATTCCCACACTATAACAAAATGTTTTGAACCCCTAAAGTAGTTTTAAAAATCCTCAATAAGAGAGAGCAGACCCTTTTCTGTTTCTAAGATCAGAGAGAGAATGTGGTTGTGAAAGAGAGTGGAACTAAGTGGGTTCAATAAACGGAATAAGAGAGTAGTGCAAAGAACATTTAGGAACAGCTCAAAATGAAAAGTTGCAACCAATTAAGGAATGGAGGGAATAATTAATTTGAGATAGTAAGATGGGTTTAGGGTATTCTAAATCAAGAAGCTAGTGGGTATCATTTTGCCCGTTTGGAGAAAGCCTTAAATCACCCTTGAAGCATTTGTTACTCCAGAAATACATTAGACTTTTTCCCTTCGATTTGTGCTTTCAGTAAAATATTGTTTTGAAAACAGCAAAAGGCTAGGTGGTAGCTGGTGCATAGCCATTTCTATGGTATTTGTGCAGAACATGTGTAAACTATCCCCTACCAAGGCTACCATCCTAACTATTTTATAGTGTGGACCACATATTCAGATACGACAGATGTGAAGAAAGAAACCCAAGCAGACTGTTATACAACACCCCCCCCCCCCCAAAAAAAAAAAAAAAAAAAAAAAAGATACAAAAGCACAAACCCGAGACTTTAAGGAGGTAATATAGCAAGTATGACACTTCTGAGTTCTAAAGAATTTAGACCCAATCAGCCAAATACATCCACTTTTGAAGTTATCTTCCTAATAGATAGATAAACGCATAAAGAAGTTTGAAACAAAGCTCATTCCAAATTATGTGAGACATAACAGAATATTCCTTCAATTTCACAAATGACAGCTATGTAGAGCCCACAAATCAAGCATAAATTCTTAAGAAATACGAGTGGAAGACCCATTAATTTCAACAACTAAAATTATCAAGAAAAAGGAGGGGATCGCTCTTAATGTAAAGAAAGTCCCAAACAAAATATCAAATGGCAAAAATGTAAATAAATCAACAATTTTGTCTAGTCAACATGACATTTTGGTTAATAAATCAAAAGCGATGGGACCCATATATGACAAAAAAAGTTGTTGATTTATTTATATTTTTGCCATTTTACCTAGTCATCATGGCATTTTGGTAAATAAGTAAAAAACGAGGGACCCATATATGACCAAAAGTTGTTAATTTATTTACATTTTTGCCATCTGATTTTGTTTATCAAGGAGATAAACTTGTATTTTCTCCTTAATGTAATGCTTGTATGTTGAAGAAAAGGCATAATTTCCAACAATAACCGGTTTTCATCATAAAAAATAAAAAATAAATAAATAATAAAAAATAAAAAATCAGCTAGCACTAATCAAATTTTACAAGTAAACATTCAATTTAGTTCGTTCAGAAATCAGTAAGTTCATACAACAGCACAACAATGGATCAAATTAATTTAAATCAGTAACAATCGGTTTTTTTTTTTACTTCCTTCAGTTTGAATTAGATGCATCGCTATACCCAAAAAGCTCTCACATTTTTAGTAAAGTGATGCATCTTTTTTGAAACAAAGGAAGCAGTAAAAATCAATTTTATAAAAAATAAGTTGAAGAAAACAAGCCCTAAGCCTCTAGACGTTGAAGACATGGTGCATTATCACGAGGATCCTATAGCACCATTTTTTGTTACAAGATTCATGTTCTTGGCTACCTCCACTCTATATTTTCAAGCAAGGACAAATAGTTATACTCATAAATGTAGAACTAAATTGGCTAGGCCAACACCTAACGGACACGTGCACCATAAGGAATCACTAATTAAAAAACTCATTATGAACTAATTGTGTATATAAGCCTAGAACAAGTAGAAAGTCAATGCCACATCATGGATAGAAATCAATGTAAGATAGTGAATGAAAGAAATGAACAAATCACTTGTATTAAAGAGGAAGCAAAGAAAACTCTGAAGACAGAAAGGACAACTTAGAATAGTTAGGGCAGCTTCCTAAAGATTAAGAAGAAAACAAAAAGGAATTTATAGAACTGCTAGATCGAGACTGACCAAGCCCGGGTGATACCGTAGTTAAGAAGATAGACAATAAACATGCCCTTCTCACAGCATACATATCACGTCCATTATACCACATGGGCTGTTTTGTTACACCATCACCTTTATGCTAATTCATTACCCAATACTGTGCACAGACTTCTTTAGAGTCCATATATAGTGTGTTACCCACCTAAATCTCCATCCCTCCCAATTTGTTACTAAAACACCCTTCAAAAATTGCTCCTAACATCATTAAAAATGCCTGATGATGGAAAATTTATCCACCCAATGTGCTGCGTTTAGTTATAATTCATGAGTTAACATACACAAATGAGCCACTGCCCACTGGTAGTCCAATAACTTCATACCAACCATAAATTATACTTCCTCTGTTTTTTTAATATTGCACCACTTGCTTTTTAAGGAAGTTTCACAAATATTGCACCATATCTATTTTAGAAAAAGAAATACTTGTGTTCACACTACAAACACCTAATATACCCTTGCTTTTCAACCCTTACTTTTTATTTTGTGTATACAATCACATGGCCAACTTTGTATTTCTACCTTTCTCTCTCATCATTTTTTCCACTTCCAAAAAATTTGTGCTAAACCCTTATGGTGCAATAATAAAAGAACGGAGGAAATATATATGAAGAGTTGAAGACAATAGGTCAATAGGTATGATTTTGAAGAAAAAAAACTTGTTTCAACATCAAAGAGACAACAAGGAACCCAAAAAAACAGGAAGAGCACAAATGCAACAAGTGACATACCAATGCGTAGCCAGCGAGCAGCCCAGCTCCGACTTGGATCCATAACAGAAATTATCCTAGAAAAATATGATTCTGGAAAATCAGGAGTTGCACAAGGGAGTTTCTAACAAGTAGCACTACATGCACAAGTGCACAACACAACTATAGTATGAATATGATATGCATTTTTTAATACAAACATGAGATAAATGATAGAATCTTATCAAGTAGAACACTTTCAACTTTCAAGGGATGAATATGATCTACAAGAATCCACCTATCCATATAGCCTAAACATGTCTAGAAATTACAATGAGTCTGTATAGCAAAGGTCTAACAGATTAATCATTGGTGCCTCAATGAGCAAACAATATTTTCCAGACGTTGCTGTAGCTACAAAGTTTAGAAACTCAGACAGGCAGGAGCACTACTTCAGCATTACTTAAGAGTTGTAAGTATTTGCTTGTAGAATATTAAGGTTGCGGTATAGTAGCTTCCGCAGCCAAGACCGAAAATTGCAGCTTCTTGAAATCAACAAGATCAAGAAAAATGAAAAGGAAAAAAACATTGATATGGTATCAGTAAGAATCCTCAAAAATAATACAGAGTGTTGGACAGTGGTGGTGGACAACTTGCAAATTCTAATGCAAGTAAAAAAAATAAAACAAATAAAAGGAACTTGAAACTGATACCCAGAAACCCTAAAAAAAAATGGGGGAACATACCCAGTGAAATTAGGAGTAGTACACTCAACAACACGCTCATGATCTTTATCCAAGCCAAAGAAGGGACAGTTTTCGCATCCTGATTCCCTAAACTGTAAAATCAAAAACATTGGTGATAAACCCTAACAATTAAATAAACCTAAACTGTAAAATGAAAAACATTGGCGATAAACCCTAACAATTAAATAAACCCTAAACTGTAAAAACAAAAACATTGGTGATAAACCCTAACAATTCGAAAAATACAAAAGGAAAGAAAAAGAGAGAACCTGATCATAGGTTTTGACAAGTCTGCAGCGAAGGCAAGCTCTAAGCTCATGTCCAAAGCTGGTGGGTATCTGTGCCACCACGCTTCCCATTCTCTCTCTCTCTCTCTTTCTCCCTGCGTTGCCGTTGCCGTTGCCTGCCAATGGAAAGTTTATTTACCTCCCCAATTCACAACAATTGAATGGAGTTACGGCTTACAACGGACTATTGGTACTCCCTCCGTCCCAAAATTACATTCTCCTTTTTATTTTTGGCAAGTTTTTTTTTTTTATAAAATCAACTCTCTTTTTCTATTTTATATTTAATGCTTTCTCACTCATCCTTACCTAATTTCACTCATAATCCTTGTGCCAAATTACAATGAATATGATTGGTTAAATTTTTTTAATTAGAGCATGTGATTGGTTCTTTTTTTTCAAAGGATTAATGACTTGTCATGAGTAATAACTAATCTATCTTTGTACTTCCCATTGCATTATCTAATTATTGTTATTTGTCTTATTCTTCTCTCCTTAATTCCCGTGTAAATTTCCAAACATGAATGTAATTTAGGGACGGAGGGAGTATTATTATTACTCCCCCCGTTTTTAAATGCTTGCTCCATTTATTATTTACGCCGTTTTTAAATATTTGCTTCATTTCATAATTTGGAAAGGTTTTACAATATTTAATTAATTTCTCACACCTAGTGCACCCAACATATATTCACTCTCCTCCAATTCTCTCCACTACCTTTACCTTTTACCTTTTTTTATTTTTCCACTAATCCCGCAGCCTCTATACATTACGAAGTATTACTTTTCTCCAATTTCTCCTAAAACTCCGCGCATGAAGAATTAGACCAAGTATTTGAAAATGAAGGGAGTATTATTTATATTTATAATTTATTTTATTTTTTGGTTTGGTAAGAAGAGGCCCTACCGTGCTGAAACCTCTCACAAGTTTTCCCGACCCGAGCAGCTATACAATTTGGAAGAGTGAGGGGAAGATAAGGAATTTTCACCCCCTAAATTGTCACTAGTGGGGAGTACAATTTGTTGTTGTTTGTTTGTCACCTTTTGTCATTCCCTTTATCCATTTATATTTTTGAGTTCACCCAAATTTATTTTACATTGATTCTCTACACCCCCTAACCTTTTCCATTACCTTTCCTTAGCCACCACTACACCACCACCCTCTTACCTACCCACACTATGGGAAAACCCAACCACCACACCGCCGCTCACCCCCCCCCCCCCCAAAAGCTCCCCTTCCCCCGAAAAACTTACTGATAATCTTCTTGTTGAAATAACCACTTTATTTATGTATAGTACAATTTTATAAGTCATTTTGAATCATAAAAATTCCAAGTTAAGCTCGAATTTGACAACAAAGTAACATAAATGTCTCGTTTATTTTGTGTAGTACAATAGTAAACACTTTGGCTCTCTCCTTACAAAGCATATTAGGATTTCTACAAGATTTGAATACTAAATTTAGTTGCTCTGAATTTTAGATTAAACTTAGTTAGTCAAAAGTCAAAACTATCAAATAAAGGCATAGAAAGTGGTGTCTAGAAAATTAGAGGATCAACATTTGCAATGGTAGAAGTAACATGTATCTAAAAACAATGATAATTGCACAGTTTACACTTTACAGTAATGATGGCAGACAGAGGCGTAGCTGCAAGGCTTTCTTGATGCTACCAGTGCCAAAAGCAGAATATGTACACAAAAGAAAATAGGCATGTGATGTTATGTATGAGAGAGAGATGTATTGCTATCCTCCTTGCTTCCCTATCTTTTCCCATTTAATTGATGGATGAGACTACAAGTTTGAAAATTTGAATTACTAACAACCCCATATTATAACATTCCTGTCATCGCTTGCTGATGCCATCATATGAGGGTTACACGGATTCCAACTCACACAATTGACAGCTCCTGAATGTCCAGGCAACGTCAAGAGGAGCTCTCCAGTGCTTCGGTGCCATATGTATACCTACATTTACAAAACACACTGTCATCAATCCAAAACTTCTGCTCATATATACAACAAAATGTTTGCCAGGCACAAATTTTGCTTTGTGACTATCATACGTACAATTATAAACTTCGAAGTTCTTAAAGTATCCTATGGCGGGAGGATGCAAGCCATGCAACAGTCATGGGTAATGGTGTAAAGCCAAACTCAGACAAATGGTACGGGGTACCCAGTAATCGAGTATACTAAAGTTAATAGGCTTTTTTCTGATCTCTAAGCCAAACAATACAAGAATAGGAAGAAGGTAATTGCTGCTAACTCAAACTACTGGGCACCAAAAACTAACTTTGCTGTCTTTACAGTATGCTTCAATCCCTTTTTGTCAGATTCCCAGCAAGTAACTAATTAACATTCCTATATTTCTCTTGCCACATAGTAATTTGAAGAATAACACCCCAAGCGCAGACATTTTCATAATTTAGAATCAGAGATGAGAAGCAAAAAGTAACTAAAAAACCAGTCTACTCATGTCTACTTTCAAACTTCGAAGGTTGGAAGTTAATGGAATAACAGTAATCCACCATCAAGCGCCTCAAGTTGAGAGTTATGACATTCTTCTTCATAGCCTCTAGAAGGCACAAAAGGAGAATAGAGTGGAATTTACTGTTTTCACCGACTATTTACTGATGATTCAGTACCTATGGAATAAGGATAATACCCCAGCGGAACGGATCAAATATGCAAAAGGAAGAATTAGATCCCTGTGAGACTCTGATTAAACACCACATCTGGAACATTTTCAGCCCATTTTTTTGGGGATGGGGTCTAAGGTGATCCACTGGATTTTCTAGAGAGTCTATCTAAGGCTACCTGTCTACAAAACATAAACAGAAAGAAAAGGAAGCCAATCAGATGAGAGGGAAATTATATGTTCGCATACAATTATTACCTGTGAATCCTCACTACCGCTGGCAATAAAGCCTTGCTCAATGCCCCCAAAGCAGGAACGAACGACAAAACGGGAGCGTTTGTGTCCTTTGTACTTACAGATAACTTTGAAATCACCCTCTAAGCTCCAGAGATGTATCTCTTCGTTAGCAAGGTTTACAAGCAAGAACTTGCTGTCCTTAGATAAAGAGAATGATGTTATAGCTTGGTCTTCTTCAATCAATCTCTCAAACTTCGCTTGTCTGTTAAGAAACACTATAGCACTATCCTGGCAAAGGCTTAATAGACTCTTTCCATCATTGGTTATAGCCATTTCCGATGTCTTTAGTGTCCTATGACCTCTCCAACATTCCTCTTCTCTTCCATCTAGATACCATATGCAGATACTTTTATCAGTGGCACCACAGAATACTCCTTTTCCGTCAGGAAACCAACCACATGAAACCAAAGTAGTGCCAAGGTTTTCATAAACATGGAGACATTTACCAGACTGGACATCCCAACGTCTAACAACTTCCTCCAGTCCACATGTGAGAAGTTGGCTGTCATCAGGACTCCAAGAAACAGTACAGACAGGTTCGTTATGACCAGCTAGCAAATGCTTTAGACACAACCGGCCACTCTTAAGAGTCTGCGGACAAAGTATTGTGCCACAGAACTTTAGAAACAAAAAAAGGGAATATAAATAGTAAATAGATTAAATTGTTCTCACAAAAAAAAGTAAAATGTTGTTCTCTTTGTTTAACAAACACTATTTTACTCACTTGTCACCCCCTCCCGAAAAAAGCCACATATGTAGTTTCTGAATGGTCAAAGATGTGAGTGACTGACTATGGAACCAAGCTATTCAAACCCTATAGAATAAAACTAAACTTCTTAATTTCCTCACTTTTTCTAGATGGTACTTATTTTACTTTCCTCACGTATTCTAGATGGTACTCACTCAACAGGGGCTTTTAACTCCAGACTTATTCAACTAACATGATTCTATATTTCTATATCCCTTAGAATCCACAAGGGAGATAGACCCAGAGTACAAAACTTCAGCAATTCTTGGCATATAACAATGCTTCATAAAGGAATAAACAATTGAGTATTGTCATACAAAACTGGTAGAACATTAATTAACCTGCCTTTTGAGCAAGTAATTTTACAAAATGCACATCTTCTTAAGTTACACGCAAACCAAAAGAATAAAATGAAAAATATGTACCTCCCAAATATATACCATCCGATCTGTAGCTGCTGATGCTAGGTACTTCCCATTGTGTGAAAACTGCACATACCAAACTTCACCGCCGTGTGCTTGAAGTACCTGATCCATCAGAAAAAATTAGAAACAAAATGATCAACACATTTCATCAGATCGAACAGCACATGTGAAAGGCAGTATATCGCGAGCTAATAAAGCATTAATGCAAAGTCGCAATCTAACATTCTTGGTTCGTGTAACCGAGCCCAAATTTTGGGCTTAAGGCTTTGAGGTATTTCTAACTAAAACATCTTCCACAAGCAAATTGGGGTGTAACAATAATGGAAAAAAAAAAAAAAAAAAATGCCTGAGATAAACATTAAAGTCTTTTTACTTTTGACTGCAAAATCTCTCTACAATCACTTCCTATACGATAATGCAATTCTAAATGTCAAATATGGCTTCTAGATTAACACCTAAATCCTAATTGAATGAGCAGATCAATCATTATGTGTTAGCTAAGTAAAGACAAGAAAACTAGTGTAGTTTAAGAATTCCCCATTCACCCATCTTACAGTTGGTCCATCTTCGATCTGTATAATGTGTTACAAGAATGTTTAACAATGTAACTGAACTATGAGCCATCATACCAAAATAGACAAAATAAGGATATTTTCCTTTGTGTATCTTGTTATACGAACCCACTAGTGGAAGTTATTTTCCACAATGCTTTAAGATCCAGCATCACTAATTTTGTGGTCAAGTCTTTTTGTATAGTTCCTTGGATTAGTCTAGTTTTGTATGATGATCCATAGCTTAGACCAATTGTATTAATTTAATTGCAACCACAAGAAATATTAATCTAACACAGTAACTGGGGGTTGATTCCTTCTAATAGTATAGATATGTCCAGAAATTCATTGCTTAAAAATTTATTTTGGTTAAAAAAAAATATTTTCACCATATATCATGATGTTATGGGAAGTGACAATGAGATTTAATGAAGTTACATAATGTGCAATATACTTCGTATACATGATTTGAAACAAATAATTTATCAACTTGATGGTCATGTAAATTCTATAGTTCCTAATAGCTGCTATCACAACTAACTTTACCACAATACCCTTGTATGACAACTCAAAAACAAAACAATCCAGTACATACCGATTCTGACCTGTATATTTTCAGAAGGAATCTGGTGGCTCTCACATTGATGGTCAATATACAAGGATAATCCACTGTCAAGTATGTTGTGGAACACACAAGATTCTCGTTGCCTGTCAAGAGCCTGCTCCACAAGTTGTTCTAATCTTCTTTCGGGTACAATCACTTGAGCAGGAAGCAACTTCTGCAAATTCTCCAAAATTTCTTGCCGCGAACTGACACAAATAGTTTCAGTCCTGGGAGTTATAATTTGTGAATGAGAGACAAGGCAGGCAGCAAGCTGATGAACCCTGTTCGTGTTTATACAAAGAGGTGAAATCTCATTCCTAAGCGTCAACAGCGCATCTTTAGTATTTCCACTTTGTAGGTGCTCCAGATATTTTTGCTCCAAAATAACGAATGTTGCACATTTCTTGGTCTCAGGAGAGACACCAAACTCATGCAAAATGGTAATACTGTCATCCCATTTCCCTTCCAACACAAGCTGCATAAATGAAGTTACACTAGATGGATGCAACTTTATTTGGGATTCTTCTTCTAAAAGAGCTCCAGCCTTACCATAACCGAGAGAATACAAGGCACTGGTGATGATTTTAACGAATTCATCTTTTCTTATAAGCCCTCTAGATCCAACCATTTCTACATCTTTATCAATGATAAAAGTCCTAGCCATTGTATTCCCCAAAGCAACAGATACAGGATTGATGTCACTAGAAACTATTCGATTCCTTAGTACGTTTCAAAGGTGTCGTCTATACCTCCCATATGATGCAATATTCAGTCCATAAGCATTGTCCTAACGAGCGCACAAGTAAAGAACGATTTATTAACAAATTGCAAACAATCAAATATTACTCAATCCAAAAATCAATTCAAGGAAGCCATTCATTTTATTTTTACAGAATCACAAAACACAAAAGATACACCCACATAGTATACTCGTAACAATTGAAATTCCCATCCATTTTCAGTGAAATCAATCTTGACAGCAAGAACAACTAAAACGAAATTATATGCAATGCCCAGAAACAATAAAAAAGAAATTTACATGATCACTAGCAAACATAATATCAAGTATGAAACAAACATCAACTACTAAGAAATTCAGAATGCACAACTAGGCGAACAAAATATCAGCTGAAACAAGGAAAATTATACAAGAAACAGTGAAAAAAATACTTATCAATGAGATGAAAAGAACATCCAGAAAAGGGAAAAACCCAAGAAAAAACTGACCTGAATTGATGAGGCAAAGATGAGAGACTAAAATGGAGGATTATTGAAAAAACCCAGAAAAGAAATGGAGAAAAAAAGATGGAAGCGTGGGGATTGGGAAGAAGAAGGGAGGAGAGAGGAAGAGAAGAATGCGTATGGAGAAGGAAATGCGCCCAAACTTTTAATTTAATAGTAATACGCCACACTGCAGACTCAAGTAATGCCTTTGCCCGTTTCGACTTGCTTTTCTCGCTAGATACCTCCAATTATTCACCAAATTCAAAATTTTACTAAAACCTCTACTTTTCACTACAATTCACCATATTAGCCTTTAAGTAACCTATTAATGAAATGTCTCGATTTGAATGCCTCTACTTTCAAACGTTCGATTTAGATTTATAGGGTCATTTAAGCTCTTAAAAGTAGATCAAAAACTTTTTCTTTCTAAATGAGGAATCGTGATT
Source organism: Chenopodium album (assembly GCF_948465745.1). NCBI lineage: Eukaryota > Viridiplantae > Streptophyta > Magnoliopsida > Caryophyllales > Amaranthaceae > Chenopodium > Chenopodium album. Next base: position 153,180 of record NC_137860.1, read on the forward strand.
AGAAACCTAAAAATACCAAACCAGAAACATAGTTTAGGCCTTTCCACTAGTGAAACCAATGAGAAACCCTTCAAAACTCAACTAAGGAGACTAGGGTTCAAAAGATCAACAATGGAAACTACGGGTTTAGAGAAAAAAAAAAAAAGGTCGTAGTAAAATTTTGGGCATTTTGGGGTCTCATGACTCTCATCCATATGTATATAGGATTTATAGGCGCGCTTATGCTGCTTTTATAGTTATATTATGGGTATTTTACATTTGCATACGTTATCTATCTTATGCTTTATTACACTATGTTTGTGTAATTCTTAAGAATCAAGTAATTTCATAATCATTTGTCGGCTTTCATAATGTTTAGAGTTGAATCGGACAACAATTAAATGAAAAAAAAATGGATTGGCGTTAATAGATTAGAGTGGTTAGAGAATGAAGACTCCAAGATATACTAACGAGTTGTAAAAGTTAGTGAGAGCAATACATGGTTTCCCGGGCATAAAAAAACAACTCCTTCAATGTTGATTGTTGAGGGTAGTACTATCTACTACGTAAAACTAATATAACAAGCTCACATTTGTGTGGGGAAATTTACATTAGAAATTGATGAAATACATATTGACCGTAAATCAAGGTCACCTCGTTATAAGAAAAATAAAAAATCAAACTCACTAGAACTAAAGCAGCTAGCCTGCAAATTGATTTATAATTTGATTTCAGCTCCCTTCTAAGGATTAGGTCAGTATTCCATAATTGCCTGATTTCCCTGCCAGAGAAAGTCAAGACTGTTTCAAACAAATGACCTAAGTTATTACATCCCCTTCATGATTGTAATCAATAAGTCCCAGAAACTGTATGCATAACCAAAGAGGGTAACCTGAGTACGAGTGGACAACCACCAGATGCTCTAAGGTTACCTGCTCTTGGCAACAAAAATCCCATCAAATCTGTGACTGCAAGCCAGCTACATTTTCCCTGAAAAGTCGAGTCATATCAGGCACATCAAAATATCAGCTCCAAGGTATTGCAATTCAAAGCAACAAGAAGCCCATGACTTCTCATGATACCACACTTAAAAAAAAAATTAAAAAAAAAATAAAATAAAAAAACTGTATAAATTGGAGCCTTAGGGCGTGTTCGGCAAAATATAGCTGTAGAGGTAGCTGTTAGCTGTGCTGGTGGCTGTTAGCTGTCAACTAGCTGTTAGCTGTGAAAATAAATAATTTAGTATGAGTGTTTGGTAAACTAGCTGTGAACTCTACCCCCACCACTACATTCCCAAACACTCATAATTTTTTCTATGTAGTGGTTTGAATAAGTCAAACCACTAAAAGCTACCTAAAAGCTACCCAAAAGCTAGTGCCGAACACGCCCTTAGCTTGGAGGGGATATTATTCAAAGAAAATCTCTTTCAAAATGCCACAAAAATTTTCAAGTAACTGCTCAGCTTCTACAGAAAGCTGATCTTAAGTAGTTTGATAATCGGTTAAAAGACCATCAAATTAGGGAACACAAAAACTCTTATAGCATAGGAATATGCACCTCGATTATATCAGCTTATTCTGAGCTTTCATCATTATCTTCTGAATCAGATCCATCTTCAATCATCTTTTCAAGGGTTTCTATGTCTCCAGAGTGTGAGAGGGTGTCTATCCGTAGTTTGTCTGCATCTTCACTGCAAAATTCAGCAGCCAAAAAATAAGAAAATGGAAAAAAAAATAAGAACAGATAGAAATAATGATAAAATTAGAGCACAAGACTTACTCTGTAACTCCAAAAATTTCCTTCACAATTAAAGAGTTCTCCCTAGCACAGAACTCCGAAAGCTGCATCACAATCAAAGCATAACTACGTGAGAGTGCAAGGGTAGGCATTTGTGCAGGAATAAATCAACTTCCATATAGCCTGTTAGCACTATCATGACTAGAATAGTACTGATTTTCTGGAGCAAAATCAAGGACATTGAAAAGGTCAGCAAACCAGTAGGTTTTCTCATTTGACCATATTGTTACTTTCAATGGTACTCGCCATACGGGCTCTAACAAGCAGTCAAGTAATACAAATTCTCGAAGCTACTTAACTGTTTACAGGTCTGATCTAAAGAAACTTTTCACTATATAGGTACATGGGCTCTAACAAGCAGTGAGGTAGTACATCAAGACCTCCCAGATCCAGTCAATAGCATGATCATTAACAGGGGTTCATGTGGAAATCTCTCCAGCTTAAGCAGAATATGCGAATTAGGCGGTGAAACCCCGAGTAAACCATTTGCAACACCTATTATCCCGATTCTAAATAGTAATTACTACAATGATTGGGAGCAACAAGCATATACTACATTGTACCTCTTGAACAATTGTATATCTTCAACCTTTTTTTTTTAATCTTGTTACCCCTATATGGGATATCAATAAAAAAAAATTATAAAATAAAACTATCAAGTTGACAAACAATTGAAAATACGAGGATCCAAACTAAGGACAGAGAGATTAATGAAGCATATTTGAAGAAGCAAATAAATTAACATCGGATATACTTCAAAGAGAGGGAAAGTTTGTGCATATGGAAACTGCTAAGAATAAAGTGGAGCATTAAGCGCAAGTTATTCAAAGACAATATGACAATTACATAATAATCTTTTAACAAAATAAAAGGTAATTAAATTAGGATTGTCTCTTAGGCTCTATTTGCCTCAGTTTAATTTTTCTTAACTTTTTTTTTTTAACTATTATCTTTTTATGTTGAACACCTAGAGCTTATTTATAACTTATTTAAATAAGCTGAGATAAACAAAACCTTGGGAACCATTTTGACAAAACTATGTGCCCTAGATTTATAGGCATTGGATTCAAGGCTTATTCTTCTTTTCTATTTCCTTAAACCTAGTGCTTCGGGAATCTGATTTGAGAAGAAATGGATTTTTGGCTGAATCCTACAAATCATACTAGTTATCACTGTTTACAAGAATGAGTGAAGTTCTAAGTCAAACTGTCCTCTGAACACTCATCATGTATCAGAAAGCCTAATCTTTCCCCATTATCATTGGGCATTTTTCAAGTATCTGGTATTCTGGCTGGTTTGAATAGATAACAGTTTCAGAGATTCAACGACCTGCAATTTCAGCCATGCTGTTCATAGCTACAGTATCTAAAGCACTCAGAAAATATCTTCAGAATCAGAACAGTTACAGGGGATAGAGAAACCTCTTCTTATTCTTCTTCTTCTGCTTGAACGCCTTAATCCCATAAGTGGGGTCGGGCCGGTCGGCTACATGAACAACCATAAGGACATCCAAGGAGGTCACCCATCCTAGTACTACTCAATCATTGTGGTTCATGTCAAGCGGGATGTGACAAAATTTACATTGGCTGACACTAGCCTACCGTAACCCTCCTCTATCCAGGGACTGGCAGCGGGAAACCCATTGGCGGGGTAGAGCAACCAATCTATATAATTGAAAATGTGTCCTCCATAACAGATTTTTCTAACAACCTTTTCCTTTCCTTGGGGGTGGATGGGGGATTTCGCAATCATCCATGCAAAGCTGAACCAGAAATAAAATCTGAAAATTGATGGAACAAATAAGCTTATAGATTCAACACAAAGAAGCTTACCTCAGATAAATAGAAAACCTTTCCGAAAAGAGCCTGCACAGCAAGCTTTCTCTTGAAACCCCTTTCAGTATAACCTGAAGCATCCATGACAACAGGACCTAAAGAAATGGAAATAATATCAGAGATATATGGATAATCAGTTTGAAAGATCCATAAAGAGGCAGTTTTGTGGATGCATTGACCATAAAGGACCAATGTTCCAACTTCCAAGTGACACAAAAGGGACAACATACATGCATAATGCTTGCTTTAATTGCTTTACATCTAATTGTATGTAGGGGAATGGAAGTTTCATTAAAAACAGAAATACACAATTAATGGAAAAATCATAGAATCACACTCCAATATCTAACCACAATATGACAAGATGCAAAGGTAGATTAAATACAACTCTATGTCCATGTTTTACACCATTTAGTTCCTGTCCGATTACCAGTTAACCACACTAATTCCATACATTTGTCCCAACAAGAGCAACTTTTGGACTGAGTAGTTGCATATCCTCTCTCACATACAACTTACAAAGATGTTTGTTTATGCTCATTGTCCTCAACCCCTCTAGAATCAAGATGGAATTGCATTCTCACACCATGAGATGTTAATAATACCTAATCACATTTCACATACGTGAGGAGTCAGTGGTCACATACACTTGAATAGTTTTACATTTCTCATACTCATTGGTAGCGACTCTACCTTGTATGAGGGTCACAACTCACAACCCACAAACTGTGGCAAGTATCACACACACACAGACATAGCACAACCAAGAGATATGTTGCCTGATAATTAAAAAATGCCATCAACCATCATGATACATATGTTGTTGTGTTTTATACTCTTAAAACAAGAACACAAATGGACAGCATCATGTACTCAGAAATTCCATATAAGTACGAAGTAACCAAGAAGAAGCCAAGACTTAAATCCACAACAATTTAGAGCAAATAGCAGCTCGAAAGTTATTGATTTTAAGTAGGAGACCGATTTATGAATATAAAACATGGTAAATCCGCACAAATCAAGTCAATCTGACAACAGTCTAAGATTACAAGGAGATGAGGGAAACTTAAATAAAACCAGGTATTTACTTTTTTAAACAGGAAATACCTTTGTCCTTCACAATACGTCTTGATACATCATTTAGAATTTCAGCAACTTGGGAGTCACTCAACATTGAGGCTTTCCTTAGTTGAATCAGGTCTGCAACCGTGTCTCCATTGAATGGTTTATCATTGAATGCATAACGAAGGTACTTCCGCAGAACATCCTCCATGCTAAAACCTGTCTGAAAAATATCAAATTTTACATCTTTTAGCACATAGCATGAAAAACTTGAGCATGCAAAACAGCAAAAGCACATTAGAGTTTCTGAAAATCATGTTTGAGAGGTTGACAGCAACATGTGTAACTTCAACTATTATACATAGGAAAAAAAATAGAAAAAAAAGAGCGTTCCCACAAAATCTATTCAGCTAATCATTATCACAATGCAGCATATCATTATATAAGATATCCTCCATCCACAATAAATATTTTCTTTCAACCTTGCCTTCAACATTGACAATGCAAGTAATAGATCCCTCTCAATGCATCGACAAGGAAAGAATATCCCAGACAAAGTAAGGTACCACAAATAAAGTAGAAGACTAGTTGTTGGAGAGGCAAGCTCCAAAGAGACAAGAAGCAAACAACACTAGTGACACGTGTCACTATAATTGCATGGTGTAACCTTTTTTTCCCATCCCCTTCCTGTCTTCTAAATTAGGAATTAATGCCTTTTTTTTTTTTATGGTGGTTTAGCTTTACAAAGAATGGGAGTATATTTGTTCAAGCATCTAGAATCCACCCCCTTTAAAATGGATACCACTGAATTTCCTATAACAACCTGTCGATGGATAGCACCTGCAAAAATGCAAAATCACAGACCACTTCTCCGGGATTTCAAACGCCATTTATTTGTATGTTGTGGGGGGGGGGGGGGGGGGGAATTCTATATTGCATAGGGCATATCTTGCAACCAAAGCTTCCCAAAAGCATAACTGTGATAAAAATATTTCACGAACTGAGGGCCCAATTTTTTTTGACACAGCACATGGCTGCCGTAATAATTGAGACGGGCCTGATTGACACAACAATAACAGGCTTATAATAAAAGATATTACTGTAAATAATATTAAGAGACTATCTTAGATGATAAGCCTCTAATTGAAGGACTAATAATATTTTTATTTTTTTTGGTGAAAGAGAGGGGCAAGCCCCAATTGAGGAACTAATAATATAAGCATATCAAATTACATTGAATAAAAGAAGGAAAATCTCCGACAGTAATATGTTAACACTTGAAAGCTTGTAAATTGGTTAATCTTTTGGGCACATATGTCATTGCCATTGTAACTTGTAAGCAGTAAGAAGGAAAATATAATGCATAATTTCTAAAAAATTTGAACAAGGCAAGGGTCTGTTTCTTTCTCTTTTTCCTGCTGAACAATTACTTAGAAGCATGCATCTCACCTTTTTCACGATATCCTCCAACGCAGAATACTGAACTGCATCTCTGCCTTTCTCAAAGAGTTCATCAATTGACTTATTCAGTGTGGCATTTTTCCTTACCTGCAGTTTAAATCCAACAATCACTCTTTGCAAAATGTCCAAATAAGCCAAAAGCCAGTACATATAGAGAAAGATGGGCACCATATCAATCATAATTTCCATCACATTTTAACTTTCATAATCCTACCACTTGAGTTTCATTAAGAAATAGCAAGCATCCTTCACATAAACCTCGCAACCCTATTCGGCACAAAGCTATGGGAAACACAAACAACTAAATTACTTGTATTGCATTGGGGTGGCAGCAAGGAATCAGAATTTGCATTCAGTACACCACCAAAACAGAACTTCATCAAAATGGGTTTATAACTAGTGCACTTTCAGTGCTAATGCTTTTTGGGGTTCTCTAATACAGAAGATGAGACGAGCTTAAAGTCTAATTGATGCCATTTGACTATGAGTATTAAAAAAAAAAAAAAAAAAAAAAAAAAAAACAATCTAAACAAATGTCAAACTCTTTGAGTCTCCAGCTTGTACAAAATTAGGGCTTGTATAACCCCATATTACTCCACTAGAGCTAAACAAGTTAAAATTAACATACATAATCATAATAAAAAATGAAAGTATACCCAATTCAAAACACAAAACATAGGAAAGCAATCAATCAATAGAAACCCAGATAAAACCTAAATAAAATGAAGGAATTCAAGTACCAATTTACGGCGTTTTTCTCTTGGGGAAGTGAATTTGTTAAGAGCCTTAAGAAAGCTAGTAACAAAAGTAATCCCCAAAACAGCTAAAGGAACAGCAAGAAACCAAGGGAAAGAGGTCTGGCCAACTCGTGGACCAGGGATAGCTTGAGATACAGAACCAGTAAATTCGACCAAATCCAAAGCTTTTTCTTGTATCCATGGAAGATCTTCTTCAACTTCAATTTCCTCATCTTGTTCAATTTCTTGTTTCTGGGTTTTGTCAGTGTCTGTTTTGGGTGTGGAGGTTGATTTGCCGAATGCTTTGGATTGTAACGAAATGGGTCGACGTTGGGATTTGTGAGGAGAGAGAAAGGAAGCGGGAAAGAGGAGAGGAGCAGCGCCCTTTCCCTTTGAGGATATCAGAATGCTTTTTCTGGATTTCGAATTGAATGATGATACACAGAATGTTGATATGCTTACCATTTTCGCCATTGTCAGAGTTGGATTAACAACTTTCAAAGGTGACAGTGTTTATGTAATGCGATAACGGCTACCAAATTCGACAATGTTGAGACTTGAGAGTGAGGGATAGCTTAATGCTTAGAGCTCCTCTCTCAATTTTAGGAGAAAAAAAAAAATCCACTAATGTTACAATAATACGGACTATATTTCTTTCTTAGTGACATAAATAAAAGCAAGAGAAATGACAAGTTAGAGGTTTTTTTTTTTTAAGTTCTCTTTAAGGTTTCTCTCTTGCAAGGGTTTTTGTAATTTTGTAATCCTACATAAGAGATTATTAATTTTATTTAATAATACTAAGATTTATAATCCTAAGATTTATAATACTAATACTAAGATTTATAATCCTACATAAGAGATTATTAATTTCTTTTAGAATTAAATAAGAGATTATTAATTTCTTTTAGAATTAAATCATTCAAATGCCACGTAAGCAAAATTGACTAATGAGATTTTTAAGTTTAAATAATTAAATATTAGATATTATCTTTTAATATTAGGAATTTTATCTAAATATATAACAAATTTTAGCTTATACATACAAAAAAAATAAAATAAAATAAAATTCAAACAAACCGTGAATCGCACGAGCTTCATCTAATTTATATCATTATGGTGAGATCAATAGAAAAGCTACACAAATTGCAACGTCACTTGATATAATTTGCCTTGAATATTGTCATTTCGTTGTACTTTGTCGAAGGTAATCACACGATCTCAATTAATTTTGTGATTTGTTTGGTTACAAATTGTTAGTATTAATTATTGTACTTTGTATTGTTATGTTTAAATTTTATAATTTGTGAATTATATATGATCATGATTTATATGTATATGATTAGTATGTGGTATTATGTGATTTAATTGTCGAACTGATTGATTGTGTTATTTCTAGGGTTTTAATGTTGTCTCTATTTGGAGTATTGTTTTATCGAGGTTTTAGGATTGTTAATGCAGAGTATTATTTTTGGGTTGAGATTTGATTATTTTGGGTGCTAGTATTATTACCCTAAGAGTTGAGATATTTATTAATCGAATTGTTATGTTATTTGGGAATCTGTGCCATTGTTGAGATATACATTATTAGTTGTGAATGATTATTTGATCAAGTATGAGATCAAAAGGTTGAGAAATTATTATTTTGTTCTTGGTTTGAGGCTCGGCGTTATAGACCTTAGTTCTTGGCATGTTGGTAAGGAGATGATAATCATGAGTTAAGAATGAGGTACAATCTTTATTTTATTTATTTTTCTATGGTCCCCTATAGTGGGAATTGGCCCGTATGTGGTCTGGTTCAAGGTGTTTTTCTGGTTATTGAGAGTATTCAAGTTTTTATACTTGTTGGTTTGTTATTCGAATTACTCATGTCCAAGGCTAGGTATAGAACAACGAGCATGGCACACTTATTATGTATGATCAGTTAATTGAGTAAAAGGTTCGTATTATTATTCGAGGTTGAGTCGATAAAGGTTATTTTTCAGAGTACAATGTGTGATGTAGTTTCGAACTACATTGTTTAATTGATCTAGTAATTTTAATCATTCTATTATGCTATATATTCTGATATGTGATGATTACTCAGCTTTTTGCTGACGTGTGTGTTATTTTGTTGTGCTACTTGTGTTTGCGGCCATGTCTTTTTCTTATGGTGGCCCTGCGACGATCTATTTTGGAATTTGTCCTTAATGGTGAGCAGACAAGATTGTTTTAGCAGGTTGATCAAGTGATTGTAGCTAAAGGAGCTCAAGTGTTTCGATTAGTCGGTTATAACAAGTTTGTAAAGTTGTATAAATAGCTCACGTAGATTTATTGGATTGTAATTATTGGGATTTTTGTAAGCCTTAGCACTTGACAATTTGTTGAGTGTGGCGGTAATACCTCCGATTTAGGCGTATGCTTCCGCAGTTTTATTCAAAGGTTATTTATTTTCCTTTAATTTATTGTTTATTATTAGCTAGTAAATTGGGGGTGTTACAGTTTTTGAGGCTGTCTCGGTTTCTCAAGATGAGAAACATTAGATGTTTCTCAACATGACCAGTGGACGAGGCGTGCAAGACACGTGCGATGTCAGTGTACTGTATTTTGACTTTTTCCCCATTTCCTTCTTCCTCCTCTTTCATCTTCTACTTTAGATCTCCAGCCATAAGCCCATAACCAACCAATGTCCATCTTCTTCCTCCAATCCCAACCCGTAACCACCTTCATTGAAGCTGCTTAAGCTTTCCTCTCGTGAATTACCTATTCTACCGACATATTTTTGGCGGCTTCGCTGCCGAATTAAACTAAAACCCTAAGAAAAAATGGTGAAAAAAAGGGCATAGTTAACCCCAAAGGGTGATGATATCATCCTACTCCATTGACGAACCTTGTCATGTTTAATTTTTCCATTGAAGTTTCCTTGTTTCTACATTGACGTTTTTCAGTTTCCATTGAAACTTTGGATCTGTTTTTCCTTGAAATTTCAGATTTTTTATATAAAATTCCAACATTACCCCAACTCAAAGACTGAAAATGACGAATTTGCCCTGTTGAGATACATGACATGTTTCTCATGTTGAGAAACTTGTATTTTCTCAGGGTTTTTCTAGCCTTCATTACTAGATTTTCTCTACTTTTTTAAAGGTTTTCCTTCAATCTTCCCCTTTTCTCTCTTTCCCTTCCATCTTTTCTTCTGGTCTCAATTGTAAATTTTTATAGGGGCTTCCATCGGTGTTATTACCGGTGGTAAGTCCAAAAAACTTTTTAATAGCTTTCAATAAAAAAAAAAACATATCTTTATGGTGGTGTTTACTCTATTGGGTTTTATTTATTTGTTTGTTCGTCTGCCAAAAATTGAAGACTTAGGGCCTATTTTCATTGACTGAACTCAGCTGAACTGAACTGAGCTGAGCTAAGCTGAGCTGAACTGAATTGAATTTCAACGTATGAGAACAAGTCCTTAGGGTTTCACAATCTCCAAAAGTATCTAGAAGGTCATATGAGTTTTTTTCTCCTAAACAACTATTCATTCGTGGATCCCAAGCCGATTTAATGCTAACTCACAGACTGTATTGCTTCGAATGAAGATTTTTATAAAGGCGATTATTAATCGAATCAGCGATGTAACTAGTTCTAAGGTGAATTGTATTTGTATTGGAATTTTAGATTTCCTTGGAATTGTTTGTAAGTGGCGTTTGGCTATCTTTCATTAATGAAATCTTTTTCTTCTTATCAAAAAAAAAAAAAAAAAAAAGACAAGTTGACTAGTGCAAAAGATCAAATTTGTAATGCAACAAAATGTCATTATTAGCTTCGTACAACACGTTCGCTCTACAAAGCGTAGTCGCTTTGTGATTGAAGCAAACAACAATAAAAATAGTGATGGGAGATCGGAGAGTGCAAGAGACAAAAGGTTGAATTTTGTTCTTGTAATAAAAACTCCAAAAAAAAAAAAAGTGCAATTAGTGATTTTTTGTGATCCTAACATCCTTTTCATTTATTTATGGGACTCATCCTAAATAAATAAAAATTATAGTCGACTAGTCTACCATTGAGGGATTAAAATGGTTGTAGCGTGAAAGGCTTAGTTGGGAGCCCTTGTAGTTTATTGTTGCATATTGTATGATCTTAATACCCACTTGACATGAGCAAAGAGCCAAAAAAAAAAAAAAATCAACTATGTAGATGCTCTATGTTGAGAAAATAATTGTTGTAATCATAAAATTTATTCAGAGCAATACATATTTTGAAGAAAATGACACTCAATTGTAAATTATAACAAGTTTTTACTTTAATGGCTGCCCTAGAAGCTTATTGGTTCTCATTAAAGATTGTTCTCTAAGGATAACACAACTACCTTCAAACTCCATAGACCGATTTAAAGGGTGGAATTACTTCAAGAACTACGCAGATCTTTATGGGACATGGAAGGTATATGTGTTTAGGGTTGCTGTTACTCTATGTTACAGCTCAATCTTTTTCTCAAAAATAATGAATTCAGAAGACAAAGGTCATATTTATAGAATGCTCCATCCCCGAAATTTACCCCTATCGGGCGCAATCTCATAGCATCAAACTCTTCTACAAAGCTCCTTTCATTGGGTTCGACATCCCACCTAGTGGCCCCAATCCAGGAAACTGAGGAACAAATATAGTACTCTAGCAGTTCATCACATAACTTAGCGCCTAATATAGTACAACAATAATAAATATAACAGGTTTAAGGGATATAACATAGTTTTTTTTTTTTTTAGACAAAGGTTATAACAAATCAGACCAGATAGAGAGAGATACAGAAAGATCTAGTTAGGCTTTCCTCATAGCTAAGGCTAGCTCATGGGCCTTCTGTACCGTACTTCTGTCCACTTTGATACACAGGAAATAGGCTACTTCCTGCAGCATATGTATTATGTCATAGACTATAGGCCGTGTCTGGGGACTTGAGTGTCTTCACCATCGATTCACCGTCTGTCTTCACAATTATATTTTTGAAGTTCTTGTGGGTTTCATGAATTGCCCACCAGACTGCATACCCTTCAGCCTACTCAGCTGAGTAGCAGGAATTCTCCTCGAGCCTTGGATTTCCTCGTGTTTTTGGCTGATGGCAGCCCACTCCACTGTTGCCTGCCATCCTGGCCGGCCTATCTTTTTCCCAGCTTTCTTCTTCCAAGATACATCCACAACAAGTGTGTAACACCCCAATAATTCTCTCTTAAAAACCTGTGAGAAACCTGTATATAACCTGAACAAATTCAAGAGAATTACTGGTGTGCTACCGCCACGTGTTCAAACGTTAAGGCTATCTCAGAAATTAGCAGCGGAAAACCAAAACAGTTATAAATAAACCTCAAAACAAAGTATTTAAATCAAGATAAGTATTACAAGTTGGAACCATTAAGGCCCTTATTCAAAACCCAAAAGAAATAGTAAGTGATTAAATTCAGTGTTTAAACAAACTTAAACCAAAAGAAATAGTGTAAAATAAAATCGAGTTAAGATAAAATCAAACTTGCAAAGGAAATGAAATGCAAGCAACCAACTCTCTACTCAAGATCCCACAACCCTGATGAATGCTGCATGTGAGAGAACCTGCGGTTATTCTGCTCCCCAATATTACAAGTGTAAAAATTGGATCGTCACAAGGTCATTGAAAGGCGAAGGCCATGACCAAAGAAGGACACACACAAAAGCACGCAATCAGCAAAGCTGAGTACATACAAGCTGTGAAATAAATTAAGAAATACTTAACATGCTACTAATAATCGACCATACGCATCATTAAATAACAAACTCAACACACGACTCAACTATCCAATTTATTAAGACTTCACTAGTTAATAGTAGCTAACTCATTTCAATTTATTCATTGGATTTAGCAATAGACAAGGTTGTCCAACCCATGTCCCGTTTGGAACATCAATAAAGAAAAACCCCATGCCTCCTTTCGGAAACATCAATAAACATCCAACGACCACGGGCGCGACTTCGTGACCGTAGTCAGTATGAGATCTCACCTAACTCCTAGTTTTGAAAAATATTTGAAATAAGAGACTCGTAGATCAGACGGCCTCGAGAAAAGTACACGGCTAATACCCCATGTACCCCAACCCCTGATTGTCATTACTCCAGAAGTGCACCAATCCAGAGTTTTATTGCTCATCCATCTTGCACTTTACGTGATTTACAGGTTTAGACTTGGTGATGACTCATATGCATAACAATACAATCAATCCAATATTAATTCAATCAAGTAAAACAACTTTTCAATTTCAATTCTTGATTTATTAGTGGCAAGCAACATTTATTATTTATTCCTTTACTACCTCGGTGTATAAACACCTTGAGTGCATAAGGCACCCCAAACTCTTAACCTTGTCTTATAAGACATGAACCATTCTTTTACTCATCCTATTTCATTAAATCATGAATGAGTAATAATTAAGTCATTTCACCAATCACATACCTTTGCCTCTAAGCGCACCTTGCATAATTAGTATATAACCAATAATTGCAATAAGGAATAGTGCACGTCAAATGAAATTCACAATGTATAACCAAACAATTTAACCCAGTCATCCCTAGACATGATACTAAGTTCTCGGTCCGTCCTTAAACATGCACCTAAAAGCAAGGTTTTGTAACTTGTACGTACCTTGAGTAAACAATTCGATTGGCCACTTTAGAAACTAGAAATCACCTTCTACAAAATCCTCTCCTAAACCAAACAATAAGAAATAAATCAATACCAAAGCAATTAAAATTACAGCAATACTAAAGCATTTTAAATCCTCTCAAACCATTAAAATAAAGCCTTTAAATTACTCCCATTAGCCAAAACTAGTAGTACAACATCCCAACTACAAGTTTATGTGTTAAAATCATGAAAATATAGTGTTTTATACCAAATTACAGCAACTTTAAAGTGGTTAAATAAATCTGAAAAATTGTTTTAAGCATATAAAATAATCCCATAAGCATAATTATTTGAAATAGTCATTATATAGCAAATTAGTGTGTTAAAAACCCAAGAATATATCAATTCAATGCAATTAGAGGCTTCAAAATAAAAGGTATAAAATCTGAAAATTATTATTAAGATTAGAATATAAAGTTCAAAGCTTTTTCAATCACAAAATACCCACAATAAATATTTTATAGGTTTAGAAGCATAAAAACATGAAATTTACACTAATAGTCCATAAAAATCGAAACTTTAATAAATCTGAAAATTATATACAATCAAAATAATCATACTTTGACATACTTTGAATATAGAATAATTAAGTAACTTGTTTAGTACGTTATTAAGCCTTAAAACATGAAAAATCAACACTTTAATACCCTAAATTCATGCATAACCAAATCTGAAAATTAACATAATAATTTAAACATACAAAACCCATAAATTTATAATCTTTTGTAATTTATACATAATATCAAAGCCTAATAACAATAATTTTATAATTGAAAACCAATAAAAATTGAAGCTTTAATTAAAAAAAATAACAAGGAATAAGAGGAAGAGAAATAAGGGGAAAGAGAAGGGAGGGAGGCGAACTGCAGGGTGGCTGCTGGGCGGCAGGGGCGGCAGCAAGTTCAGCAGGTTTCGGTTTTTTTTTTTTTTTTTTTTTTTTTTTTTTTTTTCTTTCTTCTCTTCGTGAAAACAGTAGGAAGAGGAGGAAAATTATGAAAGCTCTTCTTTTTTTTTTTTTTTTTTTTACGTGTGAAGGAGGAAAGTGAGGGTTTTTGAGGGTTTTATTTGGGCTTCGGGTTTCCTAATTAGATTAGGAGTAATATTTGGGTTTTGGGCTATAATGTTAGGATTGTTTGTAAGTTAGTAAAAACACATTAGTGTTCCGGGTGAGTTCCGATACCGAGATGTCTTGGGGTTGGTAAAGGTTTACCGTCCAATTTGATGCCTGCACAGTCAGCACAGATAATCTAGCCCGGGGGTTATCCAGGAATAACCGCTCCGATGCCAAAGTTAGTAATCTGAGGAGGAAGGTTTGAAGAGAGAGAAAGAGTGTAGAGAGAGAGAGATTGTACCTTATTGTGAAAATGTGGCTGGGTATATATAGGGGAGTAACCAAGCAGGTGCCACCAGCCCTAATAGGTGGCGCACCGACTTAATAGGTGGCGCACCGACCTTATAGGTGGCAGGTGCCTGCGTGGTTTCAAGCTACTCTCCACGTGGCCGAGAAACCGGCCATCGTGGATGCTAGGTTGGTTCGCTTAATTGCTGGCTAATTAGTGTCAATTATCGGCCAAATAGGTGAGTTGTCGGTATTATCCCGTACAACTAGCCCCCCAAGTGGGGACGTTGACAAAAAGTCATCGTTCGCACTTTATGACATCGAATGAGTTATGTGACCCAGCAAAAACAAGATGTAGGAGATTTATTACGCAGATTTAAAAATCTCCGATTTGCCCTCGAAGTGAGTAATGTACCGATAGTGCTTTGCTCAATATAAAATGAATGTAGGAGATTTGAAAATCTCCGATTTTCCCCAAAAGAGAGTAAAGTACCGATAGCTTAACTAACCTTTAGCCCTGCTCTTGTTTGGACATTGTGATGGGCGGGAAAAATTGAAAATAAGTAAAAAGTAGTGGGGCACGTGTCAATCGTCGAGCGTTTCTTGATGAAGAGGTGCTCTTATCTCCGCCGTTGGATTTCATGCACCAAACGTCATATCAAAATACTGTTCACTGGGGGTATAAATAAGGAACATGAACAATTCCTTCATTTCATCTCAAGTTTTGCAAAGGATTTCTCAAAAAATTCCCAAAAAATTTCTCAAGAAATTCCCAAACATAGGTCTTGTTTGCTATTCCGCTTGATTTCTAGTGCGAAGATACTTCTGGGTTCATACTCTGGTGGACGGATTTCAGTCGCCTCAAGACGTTGTTGCTCCCTACTGTTTTCGCGATTCGTCGAAGTTCTTCGCTTCGCGTAGAGGTAAAAAAAACTCTGAATTTCTTTTTTTTTAATTTATTTGTTCGATGTTTGTGACTTGTATGTAGTGGGTTTTGATGTTTCTACATTTGTTGAGTTGGTTATGCATAAATCTATAAAGAATTCTATTACGGGTGAGGCCTGTGAGGCTGACCCGTTTGTGCCCTTGTCCTCAGCATTAGAAAAGGAAGCTGAAAAATCTTCTCGGTCTGTTAATTCTGGTATATTAGAAGATATTGATCTTCTTGAACTTGAGTCTGTTAGTGTTATTGAGGACGTTGAGTCATACATCTTCCTCGACGAATACGGTTCTAATCTTGGTAAAATTGGTGTTGAAAGAGTCAGAATGCCGAGAACTAAACGTCCTAGCCATGATCCCAGCCAAGGTGAGAGTTCAGTCAGGCGTCCAGGCAAGGAGCCTTTGGTAGAACATGAAGGGGAAACAGCCGACATCCCTGATGAGGATGTGGAGTCTACTGAGCGTAGCACAGCTTTCGAGAGGAGTGAAAACTCAGGTGATGGTAGCGGAGAACAGGTTGAAGGTAATGGTTCTGATGACGAGAAAACAGATTCTGAAATAAACGAAGACATCAATATCGCCGAAGAAATTATTGCCGAGGAGCGGTTGGATGAGGCGTATAATTCAGAAGACGATGATGACGCGCATCGGCGTCCTTTGAATCTAGCCGATAACATAAAGGTGAAGACTACAAAAGTTGATGACAAGTGGTTGGAAATTGCCACTGAGAAGAACTACTGTGGCGTCGGTAAGAGATTCTTCAGGTTACCCGATGACTATGTGCTTACTCTGCCTTCTTCTGGCAACAGCGTTTTTAATTGTCCGGAGGGACACATTGCGGTATATGCTAAGCATTTTGAGTTTGGTCTCCGTTTTCCGCTTCATCCCTTCATAGAAAAGATCTTTAAGGCCTGGAACGTCTGCATTGCACAGTTAACTCCGACAGCAGTACGCAATGTCGTAGCCTTGGTCTGGACTATGATTTATATGGATTTTCCGTTAACGTTGAATTTTTTTCGCAAAATTCATCGATTGAAAAAAGACAGTCAATCTCCAGGCTGGTGGTCTCTTCTTACTACTACCGGTAAGATTACAGTATGGCCGAAAATGACCAGCTGTAAAAAATGGCAAAATCAATTCTATTTTGTGAAGGTTCCTGATAACTTTGGGTTACGGAAGACCTTTCACCTTCCTCACACTTGGTTTGACACCCTTAGAGATAGAAAGTTAGGCGTTCTTGAACGAAAAGCCTATCGGTTTTTCGATTGTCTTTATGTAAATGAGGGTAGTAAAGTAAAGGCCGTTCCGAGGGAGTGGCTGCCCAATTGTAACTATATTCTGGGCAACGCTCCCCTGTCTCATGTCGGTCTCTGCCATACTGACGAATATGGTACGAATTTAGCCATCATATTTAAGTTTGTGTCAATTACTTTTTATACTGATTTGTCTCCGTGCATTATTTGATCTCTCGTAATATTTAAGTTATTGTTGAGTATCTGCGGCAGTTAGCATACATACACATTATGTATTGTTTTGATTTCAACTAGTGTTTATTATGTTAGAAATTTTCGCCGTTATTGCGTGGCACTAACCGTACTTTTATATTTTTTATTGAAAAAACAGGTCCTGATAAGTTAGACAACGCCAAATTAGGGCTTCATCCTGACGGCCGTGTTAAGCATCAGTGTCCGCCTAATCCTAAGGGAAAACTCGACACTCTGCCAAAGTTTGCTACCAGAGCCCAAAAAGGCCGTCAAAGAAGTAAGCGAGACATGACAGCCCATTCCCAATCAAGAACTACTGGGTCTGCTATTCTTCCACTCAGACGAGGTGGGGGTAGCGTAAGGTCGAAGAGAGCTAACTCGGCCTCTGATCGCGATCAGTCTAAAAAGCAGAGAACTACCTCAGCTACTGGCCGAAAAGAGTCTTTTGCTGCCCCGGATGTCGTTAACTTAGAGGATATTGAAATTGACGACTCTGGGAAAGAAATCCAGGGGGCTGACAACCAAGTTCAGTCTGAGAGGGTCATTCCTATTTCTAAGGTTCCTCACGTCCTAATCGGCCTCTCAACAGCTGGTATTCAGAACGCTTTTGTGCCTGCGCCTGTTCTAGAGTTTATTGAGGTTCCACATGTTAAGGTCCCTCAAGAAATTGCTGACGAGCTTCTGGACTTCCCTGTCGGCAATGCTAGTGAGGCTTGGCGTCCTCAGCTGAACGTTAACAGAGGTGAATCCATTTATGTAGATGACCCGTTATCTGGGGGCAGTCTGGCTGGAGGATGTTGAAGGACTTGCCAACCCCTGCCGATAGGACTAGCAGTAGGTTTACGGCCCCTTGCGGTCAGATGATGAACAATCTTATGAGGGTATTTTTCTTTCTTCTCTTTTCTTCTTTTTTTTTTTATTGTATGTATATATATTATTATTATTTTTTATTGTTAAGGGTGGAAACTGTCTCTTTGCAGACTGTCACCTCGGCTGTTGAGGTTGTTCATATGTACAAGCATTATCAGAGGCAGGCCGATAAAGCTGAGGCGGTTTTGAAGAAGGCTGATGAGGAGCACAAAGCTCATCGGATTGAGGTTGAAGGCCTGCAGTCTCGGATCAATCAGCTAGAGCTCAAAGTGGTCGACCAGGATTCTCTGTCCAAGAAAATTGCTGATTTGGAACAGAAGCTGAAGGCCGAGGAGACTCGGAGGGAAACGGCAGAGAGGGACCTTGAGCTGGCACGGTCAGAGAGGCCTGCGCTGAAACGTCGGGCCGTGAACCAATTTCTGAAATCTGATATCTACTATCAGAAGCTGATTGACCGTTACACTAGTGGGTGGGTTGCTGCACATCGGTGCGTATGTAAAGCCGATGACTGGGGCGAGGACAAATGGCAGGCAGTGGAGGATGCTTATGGGTCTGACCGACATCTTTCTCCTACTAGCTACGAGAAGGATTATTTCGATGATCCTCCCAGCCTTGCAACTATGAAGAACCTTGATCCTCGCGGCCTTCCTGATGAAGAATTTGATGACGCCCTTCTTGCTACTCCTTCTCATGATGACGGTTTAGGGAAGGAGTCTGAGCCCAAAAAGAACTGAAGTGTTTTGGGCAGTCATCATCAAGCTGTTTAATTACTTGTCTTTTGAAAAAACTCATATCTGTATGCTATGTCCGATAAGGGACTACTTGTTTTGGTTTTGTATGTCCTCTTTCTGACTATGTTTTAATCAGCAAACTTTTCATTTTACTATCGGCTGTAAACGATAATCTGTTCTTTTTTGGTAGCTATGTTTAATTTGTTTATTGTCTGTGATATTGGGCTTGTGCTTGTGTTAGCTGCCAATTTTGTTTATTCATATCATGCTAGCCCCGCAGCTTAACGGGTAAGCATTTACTCGTGAAACTTATTATTGTCCTTGAACAATATACTGCCGTGATGGATTTGGAAAAAATCCGTTACTTCTCTTGAATAAATCCGCGTTTTTTCGTTGCGACCTTTAGCAGGCTGAGCAACGACAGTGGATCAGACCGTCTATTCAACTCACCTTTAGGTGCATAGTTATCCAACCATCTCGGCACTTGAATGGCTGTTACGGCTAGCTAGGCCGTTTGCATGTCCATATCGAAAGTGGGCAGATGGTTCTCGTTTTCATTGCTGATTGTTTCGCATTTCTTATTAACGGCTTTCCGCCAAAATAAAACTTGCGTACAAAGTAGTCCTTTTAAAGGATAAGTACAAAATACATATTGAATAGTTATGCCGACATCTAAGAACTTCAAATTTAGTTACTACTAGTACAAAATACATAGGACTAAGCATAATACTTTTTCAGGACAGCTGCGTTCCAAACATTTTTCAACTGGGCTCCCTCTAGTGTCATAAGACGATAGGAGCCTTGGCGTATTGTTTCGTATATTTGATACGGACCTTCCCAGTTTGCCGTGAATTTACCATCGGCATTTCCTTTTCCCGTTGCAGCTGTTCTACGCAATACTAGGTCTCCATCTTCTAACGGCCTATGGCTGACGCGCTTGTTGTAGGCTTGGCTCATTCTGTTCTTATAGGCTGCAGACTTAATGGAAGCCGTTAGCCTTACTTCCGGTAAGAAATCTAACTGCTGTCGTAATAGCAAGTCATTTTGATCCTCGCAGAAGTGTTGAATTCGAAATGTCGGTAACCCTACTTCTGCAGGGATGACGGCCTCCGAGCCGAACGCCAGATTGAAAGGTGACTCTCCTGTCGTCTCTTTAGTTGTCGTCCTGTTAGCCCATAATATTTCCGGCACCAAGTCTGCCCAAAGTCCTTTGGCGTCGTCAATCTTCTTTTTTAATGCAGTTAGTATCTGTTTGTTAGCGGCTTCAGCTTGGCCATTGGATTGAGGGTGGCAAACCGCGGCATATGCGAACTTCACCTTATATATGCTGAGGAAATCTTTGACCGGATTACAGTCAAATTGCGAACCGTGATCAAATACCATTGCTATCGGCAACCCAAATCTGGTGAAAATGCTTTTCCAAATAAACTTCTTTACCTCATTGGCAGTTATCTTCGCAACCGGCTCCGCCTCTATCCATTTCGTGAAGTAGTCTATTCCTACTATCAGAAATTTACGGCCTCCCGTTGCCGAAGTAAAAGGTCCGACAATATCCATTCCCCATTGGGCGAATGGGATAGGGTTGAGGATAGGTGTTAGGTTGTTAGGTGGTTGATTAATTGCTGGGCCAAATTTCTGACACTTATCGCACTTCTTGGCGTAGGATAGAGTATCTGAGCTCATTGTCGGCCAATAATACCCTCTTTTCATTGCTTCTAAGGACATTGACCTGCCGCCTGAGTGATTACCGCAATCTCCCTCATGTATTTCTTCTATTAATCTCGCTGACTCATATGCCGTTAAACATCTACGCAATGGCAGCGAGAAGCCTCTCTTGTATAGCATGCCCCGAAACATAATGAACCAGACGCTATCCTTCTTGATCTTTTGTGCCTCGCTTTTATTTGTCGGAAGTACACCCTGCAACTTATATGCCAGAATATCGTCATACCATTCTCGGCTTTGCGTCACGCAATTTACTTCTTTCTGCACTTTTTCATCTATACTTTTTTGTTCCAGAACCTCAACCATCACCGTACGTTCTAAGTTATTAAAACTAGAACTTGCCAACTTTGCCAACGCATCTGCCTGAGTGTTTTGTCCACGGGGTATTAAATTGATCACAAATTCATCAAGTGTTGTTATTGCATTTCGGAGTTTTTCTAGATAGGCCATCATTGTCAGCTCACGTGCCTCGTACGTTCCATCAAAGTGGCTTGCTACTAACTGCGAATCTGTGGAAAGTTCTACTTTCTTTGCTTCTGCCGCTATGCATAATTGGACCCCAGCCAGTGCCGCTTCGTACTCGGCCTCATTATTGGATGCCTTGAACTTAAATCTTATTGCATATTCGAATATATCTCCTTGTGGGGAAGTTAGTATTATACCGGCCCCGGATCCTGTTGCGGCAGAAGAGCCGTCAACGGACACCTTCCAGATGCCGATTTCGTCCTCCTCTTCACTGTAAGAGGTCTCGACTATGAAATCTGACAAGGCCTGGGCCTTGATTGACACCCTTGGCTTATAGATCAACGCATATTCCGACAATTCAATCGCCCATTTCAGTAGACGGCCAGAGGTTTCCATCTTTTGAAGAGATTTCTCTAATGGTTGGTTTGTTAAGATCTCAATGGTATGTGCATCAAAGTACGGTCTTAGTTTTCTTGCCGCTATTACGACTGCATATGCGGTCTTCTCTACCAAGGGGTATCGTCGTTCTGCAGCATTTAACACATGGCTTACAAAATATATAGGCATCTGTGTTTTCTTGCGTTCCACTAATAGCACTGCCGCTACCGTTTTAGGGGATGCCGATATGTAAAGTTGTAGTGTTTCCCCCGTTTCTGGTCTTGCTATTGTGGGTAATGATCGTAGATGGTTCTTAACGGCTTCTAATGCTTTGACCTGCTCTGGCCCCCAAACAAAAGTCTTGTTTTGACGTAGGACTACGAAAAATGGTAGTGCCTTGTCTGCCGATTTGCTGATAAATCTTGTCAACGCCGCCATCCGGCCCGTTAACTTTTGTATATCTTTAATTGATCTCGGTTGCGGAAGGCTGAGGATGGCTTCAACTTTGTCAGGATTAGCATCTATTCCTCTTTCGCTAACCATGAAGCCCAAGAACTTTCCGGACTTGACTCCAAACACACATTTCTCGGGATTCAGCTTCATCCGGTATTGTCGGAGAGTATTGAATGTCTCCCTTAAGTCTTCAATATGATCTGCAGCTAGACGGCTTTTTACAATGGAGTCGTCAACATAAACTTCGACATTTCTCCCTTTCTGGTCGGCGAAAACTTTATCTACCAGTTTTTGGTACGTTGCTCCCGCATTCCTCAGCCCAAAAGGCATGGCTTTATAGCAATAAACTCCGGCATCTGTGATAAATGCCGCTTTGTTTCAATCCGGCTGATAGAGGCTGACTTGGTGATATCCAGAAAAGGCATCCATAAAACTTAAAAGTGCATGGCCTGAGGTGGAGTCGACCAATCTATCTATTCTCGGCAATGGATAGCAGTCTTTTGGGCATGCCTTGTTTAAATCCGTAAAATCAACGCACATCCTCCACTTTCCTGACGGTTTTCTAACCATTACGACATTGGCTAACCATTCTGGATATGTGCATGGCTCTATAAAACCTGCCGCTAACAACTTATTCACTTCTGCTTGTATTGCTTTGATTTTTTCTGTTGAGAAGTTTCTTTTCTTCTGTCGTACTGCTGTGGCTCGCCTATCAACATTCAACTTGTGCACCATTATATCTGGATGAATACCTGGCATTTCATCGGCCGAGAACGCGAAAACATCCGCATTCTCCCTCAGGAGTTCAATCAAGTGGCACTGCATATCGCTATCCATATCGGAGCCAATCTTAACCGTACGATTAGCTACTCCGGGCTGTAATTCAACATCAATAGTTTCTCCTCCCGGCAGCGGTCTTGGGATGGTTATGGGCCTTGTGTCAAAATTCGTCATTGCTAAATCTTGGGTAGAAGGGGATCGTTCCCTTTTCTGATTATGCAAGTTCGTTGAACTTTGTCGGCCAGGTTGCTTTAATGCCGATACATAGCATTCTCTTGCCATTGTCTGGCTGCCTCGGATATGTTCTGTTTTGCCGATATTAGACACATAAACCATCGTGAGGTGATATGTCGATACCACTGCTTGTACATCATGAATCAATGGTCTACCAATGATAACGTTATATGCTGACGGCACGTCTACAATCAGGAATTCCGTCATCACG
The DNA here is from genome assembly GCF_948465745.1 of Chenopodium album. NCBI lineage: Eukaryota > Viridiplantae > Streptophyta > Magnoliopsida > Caryophyllales > Amaranthaceae > Chenopodium > Chenopodium album. The sequence goes on from NC_137860.1 coordinate 176,333, forward strand.
TCCCGTGCCATCGATCCTTCTCCAATTCTGACCTGTAATATTATGCTTCCTTCGGGTCTGACTGTTGACCCGTTAAAACCGATAACCGGGTACGACACCGGCGTCAAGTACTTTCGGCCTATCATCATTGCATCAAACACTCTTGCGAACAAAATGTTTGCTGAGCTGCCCCCATCTACCAACGCGCGCTTGACGTCGCACCCATTAATTGCCAATATCAACACTAACGGGTCGTCATGAGGAAAGACTATACCCTTTGCATCGTCCTCGGAGAATGATACACATGGCATCATCGCAGGCCGAGGCCGTTCATCCACTCCTAAAGCATTCACAACATGCTTGAACTCCGACAAGCTTTTCTTTGCTCTGCTAACGGAACCCCCATGCACGGGCCCTCCGGTAATTACCTCTATGGTTATCTTACGTCCAAGAGGTGTAGTACCTTGCCGGTAAGAATCAGCATGACCTGGACGGTATGTATCATCTTGTGTTGACGGATCTCCTTGTTTCCGATATTCTGTTTGCCGGGCCAATGGTGCGGGTTGTCGGCTTGTTCCCCCCCTGAGACCGACCCTGAGACCGATATTGGGAGAGGTGTCCCTTTCTAATAAGGTCTTCAATGTTTTCTTTCAACTGGATACACTCTTCAGTATAATGGCCGACGTCTTTGTGGAACATGCAATATTTCTTTATATCTCGGCCCTTCGTTATCATTGGTGCTGGCCGAGTCCAATCTTCCTTCTGCTGATTTATTGAATAAATAGCGGCCCTTGGTGTGTTCAGTTGAGTATAATTATTGTACCGTCCCAGACCTCTGGCAGGTCTATTCGCTTTCTATGGGTTCTGCCTTCTAACCCCTTCCACCAGGGTTTCTACTGGTACATACGTGTTTTGTCGCCGAGACGGTTCTGCCGAGACCGTCTGGTTGCCTGCTTTCAGAAGTTCTTCGCTCTTGATATATTCATGAGCTTTGCTGAATGCTACCCCCAGGTTGGGGAAGGATTTCCGCGCCATGTATCTCTTAAAATCACTGTCGGCTAGACCACTCATCAAAGCCATGACGGCTATCTCTTGCTGTAATTTTGGAATGGTATTAGCTTCATTATTGAAACGCCGAACGAAATCTCTCAGTGATTCGTCCCTTCTTTGCCTGATAGACATGAGTTCCCCTGAGGTTCTCTGTCTTGCACTGTTGCTCACATACTGACTTGTGAACATCTCGACAAGGGTCTCAAAACAGTCGATAAGTGAACCAATCTGAGGCAGCCCCCACCAACGTTGTAGGAAAAACCTTGCACCACACCGCATCAGTATCGGTGTATAACAGCATATGGCTTTCAAAGGCCGTTACATACCTCTTTGGATCACCCTTGCCGTCATAGGTACATGCCGGCATTTTTATTTTTTCCATTTGCTGATCAAGGACCTCTTGCGTAAAGGGAGACGTCCTTGGTCGAATGATGGTCCTGGCTAAGTGCCTCAGCGGCCCGCTACTGGCCTCCTGTCGGTATGATTCTGATTCCCCCCTTTGCGCAGTTCTTGTAACCTGTCGTTCAGAGGGCATCACCGTTTCATGCGGTGGTGGTCGTGGCTGAGGCTGCTGCTCGGCCTGATTGAACTGATCTTCGAGGTTGAGTTGTCGGTATTATCCCGTACAATTAGTTTACTTAAATTTTTTTCATAAAATAATTTATTTAATGAAATTGCCATAAATATAATTGTAAGAATAATATATAAATAAATTATAATTAAATTAAAAACATGGGGGATTACAAAGTGATAAAGTCCGGTTCCTCGAAGGAGTACCTGTTACAAAAATATGCGGGATTTTGTCTACTTTACGAAGTAATCTGTTTTTTTCTGCTCCCTGTCTCTTGTTGCCTCAGCTCTTGACCATCTCATGTCATGTACCTACGCAAGCTCCAATATTACTTGGGGCTTACCACTCATGCCTCTGAATATAATATCATATCATTTCTGTGGGACCATATCACCCATAGAATTATGAGAATAGTACATGGAATCTCTTGTGAACCCTCTGAACCATCGCGTGCAACAGGTGTTCAGGTTTGCCATTGCATTTAGCCCTAATGGGATAGCTGCCCAAATTCTTTGGGCAATTTGGCATTCTTTAAAGAGATGTCTCACTAATTCCTCAGCCTGATTACCTAGCACACATCTTCCCTCCACTTCTCTACCTCTTTTCCTCGGGTTATACCTATTAGCTAACCTGTTATTCACTAGTAGAAAAACATAAATCCGCATCGGTTTTGAACCGGTTTAGATTTGAGGGATGCTAAAAAGTGAAACTTTTGCACCAGTTCAAAACCGGTGGCATTTCTTATTTTTCGCACCGGTTCTTCAATAGTTTAAAAAAAAGAATAAAATTGGGCACCGGTTTTAACCTGAACCGGTGCCAATAATGTCTAACATATATATATATATATATATATATATATATATATATATATATATATATATATATATATATATATATATATATATTACAATTTACAACCCAAAGCTGTAATATTACAATTTTTAAGTCAAAAAAGAAAAAAAAAAATTTACGGAACATAGTTTAATATTGTAAACAGTAGTGTAGAGCAGATTAGCAGCAGCGAGAGCAGTAGAGCAGCATGCAGCAGGGGGTCTGGTATTCACAACCCACCACACTAGTATTTGGAATCTAGACTAGTACAGGATGCACAAATAAAAACCAAGCTCAGGGAGGAAGTATATGAAACCGTATATGCAAGTGCTACTTGCAGCCAATAAGATATAATTAAAAAAAATAACTCTGTATAGAAGAAAAATGCTTCACAACACTCACTTTGAAAAAGATGGTTTATGTTTTTGGCTGATGAGGGATGGGGATCGTATTCAAGGTATAAATCCACCCTTGAGGTGTTAAAGCAGCAATTTTTTCCTGCAAAATGTAGGAATGCTTTTACCTAATGAATAGAGAAAGTTATTGAACCAAAAAAAATAAAATTGTAAGCAAAAAAAAAAAAAAAAAAAAAAAATCAAATGTCAAATTTACAACTTAGACTAACCTCGTACTGCTGCCCTGCCAGGCCAGCTACAACAGCAGCCCCGGCAGGGCAGCAGTACCTGCAGCCTTGCCAGGCCAGCTGCCACAGCAGCCTCTGCAGGGCAGCAGTAGCTACCGCCTTGCCAGGCCAGCTGCAACAGCAGCCTTGGCAAGGCAGCAGTAGCTGCAGCCTTGCCATGCCAGCTGCAGTAGCAGCCTCGGCAGGGTAGCAGTAGCTGCAGCCTTGCCAGGCCAGCTGCAACAGCAGCCTCGGCAGGGCAGCAGCAGCTGCAGCCTTGCCAGGCCAGCTACAAACACCTTGCCAGGCCAGCTGCAACAGCAGCCTCGGCAGGGAAAAAGTAGCTACAGCCTTGCCAGGCAAGCTGCAACAGCAGCCTCGCTAGGGCAGCAGTAGCTGCACCCTTTCCAGGTCAGCTGCAGCAGCAGTCTCTGCAGGGCAGCAGTAGCTGCAATTGGGCAGCAGGCCAGAGTCACTAGTCCCTCATTCCTAGTCCCTCCTAACCCTCAATGATTCAAAATTGAATGTAGAATTCTATTATACAACCTACATAGCCAATCACAATCAAAAACCCAGAAATTAAAACCATGAAAAGTGAGAATTGAATTTTGATATCAGGAAGACAAAAACAATGAAATTAATGACCTAAAACTTCGAATGATTCGTGTATATACATTTAATCAAAACTCGAGTAGTGTAGGACATGAATATGCTCAGGTTGCAGATGACATTAGAAAAATCCACACTATATTTCCAAAATAGTGTGTCAAGTGTCCATACCTATATTAGATTGCAGAGTAACCAACATGACAACATTGGTACTATAGGTGAAATGAAATGAAGGGCTCGGGTGAGCTCTCTAAAACAGATTATTTTTTTTTTTTTTTTTTTTTTTTTTTTTTTTTTTTGTGAAAAAAAAAAAACCTAAATAGAGATAGGTTAGCCACTAGCAGCTTTGATAAATGAATGCAACACATGTATACAACCTATTCCAAAAACACATAAAGTAACCTGGTTCATATCTTAATTGTATCAGGATAGCCTGTGAAGGTGTTACCATGTTACTCAACTGTTTATATTCTAGACTTCGGGAAAAACACACAAAACTTCTCAGACCACTAACTCCAACAATAAAGTTAGCTTAATTATCACAAGGTTATCAGGGTTAGTCTGTGAAGATGTTACTGTTACCATGTTACTCGGCTGTTAACATTCTAGACTTGCAACTAAATGATAAAGAAAAAACACACAACTTCGCAAATTCCACTCACTCCAGAAGATTTTACATCCCACACACAAGCAGCAGGCAATGCACCACACAAAGAAGAAACATAAGCAGCAGCAGGAACACTTTACCCACAATAAAACGCAGCAACAAATAGCAATATAAGCAACACGTAGCACCCAACACATACTAAGGCACCACGAGACACAACACCGCACATTCAACACCCAACAAAATGAAGATTTTCATGCAGCAAAATAATAACAAAAAAATAAATAAAAATCACAAATTATATCCGTGCATCATACCTTGTGATATGAGGATTGGGCTTATAGACTCATAGAGTCATAGCAAGGAAACTTTTGAGCTGAGGTTTGGTATGTGGAGCTTGTGATGAGGGAGTTCTAGAAGTCTGAATCAAGTCCTTCAAAACAAATGGTAATTTATCAAGGAGCAACAACAAACATGTAAAAATCAAAGAAAGTGATCAAAGAGCCCCAACAGAAATTAGAGAAGTAACAAACTCACATGAGAAACTGGATGAATATAGACTACCTGTCTTGGCCTTCCAAATATGCCCTGTAGGAGTTGACATATTCACTAGGTGATCAAGTGAGCAAATCTCCAATACAGTCTCTTCCTTGCTATTAAAGCTAGAAATATCAAATAAAACTCAAATTTTGGTCACAAACTAAATAACTAATACAATCATTGAATAACACAACACTAATTCAGTTACAATACAACAACCAATTTCGTCCCTAAAATGAAATATTTAAAAATATGCTATTAAAGCTAACACAACCAAAATTAATTGAAATTGGGAAGAAATTGAACTATTAAAAGCAAAAAATCAGCAGAATAAATATTAGGGGAGCTTATTCACTCATCAAATAATTTTTATACACAAACATATCATTTGTAGCCCAAAATCCAATTCAGTAATCATATAATTCCAAAAATCTTAAATGCAATTAGAAATAAAAAAATAAAACAATATCAGTGAAACGATCAAACTCGGCTGCCAAAAATAAATGAAGTAGATCAAGCAAACCCTAAATTACAGGGGGTGGGGGGAGCAAATAAATCATGGAAATCTAAATGTGGGGTAAGAGTATATTTAATGAAATGTCAAAACTTAATAGAAGATAAATTCAAGATCTATATGTAACTCAAAACCCTAAGAGGAGAGAGGAAGAGGCGAACCCAGGAGGAGTGTCCGCTTCCCTAAATTCTTTCGTGGTTGCCCTTCTCTTCATTAATGGAGCTTCGATCATCATTAAACAAATGAATGCGGCAGCAGTGGCGAACCTCGGGCTCTTATTCTCCTATGGCGCTGCTAAGAGGAGAATGAAGAGGGAAAGGAACCTCCGGTTCTTGCGGTGGAGAAGGTGGTTGTGGTGGAGGAGGTGGTTGTGGTGGAGGGAGTTCAGAGGCAGGTGGCGGCAATGGTTCCGGTGCTGGTGGCGGGCGAAGAGGAGGGAACGAGAAAGAGAAAGAATGAAGCTAAGTGAAGTGGAAAAACAAAGAAAGAGAAAGAGAAGGAAGAATAAGGGCAGATTTTTTTTGTTTATTTCAAACCGGTGCGATTAATATAATTTCGCACCGGTTTGGTTTAAACCGGTGCGAATTCTCTTTACTCATATCCCGCCTATTTTTTTCAGTGGCCATTTCTCGCTGCGAATTTTTTTTTCTACTAGTGTATGAAAATTTTTCCATCCAAAATCAACTACTTTGGCCAGATCTTCACCCTCCAATATTTCCTCCAAAAAACTTCTCCCATCAGATCATGCAAATTGTAACCTTATACGAAGTATGAGTTAGAGTAAATATTTAAGATCACCTGTAACACCCCAATAATTCACTCTTTAAACCTGTGAGGACCCTGAACAATATTCAAGAGAATTACTGGCGTGCTACCGCCACGTGTTCAAACGTTAAGCCTTTATCAGAAAATAACAGCGGAAAAACTAAATCAGTTATAAATAAGTTTCAAAACCAACGAATGAAACCAAATTAAGTCATACAACTTGGAACCATTAAGGCCCTTATTCAAAACCCAATAAAAGTAGTATGTGATTAAATTCAGTGTTCAAATAAATTCAAACCCAAAAGAAATAGTGTCGAATAAAATCGAATTAAAATAAATTCAAACTTGCAAAAGAAATAAAATGCAAACAACCAACTCTCTACTCAAGATCCCACAACCCTGATGAATGCTGCATGTGTAAGAACCTGTGGTAATTCTGCTCCCCAATATTACAAGTGTAAAAATTGGATCGTCACAGGGTCATTGAAAGGCGAAGGCCATGACCAAAGAAAGACACACAAAGCACGCAATCAGCAAAGCTGAGTACATACAAGCTACAAAATAAATTAAGAAATCCATAACATGCTACTAATAATCAATCATCATGCATCAATAAATTATAGACTCAACACACGACTCTAACTATTTATATTACTAAGACTCCATTAATTAATAATAGGTAAATCATTATTTTTATTCATTGGATTACGCAATAGACAAGGTTGTCCAACCCATGCTCCATTTGGAACATCAATAAAAGAAAAACCCCATGCCTCCTTTCGGAAACATCAAGAAACATCCAACGACCACGGGCGCGACTCCGTGACCGTAGTTAGTATGAGATCTGACCTAACTCCTAGTTTTGAAAAATATTTAAAATAAGAGACTTGTAGATCAAACGGCCTCGAGAAAAGTACACGGCTAATACCCCATGTACCCCAACCCCTGATTGTCATTACTCCAGAAGTGCACCAATCCAGAGTTTTATTGCTCATGCATCTTGCACTTTACGTGATTTACAGGTTTAGACTTGGTGATGACTCATATGCATAACAATACAATCAATCCAATATCAATTCAATCAAGTAAAACAACTTTTCAATTTCAATTCTTGATTTATTAGTGGCAAGCAACATTTATTAGTTATTCCTTTACTACCTCGGTGTATAAACACCTTTGAGTGCATAAGGCACCCCAAAACCTCAAGTTCGTCTTAGAAGACTTAAATTCTTCCTTTACTCATCCTGCTTGCATAATCATGAATGAATAATAAATTAATCATTACACCAATCATATACCTTTGCCTCTAAGAGCACCTTGCATAATTAGAGCACAATTAATACTTGCAATATAAAATAGTGCACGTCATACAAAATTCACAATGTATAACCAAACAATTTAACTCAGTCATCCCTATACATGATACTAAGTTCTCGATCCGTCGTCCTTAAACATGCACCTAAAAGAAAGGTTTCGTAACTTGTACGTACCTTAAGCAAACGAATTGGTATGTCACTTTACTAACTAGAAATCACCTTCAATAAACTCCTCTCCTAAGCCAAATAATAACATCTCAATCAATACCCAATCAATCAAATTTACAGCAATACTAACTTACTTTAAAACCTTCAAAATCCAAATCAAACAACAATTTAAAACCTTCCCTTTAGTTAAAATTAAAGGCTTATATATAGTTCTTTAAATTTTCTTCATAAAAACCTTAAAATACACTCTTATACATGAAATTACAGCAAGTTCAAAGTCTAATAAAAATCTGAAAATTATATAAAAATCCCTAAAAATCTCCCTTTTTAATGGGTGATTAAACCCTCTTTATAAAACATCAAAAGTAGTACTTAGAAACTATTTCCAACACTTAAAACTTCAATAAAAACATATATTTATGCTTAATTAACTTTAAACATAATTAATTTTATTAATCAAACTCAAGGATAATATTTTAAGTATAAAAAAACTTCGTTAAAATAAAAAACTGCCCGAAAATCATATTTAGAGGCTGAATTTGGCCACGAGAGGGTGGTGCTCACTACCATAGGTAATGAGTCTTTCTTAAAATGTTGTTTCCACATGAAAAACACTACTTTTTCATCAAAATCGGATGAGTTCAGAATCTGATCGGGATTAAAACGGGATTAATATTAACGAACGAAAATCTAAAAATTAAAACACGAATCTATGTGTTCAAAATAATCTGGAATTAAGTTAAACTAATCAGTAGTTATAATCACCAAAATTTCAAAACATCATTACTATAAAAGCCCTAAATCAATTGTTCATAAAAACCCTAAAATCATGATTTTCAATAAATTGAAACCCTAGGTTTATAATTCATAAAATATGAAATTTATAACATAAATATAATCTGAAATTTATAATCTTTATACCATTAAAATATAATTTGATACTAAAAATATAATCTTTACACTAAAATCAAAACCCAAAACAATTAAATTAACATTAAGCAAAATAATGAATTAAAGGAGGATGAAAATAAGACTAACCTTTTTGTGTGGGAAATTTTTGGAGATTCATGGGGTATTTATAGGAGAGAATTATTGTAGGGTAAAAAGAAAGATTGGGCCTCATAAAAATAATGGGTCGATTTAGTAAACAAATGGCCACTAAATGGGTTAGGGTTGTGTGATTGGACATAAATTGTAGAATAAAGGTGCATAAAATAATTTGTTCAAATAATTTTCGACCCAGATTAATAATTTGAAACTTTTGAAATTAAATTATGAAAAATAACAAATAAATATTATAAATAAAATAAATTTTCTTTTATAAAATATTTAAAAATACGGGGGATTACATCACCTCAATTGGATCTCTACCAAAGTTCACAAATTTCATCACAACAGTAACTATTTGTACACTGTTAAGTTTCCTGCTCAAAAATTCAAAACTTTCACCAGAGCCACAAGGACCATAAGTGACAACACACAACAGACTTGACTGTTCAGTGAGTAAATTACAGTATGCTTTTTTTTTTTTTTTTCCAAACACCAAAATATCTCTGTAATAAAATAGGTTAAGAATAAACACTCTGCTCTTACCAATCTGACAAGATACTACAGTAGAATTACACTTATATAGACCAAAGTTTCTACAACTTATACCCTAAAGTGATAAATATGTACACCAAACTCCAGAAGTTGGCTGGCTTACAATCAAGTACTGAATCTTATCTTACCACTTAATAACTTACAAAGCAACTTCCTTGAGGCCGCGTTTTTGAAGAAATTTCCAATAATGATTTAGCATATGGTCATTTGGGGTTACCTGGTGCCACTTGCCAGTACAAAAAATTGCATATGCATCGGTAGCATACCTGTACAATGAAATGCAAACCAGTTATGTATTGAGGGTGAATGTTATGGACATCTTAGGAGGATTACAATAAGTCAATAACTTTGCAGGTCTTTCTAACAGTACCAAGGAAGCATCAGTTTCACTCACTTTCCAATCCCATGCAGCTGAGTTACGTGTGTCCAATCATCAGATAAATACTCCCTAGATAATTGCTGAATCATTGCTGCTCTCTTTCTATGCAACCCTAAACTTTGTATCATACTTGCGATTCTAGTGAAATCAGTGCCAATAGCAACTTCAGCATTGGGGCACACATCAAAAAAGTGCGACAAAACTTTCCTGACCTACACAAAAATAAACCATAAACAAATGTTTTCACAATCTTGAGTCCTCAAAATGAATTCAAGTATCAATTAATCCACACAAGAAATCATGACCAAATTATATACAGTCTTTCACCAAATAAATCCCCTCCAAAGGATACACATGCGCACAAGCACAGACAGACACAAATGGGCATGAGAGGAAGAAAAGAGAGCAAAACTTTAATAATTATTAAATATTCGTTGCATAACCTCATCTATTAAGCTCAGTCACTTGGACAAGCCATGTTACATTACAAGACAATCGAGAATTTATAAATTGCAATAAGTACAGTGTTACTACAAAGTAATAAGCAACAAAGGATTAAAATAGAAAGACACCAAAAGGGGTGTCACACATGTAAATAAGTAGGGCAGAGGACACAGATAATGCAAGGTATCATGAAAAAGTGAAGTAGTTTTTGATATCTTTCTATGAGAAATATCCCCTGGATACTGAATGCCATATACTTCAAAGTTTACAAAAAATTGACAAATAAATAAATTGCATGAGATAAAGGCTTTAAATAACATATTCATATTATATATTTAAGACTCAGCTCATATTGATCATCCAGCAAAAGCAAGCACCAAACATCTCCCATTTCCCAACAACAAAGCTGACTAAATAATCACAAGGTATGAACTATGATAATTATCTGGCATTTAATAGGCTTTTTCCTCAACTAATATGACCAATACATACAAAGTTGCTAACGATAAAACACTATTTATCTGAAATGACGCGTAAAATTCGGAAACCCAGCACCAACATTTGTATTCATCAAGCTCTTTGCAAACCACCAGGATGTAATCCTAAATCCTGAATAATGAAAGCAACTTCAACATATCAAGTGTAGCTATGACTCCTTATCAAGAGAAACTCATCAAGAAAAAGAGTTTCATATAATGTGGACAGAGAGGAAGCAAACCTTAGAAACTAGAGATAACTTATGCCTTAATCTACAGTCATTTCAAATATTTCATAGAGCATAGTACTTCCATAATCATCACCAATGTTACTCAATTGTTTTAAACCTGAGACACGATAAATGCTCAAACAGCAGCATAAGCATTGCAGTTTAAGAAAATAATGTCTATGTTCAGGGCTAAAATAAAAATAAGTTATTTTAGTACTTAACGCACATCATAAAAACATACCTGGGGTCTAGTAGTGATATTTAAAAGCATACAAATCACTAACACTCTCCAAGGGTCATGGGCATGCTGCTCTTGCAGAAGATTGTAAGGAGAGCAGGGTGGCCTCCAGGTACAGTTTGGTGGTTTTCTTTGGTAAGCATCAGCTCGCTTCTCAGCAGCACTAAGAGTCCTGCTTCCACATTGTTGTTTACCTTTCTTCTTACCATTTCCAGCAGTACCGTCTTCTTTCTTACCCTCTACTTCCTCTTCCCTATTCAAGTAGCTGTCCCTTGGTAAGCATATTTGGAAAGTAACTCTTCAAATTCAACGTACATAGTCTTGTCAACCCTTCTCTTTTTCTTATTTCTACAGTCAGCCTCGTCTCTTTCACCATCAAACTCATTTTCCTTTGACACCTTTCTAAAATATGGAGAGATAACCTTGGATGCCAAAGCTTTTGAACAGTTTTGGTTATCATGTATAGACCTCAGTGACAAGGGATCAAGGTCATTCTCCTGGCCAGCTGCTGAGTCACACTTTAAAGATGCAGTTTTCTTTTTCTTCTTGTTTTTTGCTTTTAGGGAAATGTTGCCAATCATCAAGTCATATGCGCCTTCATCACCACATAAAGTTGGTTCATCCAGACAATTGTCAACCTTGAAATGGTGCAAGGGTTCCTCTTCATCAAGCTTAACAGACTTTAACATAACCATAATATTCTTTTGTTCTGCCTCTTTAGTAATGAGGGCAGCAGAAAGCACAGTTTGGAGATGCAATCTTGAATTGTTGTGAGCATTATTCTTCTCCATGCAACATTGGTCAACAAGTGTTCCTTTTCTGTTGAGCTTTTTAACTTTGTCTCCTGTTTCCAATTTCTCTTAAATCACAGAAGTTTTCTTGTTGTTTTCTTGTTGCTATTTCTTTGCTTCCTTAATTTCGGTAACGTGATATTGCCCTCCTTAGTCTCAATTTCGCCTATATTTTTCTTCCTTTTCCTTTTATTCTCTTCCTTGCTATCATTCTTCATACTTCCAGAGAGATTCCTTCCCTTTGACTTTGAGACTTGATTATTTTCCCTCATAAAAGAGCTATCATGTCCTCTTAGTGAATTCATGTCCTCATTTCCCTCTTTAACATAACAATCACCACCATCTTCCCTCTTTACTAGCACATTCAGAATTTTGCCACTTTTCTTTATTTCCTTGTTTCCCTTTTTCACAAAATATGGAGAAACGACTCTTTTCCCATTCTCATTCATTAAACTGACAAACAAATCCCTTTCACTATTCTTCTCCGACCCAACAGCAAACTCAATATTCTTGTTCCGTTTCTTTTTGTTTTCCTTTTGATTGACAAAAAAAGCAATTCCATTCCCATCATTTTTCCTCAATAATTCTCTCCTTCCCTCGACAATTCTATCACCTCTAAATTTATAATTAGACGATGCACTTAAACCTAATACGATGATAGGAATATTATTCACAACGTTAAGATTAAGAGGTACCTTATTTTCTTGAGCAGAAGCCATTCAATTTCAAATTGGAATCATCCTCTCTCCTTCCTCCATTTCCGATTAAGGATAATTAGGGTTTCAATTTTCATTATTTCATATCTCCGAGAGTAATGTAACAAGGTCTTCAGACTCCAAATTTCTTTCTGGGAAAGTAGGAGATGGCTCTAGTTTTGGCGGGTCATAATTAGACGGTGCATATAATATACGCTTGTCTGTAATACTCCCTCCGTGTATTTTTTAAATATTACTTTTTGACCGACAAATAACTTTATTTAATTTAATTAACTTAAATAAAATAAGAGGTAAATGTAAGAGGAAAAATAAAATAAAGTAAATATACAGCGCATATTGTGGGTTACTTGCAGTTAGAGGATCGAATAGCGCGAAACCCTCCATTGAATTCTACTTGTCCAGTTTTCCCACAAACTCACTCTGATTTGAGCAGCAATGGAGAACAAACCCAGAATGTTCGACAACTTTATGACGCTTTTTCAGCGCCGGATTTCCAGTCCTCGCTCTCCTTCCTCTTCCGATTCTCCCAATTCCATTCCCTTTCTCTCTCCTATCGCTAATTCTGTTGTCGCTCGATGTTCCAAGTAAATTATCTTACCCCCCTTTTTTTTTTTTTTTTTAATTATTGGACTTTGATTTCTTATTATCAATGGAAACTCAAATTGCTCTCAATTTTTGCTGATTTTGTATACTTTAATTTTGATTGCTATTTATGTTCAAACTAACAACTAAGAAACTAAATCTGTAGTATCATAATCTAATTACTATTGATTAGACCTGCATTTAGTGGACTTTAGGTTGTTAGGTGCCATTTCATGATACTACTAGCTATTTTCCCCAATTATGGAGGATTCGTCTTGTTGGATTAGTCCTGATCATATAAATTGCTACTACTCCGTATTTGTTTACAGGATTTTGAATATGGCTACGGAAGATTTGTGCAGTTGTTTCGACGGTGAAAGTGGCAACAAACCAATCACGTATGCTAGGCATTTGTTAGAGTTTTGCTGCTACAGGGCATTTAATGTTCTGACCGCTCGTGCTGATTATTTGAGCGATAAGGAATTCCGTCGTTTGACATATGACATGATGCTTGCGTGGGAGGCCCCCGGTGTTGACTGTGAAACTTTATACAAAGTGAGACAGCAAATTGCTTGTTGATCTTTGTAAGATACCTTGGTATAATAAGTAGCATTTGTCAAGGAATTTGCATGATGGCTAATATTTTTGAGGGTCAAAAACTTAGAGTTTGCCTTCACCATCTGGACTTACCGACCTTGTTATGTGGTAATCTTGCAGGAAAGCGCCTCTCCCAGTAAGATGCAGAGTGAAGATGATGATGGATGGTCTTTATTTTATTCAAGCTCTACTGCCACGGCTGTTCAGGTTTTTTATATGGTTTCATGGCCCAAGGAGTTTGTCAATTATTGTTTATTTAATTGCTTTATGCTCAAATGGTATTTGATACTTTTTTGGCACTTCTTTTGGTTTTTGTATTCATTTTTGTTGTCTATTGATCGATAGGTTGATAATGAGAATACTGTTGGTCCTGAAGCCTTCGCACGAATAGCACCTGCTTGTGCAGTTATCGCTGATGTAGCAACTGTACAAAATCTTTTTGATGCACTGACAAACACTTCTGGAAATAGACTTCATTTTCTTATTTATGATAAGTACCTTCAGAGCCTTGATAGGTGTGTTTCCGGATCTGAAATTGGTTGACATCTACAAGTCATCTATAGTTTTTATGTTTTCTACAAAATATTTTTTGTGAATAAGTAAAGTGACTCCTTTTTTTGTGGGTATTTTATGAGCTCAATATAACATGATAACAAATATTAACAATAACTACTTATTCATAACTATATGGTGTTGTCACTTATCTACATTTAACTATAATTATTAGGTCACATTTGTTAAAGCTAACTTGTTTCTCACTTGTTTATACCCTCTTTGTTGGGCTATAATAGTATACAAAGTATCAAAGCAGCAAGGGCTTTCCCATATTATTCTATAGGGGAGATTTACAAAAACTGGGATAATATATAGTTGTGGCATTTTGGGTGATGCTATGAGGACACCTTGTCTCTTGTTTGTTAGATTTATGATTTAGTGGAGTTCATTGCTTCTTGTGCATGATGTACTGTATATTTTTTTGTCAGGGTTGATGGTTTGTATTTCTTTTATCCTTGCTGGTGCAGGAAAACAAATGAAACTTCTCTTGATAAGAAACTTTGTTGGTGATATATCTTTTGCAGGGTGATCAGGAGCGCAAAAAATGTGTCATCAGTTTCATCAAATCTTGAAATTGTTGATGGGGAAATCATTGTAGATGTTGATGGTACTGTCCCTACCCAGCCAATTCTCCAGCATATTGGAATTTCTGCATGGCCTGGTTAGTCATTTTCTTCTTGGAAAACGTACTGTATAATTTGAGTTAGATGATCTTTACATGATTAATTGAAGACTTGATTATTTAGAATTAGGGTTGAGAATTTTATTTAGTTAACAGAATGTCAAGTTTATAGATTAACCATTAGTGGTCAATAGTCTTAATTTTCAATGGAGGATATCTATATGAGATTGACTACTCCCTTCGTTTTTTTTTTTTTTTTTAAGTGTTACGCTTACCAAACGTGGTCGTATTTTTTTTTTTTTAAGTGTTACACCTTTTTTTTTGGCAAAAAACTACATTTTAATATTATCTCTCTCTCTCTCTCTCTCTCTCTCTCTCTCTCCTCTCATAGTCCCCTCCGAAATTCACTACTCCCTCCGTTTCTTAATACAAAGCCTCATTTCCTTTTTGGGTAGACCAAAATACAATGCCTCTTTCTATTGAGAAATTGTATTTTTTTTGACATTATTACCCTCTTTTTGATGAGTTGTCATTTTTTTCTTTTACTTTTTTGTACTTTTAACATCAATTTCCAACACTTTCTCTCTTTATCTCTTTAATTATTCCCAACTACTTTTTCTTTCTCTCTATCTCTCTCTAACCCCACATGCACATATTTACTTTTAATCATTAGTTTTAAAGAATTTACAACTTTCTTAATTTCCGCGTAAAAACCAAAAGAGGCTTTTAATCAACTTTCTTAGTTTGATTGATTGATCTTCTTAGGAAACCCTTTTCCCTAATATTTCAGAGGTTACCCACCCTAGAAGTTGAACCCAATTTGGAATTTTATTCGCATCATTCACATTCAATTCCATCTCATCCTCCCATTGTTTAAGGCAGATAGGTTTCTTATCCACTATGAGATTCGGGCTAGCTAATGCTTTGTCTTGAGAATCCACATTCAAGAATCTAACCAAGAACACACCCCTCTTCAATGGAATTACCTTGTCTATGTTCGACTTCACCCAAATTCGCCTGCAAAACCCTTTAAAAGTCTTAATATGAGTACTTCCCGCAATAGTATAAGCTACTACCCCCAATTTCCAATAATCCAATTCACCCACAATATCATCCATTGTCAATTTTGATCTAGGTTTATCAGATTAAACATGCAAAGAATTCTTCACATGAACTACTGGAAAAATTACAGGCGAATTAGAAGATACAATTGAGAATTCGATCATCTGTTTTTCAAACCCATATACCCACTTTCGCAAGCTTTGAGTTTCGTCATCCATTCTGAAAGCTTCAATTTCTCTCGCTATTTTGTGATCAATTCTTCCAAAGATTTCTTAGGTGAATTAGGTGAAAGAATACGTTGATCTAATTTATTCTCTGTTTCCAATGGCGAAATTTGACCCACATCCCCCCCGAGTTTTCGTCTTCTGCCCTCCAGCATAAGGCCCTAAGGAATCTAAGTTCTTAGAAATCTTCATTGCAGTCTCCTCCTCCTTCGTTGTGCTTTGTTTCCCTTTCTTCTTCCTTTCTAGAGAAAATACAGAGAGAGAAATTCTAGAGAGAGAAAGTTAATGTGTTTTTGATAGTTTTTTTTTTTTTTTTTTTTTTTTTTTTTTTTAAATTATGGTTTAAGTCTTGGTTTTAAAAAGCGCGCCTCTCCTCCCAGGAAAATGGGCTTTAACTAGGCGAGGCTGAGTCACCTACGAAAGGCGCGCGCCTCGTGCGCCTCAAAGCGCCTTTTGTAAGGTGCGCCTTTGCGCCTCAAGGAAAATAACTAAGATTTAAGTTATAAATTGAAGAATGGTGGACATTTTTTCAAATTCAGACTACCTTAGCTTTAAATATATCGTTATTTTATTTATTATGAATGTTTTTAATTGGTATTAAGTACAATCAAAGAAAAAAAATTATTTGAAATAAATATATAAATACATGCGCCTTGCATACAAAAGGCGCGCGCCTTCGCCTTGCGCCTAGGCTACAAGGACCATTTGCGCCTTGGTGCGCCTTGCACCTTTTAAAACTAAGGTTTAAGTAAATAAAAAGTATTACAAACTATGAGCCTTACTAGCTCCTTTGTTACAAAGAAAATATATAAAATTAGTATACATCTTTTTGTTTGATCTTGTCAGTTTGAATAATCTTTTGTATCCCACATTCCTTTGAACTTGACGAATGCATAAGAAGATGACGAAGAAACAAATTCTGGCATACATTTTAACAAACGAAGGACATCAATTGCTTATATCATTAAGTAAATGAGGCGGAAAAACAAAGTGGTCTAACATCACAAACTGAATCACCCATTTAAATGATTCGATACGCTTAACTGTGAGTACTATTGATCCCTTCTTTAAAGAAGAGACCATTTACATACTATAAACACCCAAAATTATCTTTAAGAAGCCCCCCAAACATTTTATTTTGGGGAGTAGTGTTAAAACTGGTATTTTCAAAGCAATAGATTGAAAATTCATTACTAAGCTAAAACAAAGGACTTCAAGGGATAACCTTACGTGTTTGCTTCCTAACGTTTTTTATTTTTTTAAAAAAAAATTATTAGGCATCTTATCCCGTTAGTGGAATTTGTTAAATGTTAATGGAGTTTCCGCAATGAATTATGTGAAGAAAAAGCTGTATAATATGTGTTTTTTGGTTCCCTCTAGGGTTTCCCCTTGGGAGGGTTTTTCTAGCCTTCATCGCTAGATTTTTTTTTTAGCTTTTTTGAAGGATTTCCTTCACTCGTTTCCTTTTCTCTCTTTCTCTTTCATTTCTTTTCTTCTGATCTCAATTGTAAATTTTTGTAGGGGCTTCCACCAGTATATTTTTACCAGTGGTAAGCCCCAAAAAATTTTGTAATTGCTTTCAATAAATGGATCCCATCTTTATGATGGTGTTTATTCAATTAGGGTTATTTTCTTTGTTTGTTCGTGTGCTAAAGATCGAAGATTTAGGGTTTCCATCGTCTCCAAAAATATCTAGAAGGCTATTAGAGTTTTTTCACCCAAACAACTACTCATCTGTGGATCTGAAGCCGATTTAGTGCTAACTCACAAATTGTATTGCTTCGGATGAAGTTTATTTATTAAGGCAATCGTTGTTCGAATCTGCGATGTAACTAGTTCTAAGGTGATTTGTACTTGTTTTGGAATTTTAGATTTCCTAGAAATTGTTTGTAAGTGCCGTTTGACTGTCTTTCATTAATGAAATCCTTTTTCTTCTAGTCAAAAAAAAAAAAAAAATGGGTGATTGAAGGAATATTTGTCACTTGTAGCCTTTTGTATTGGCCATTTTAGCAATTACTACCTTTTCAGATTAGAAATAAAATTAAATTGAATTTTACAACCCTGCATTCACGTATTCATCAAATTTGATACCTTTTGCACTTTTTGATGTCTTGAAAGTCGTCTTAAATGCTAATTTTTCTTTTTTTACCACATTATTCCATTTGATTGAATTATCAGTCAAATTAAAACATAAGTCAAAATGTAAAAAGTCATGATAAATTTCCTAAATGTATCTAACAATCAAATATAAATGAAAGTTGCTATTTAGGCTGTAACATACATTTTTTTTTTTAATAATACAGAAAAGGCTGTAATTTCATGGTAGTCTATACAGAAGGTTGTAAGTGACAATTCAGATTTTAATGAATGATATTTTAGAAACATTCATATAGAGAGACCTTTTTATTTTAACTCTCAACTTTCAAGTTTATGTTATTAATTATTTACACTTGTTGGGTACTTTCCTTGAATAATGTACTCCCGTCCTCTTATAGTTGGTCGTAATTAATTGTTGATTGAGTTATGACATTGGGCTTTGTGGTATTTAATAAGTTTATTTAATCTTATCTGTGTGTTTTTTTTTTTTTTAAATCTGATCCCCTGCTTGATATTTTTGCAGAACACCTTCACTTTGTCCTTTTTTTTGTGGGCATTGGAGGTGTATGCATAATTAGGGAATATGTTTTGTGTATGTCTTTAGTGCATATGAGTGCGTTGTGTCAGGTGTATCTGGTCCTGTGCCTGGCCTGTTTGCTATGCTATGTATGGTTTTCATTTCATCCTAAAGTACCCATGTTGGGTATTTGACTAATTAGCTTTTATGATAATTTATATTGGTCTTTTAAAAAAATTGTCTTGGAAAGTGGAGTATTATTTTGGACTTGTATTTGTGTTTGATATATGTTGCCAGCTTTCCACTAGCCAAGCCCTTGTAAACACTGTGTGTTTGTGTGAACAAGAAGGGTTGTGGAAGGAATAGCAAAGACATCAATTTTATTTGGCTGCATTCATTTATGCTTATTTGTTCTGGTAATGACACCATGGGATTGCTGTGGAAGTTAATATAATAACAAAACACCCTGCCTCACTCCACCTGTGCGTCAGGGTAACATGACAGTCCTATCTGTATCATTGTAGATTCTCTCCTAGCTTATTCTCATGACAATTTTTATCATCAATTTTTTTCTACACACTTTTTGGGTTTCAAAATTTATTTGGTCTTTCTTACAGGTAGGTTGACCCTAAGCAGTAAAGCTTTGTATTTTGAGTCATTGGGAGTGGGTCAGTATGATAAAGCTGCACGATATGATCTTTCTACGGATTTGAAGCAGGTCATTAAGCCTGAATTGACTGGGCCACTTGGTGCTCGGCTGTTTGACAAAGCTGTGATGTATCGAGCAGTAACACTGTATGTATTTGATCATGTCTCCAGTTTTAGGTGTTAATATTTTGAATTAGACCTCCATAGTGCTATACACTTTTACAATTTACATAGCCAAGTCTGTGTTTTTATGTAGTAATGTAAAGTTATAGTGCGCATAGTGTTATAGAGTAAACCCTACATTCAGCTGCTAATATTTTCATTTACAGAGCAGAGCCCATATTCCTGGAGTTCCCTGAATTTAAAGGAAGTTCACGGCGGGACTACTGGTTGGATGTCACTCTGGAGATATTGCTTGCTCACAGATTTGTTAGGAAATATCATCTAAAGGGATTCCGGGAATCCGAAGCGGTTGCTAGGGCTATTCTTGGCATATTTCGGTGTCGTGCAGTAAGAGAGGGTTTCTATTTTTTCTCATCACATTATAAAACATTGCTTCTATTTAACCTTGCCGAGAATCTTCCTGGTGGAGATACAATTTTAGAAACTCTGTCAAGTTGTTTAGCGCTTTTGAGAACAGGCAGTACTCAAGCAGATTCATATTCATCTGGGAGTGTTTGTACAGAGAAACAGCATATGGTATACCCAGTTTCGCTTCTAGCACTAAGAAGATTTGGATTAATTCTTCAGGAAGATGTAGAATTTGATCAGGAAGCTACATATGGTAGCGGATATATACATGTGGGTGAAGTAGATCTTTTGGAAGCAGCAGTAAAACAATCAAAAGTGGATACAGGGAAGGCTGTAGCAGCACAGGAGACGGTCAATCAAGTTAAAGTTGATGGGATTGATGCAAATATAGCAATCATGAAGGTAATTGAATGTTTGAACATCTTGTATCTTTTGATTCTTCTTTAACTATCTCTCTGCTGGATCGAAGAGCTGAAGAAGTTATTTGTTGTCGAGATTTAAGTGACATTGTAGTTTCTTAATCTTATCTTTACGCCTAGGAAATACTTGAAATTATGACATTGTGACCAAGTGAAATTTACATGCTTTTAACTTCTATTATACTACTGGTGCAGTTTAGTTATAGTTTTGTTGATGTATAGGATATAAACGTATTTTTAAAAGTACTTACTCCTTACCAACTTTGGAAGTAACTCTTGATTGGTCAGAGCAGAGGTAAGGGGTCCTTGAATTTGTTACCACCAAAAATCACTTACTTGAATTTAATTTCTCACGCTATCTTTACAATTGGACCACCAGCATCCTCATAGTAAAAAACTTCCAAAATTATCAAGAGAAATGTGTGGACTAAGCTGATGAACCTGCCAAAGGCCCCAACTAATCAAGTGTATGTGAGTTGAAACAAGGGTGCTTTTGATAAACCACCTTGAGTTGTTTACAAGAGCAGATTGACATGGGGAAATGTTGTTTACAAAAGAGAAATTAATTAAAATGTATGTAACAATGATTAGGGAAGTGAGAGCGAATTTTTTTTTTTCAGTAGCCTTTTTTTAAAGTGTAATGGTATATCTCCTAGTATTCATGATAAGTCACCCAATTCTATATTTTTCTTTCATTTTGCTTTTGATTATATGTCATAAACTTTGACATTGCCCTTATGTCTCTAAAGACTAAAGAGGAGCGGCCATAAGCTTTTATATATATATATATATATATATATATATATATGCCTGAATTGGCTTTTCATTTAAAATCTAATGACTGTATGCTTCTGTAGTATACAGTAGCACTCATGTAAGCCAAAACATTAAGAAGCTAGACAGTACGACTTTTTTTTCAGTTTTGTGCATTTATGATATAGGGGACCATCTCTATATTGCTCTTGACGAAGTTATTCTCTGTCATGGTTAAATTTGCATAGTAATTTGTTCATTGTCTTTTGTGTCAATCCTTCTTCCTAAATCAAGTAAGCTAGTGATAGATTTGATCCTTCTGGCAGGAGTTGCTTTTTCCACTGATTGTACTAGCTAGGCGTGTTCAATTTTTGGCTTCGTGGGAGGAACCTTTCAAATCATCAGTATTCTTGGTGCTGATGAGCTACTTGTTTGTGAGGTACTCTTGATCTTACTAGAGCTCTACAAAGATTGAATGCTTGTTTTTCTTTCTCATAATTTTTGGAATGCTTGTTTTTAGATCTTGTTATATTTTTGATTGGTTGGATAATAGGTAATATATTTAGCTATATATCTTATAGCAGAAATGGGCTGTTAAAGTGTTTGGAACTTGGTTTTGTTATCTGTAAGTGTGTATAATTCTCCTTGATTAGGTTATTCTCATTAAACAATATTTATAGGGATTACAACCTAACATATGAGTTAACCTAATTATACAAAAGGATATTCACAAAATATACTAGAGAATATTAACATATATCTCTATCATACCCCCGCAGTCATAGCGGTAGGAGGACGGACGCTAAGACTGAATCTAAAATCAAGAAATAATTGTCGCGGTAAACCCTTGGTAAAAATATCGGCATAGTTGTAAGATGACGGAATATGTAGAACCCGGATGTGACCCAATGCCACCTTCTCACGGACGAAGTGTATATCCATCTCAATGTGCTTCGTTCGTTGGTGTTGGACCGGGTTGCTAGAAAGATAAACCGCTGAAACATTATCACAATAAACCAAGGTAGACCGTCGTAAAGGACAAAATAACTCGAGTAGTAGATTCCTGAGCCAGCACGTCTCAGAGACGGCATTAGCGACCCCCCTGTACTCAGACTCGGCACTGCTCTTTGACAAAGTAGCTTGCCTCTTTGCGGACCAAGAAATTAGATTATCCCCTAAGAACACACAATAGCCCGACGTTGACCTCCTCGTGTCAGGGCAGCCACCCCAATCAGCGTCGGTATAAGCTACAAGCCGTGTTGGTGGAGATGGGAATAGATGAAGACCAAGGTCAAGGGTACCTTTGATGTATCTGATGACTCGTTTAAGAGCATTAAAATGTGGTTCGCGAGGGGCATGCATGAACAAGCAGATTTGCTGTACCGCGTATGAAATGTCGGGGCGAGTAAAGGTTAAGTATTGCAGCGCTCTAGCTAAGCTGCGATACAAGGAGGGGTCAGCCACGGGTTCCCCCTGATGCGCACTTAGCTTGGAGTTGGTGTCAACCGGAGTGGCTACCGTCTTGCAATTCATCATTTTTGCTCGATGAATTATCTCTTCAGCATACTTCTTTTGACAAAGGAACATGCTATTGGGAGTGCGAGTGACTGAAATACCCAAGAAGTTAGCTTACCAAGGTCTGACATAGCAAATTCGGACTTGAGTAGGTCTATGATTTGGCATTTAATCCCTCGGATGAAGCCGTGAGAACTATATCATCCACATAGAGAAGCAAGTAAGCCGTGTCCTTGCCACGGTGGAAGATAAACAAAGAATTATCACTCTTGCTGCAAGTGAACCCAATTTTCAAGAGATAAGAGGCAAAACGTTGGTACCAAGCACGGGGTGCTTGTTTCAAGCCATAAAGAAGCCATAAAGAGACCTGTTGAGACGACACACATGTGTAAGGGCATCCCGATTCACAAAGCCCGGGGGTTGATGCATATAAACGGTTTCCTTTAAGTCACCATGAAGAAAAGCGTTTTTAACATCCAACTGATGAATCAGCCACTTATAACCCATTGCAATACTTAAGACAGTCCGAATGGTAGTCGGCTTCACAACCGGACTAAAAGTTTCATCACAGTCCACACCTACCTCTTGTGACTTGCCATTGACCACAAGTCGTGCTTTATGCCGCTCAAGATCACCATTGTCCCTGAATTTATGCTTGTAAAGCCACATACACCGAATGACATTAACCCCTTCCGGTCGAGGGACTAAGTCCCAAGTATGTTGCTTAGTAAGTGCATTGAATTCCTCATGCATGGCCGTATTCCAATTTGGATCAAGCAAAGCTAATTTCGGGTTCTTAGGCAAAGGAGAGATTGATTGAACCGAAAGATTAAATGGCACTTTAGGCTTGAAAATTCCATGTTTGGAACGGGTCTGCATTTGTGGTGATGGTGAAGTTGGCGCATCAGGTGGGCTAAGGTGAGATGGAGGACTCGGGCTCTCCAATTGGGTAGCCTGCAGTTGGGCCGTGGCTGATTGAACAGGCCCACGACCCCCCTGCGGACTATTCTTCCCAATTGGAGAAGGTGGGGTGTGAGGTGGGGTGTGAGGAGAGATTGGAGTGGCGGGTGGGCTTTGTGTGGGGAATGGGCCAGAAGATGTTGTCGTGGGCTGGTCCAGAAGATGGTGAGTGAGAATAGGAGACATAGCAGACTCTAAGAATGAGTAGTCTTGTTCCTTAAATTGCTGAATATTTGTGAACGGGAAAATGTGTTCAACAAACGTGACATGCCTCGAAATAATGACTTTGTTAGTAGAAAGATCATAACACATATATCCTCTATGATTGGAAGGATAGCCAATAAAGAGACAAGAGACAAGGAGTTGACCAGGGTGCTAGTTTATGAGGTGCAATAGAGGAAAGATTAGGATAGCATAAGCACCCAAAAACCCGAAGATGGTCGTATGTAGGGGAACGACGGAAGAGGATTTCGGCCGGACACTTGTTCTTTAAAGTAGTTGTGGGTAAGATATTTAGTGTATGACTAACTACGGTGAGGGCATACACCCAAAAAGAGGGGGGAAGGGAGGCATGGAAGAGGAGTGTGCGCACCATATTATTTATCGTGCGTATGATACACTCGACTTTACCGTTTTGTGAGGAAGTATTGGGACAAGAGAAACGAAAACGTAAGCCATTGGTGGTACAAAATTGGTGAAATGGAGAATTATCAAATTCACGCCCATTGTCACTTTGAAATGTTTTGACATTTTTTTCGAATTGAGTACGTACATATGCTTGAAACTCTAGAAAGCAATTGTGCGTTTGAGATTTGTACTTAAGAGGGTAAATCCAAAGAAAATGAGAGTAGTCATCAAGAAAAACCAGATGATACTTATGTCCCAATTTACTAGAAATAGGAGAAGTCCATAAATCCGCATGTATTATATCAAAGGGAGAAAAAGTGACAGATACAGAAGATTTGAAAGGAAGTTTAATGTGCTTCCCTAATGGACAAGAATAGCAAAATTGGGATTTAGACCCATTATTACATTGAATTAAATTCCTATTTCTTAAAGCATTAAAAACTGGAGTGCCGGGATGACCAAGGCGACTGTGCCAAATTGAAGGAGACAAAGCTGCTAGAGAGACATTGTGATTGATTGAAGATGCGGAAAAAGGAGTGAACGGATAGAGGTCCCCCACACTATTGCACCTCGCTAGAGGTTTCCCCGTATTGAGATCCTTCACAGAAAAACCGAAAGGGTCAAATTCAACGGAAACAAAATTGTCACAAGAGAATTTCCTAACAGAAATTAAGTTCTTAATAATATTAGGAGTTTAAAGGACATTTTTGAGGTTGAAAGGATGGGGAGAAGGTGTGGTGGTAGTGCCATAGCCTTTAATTGGAATACGTTTGCCATCGCCAACCAAAATAAACCGAGGAGAATTCAAAGTAGATAAAGAAGAAAGATTACCGGAGTTATGTGTGAGGTGGGATGAGGCACCCATATCCATATACCAACCGTTGTCGGGTTGTTGAAGTGTCATTGTGCTGTATGCCTGACCGAGTTCTGTTGGAGACATAGGAGGCCCATATGAGGCTTGCGGTTGAGAGGGAGTGAAATAAACTTGCTGCTGCATAGGCCTAGACCCCAAAATACCCTGCTGAGGTCGCAGGAATGGACCAGTGGGGT
The DNA here is from genome assembly GCF_948465745.1 of Chenopodium album. Lineage (NCBI taxonomy): Eukaryota > Viridiplantae > Streptophyta > Magnoliopsida > Caryophyllales > Amaranthaceae > Chenopodium > Chenopodium album. Next base: position 201,540 of record NC_137860.1, read on the forward strand.
ATGGGCACGGTGGTGATGCCCAGTGACCAGGTTGGGCCTGCTGCTGCCATTGTATCGGGCCCGATTGCTGCTGCCAGGTTGGGCCTTGAGCCCATTGCTGCTGCTGCTGCTGAGGGTTGGAAGTAGGCGTGGACTGGTTGGGCTTGCCGCCTTTGCCACGGCCTTTTCCACTCTTGGAAGGGTTCTTGCCACGGCCCTTCCCACGTCCCCCACCACGGGGCTGCTGATCAAACTGAGGTTGTGGTGGCGGAGCAGAGTTCGACGGACCCAAAGAGGGAGCAACAAGAGCTTGTTGGCTGTGTTCATCTTGCCGAGCTTTTCTCGTTTCTTCAAGCAGAAATTGAGATCGGGCTTTGTGGAAGGTAGGCATAGGATCAGCCTGCTGAATCATCACCGCAAGGGTGTCATACTCGCCCTTTGGCAGACCCTTGATAAGCTGCAACACCATGGACTTATTGGAGAGAGGTCTGTCAACATTAGCTAATTGGTCAGCCAAAACCTTAATTTCTTTGCAATATTCAGCCATATTTGCAAAGTTTTCCAAGCGAGTATTAGTGAATTGTTCCTCCAAATATACGGCGCGAGTGTGTTTGTTGTCATGAAAGATATCTTTCAAGCGATTCCATAGTTCAAGGGCACCTGGCTTCATAATTGTATTCATGAGATCCCTAGAAATCGTACCATAAATCCATTGTTTGACTAAAGCATCAAGCCGAGTCCAGGTTGCGTCATCAATCCCGGAAGGACGAGAAACAGAGGCATCAATATGATCCTGCACATTGACTGCACACGCGTGGATTTGGAATAATTCGACCCAAGCAGCGTACGCACTATCATCTTGATCCAAGGTAACAGGGAGAATGGTCTTGATGTTGTTCACGGCGTACGCAGGGTGAAAGGTAGGGGAGGGAGGAGGTGGGGGGGGAGGGGTTTTGTTGTTGTTGGAGGGTGTTTCATCATCAGAAGGCATGATGGAGGAGAAGGGCTAGGGCACGGATCGGTGGTGTTAGGAATTCGGTGAGAAGGGAAATTCCTAGGAGGCAACTGATACCATGTAAGTGTGTATAATTCTCCTTGATTAGGTTATTCTCATTAAACAATATTTATAGGGATTACAACCTAACATATGAGTTAACCTAATTATACAAAAGGATATTCACAAAATATACTAGAGAATATTAACATATATCTCTATCATTATCCATATGTGAGAGATAAGCAAGCTTCAAGATGTGCCAAATAAAGTTAGACTCGGGTTTGAGGAGCCTTTTTCAGATTTGAAATATTGAAATCACACTTTACATGATGATTGACACTCATAATGTGTCAGAACCTAATCATTTTTAATGTCTGTATGCTTAAGCCTTAAGACATAGTTGAAGGGAATTGTCATCAACCTACTTATGAAAAAATACAAGGTTGCCATGTGGGGCCTTAATAGGATTTTAGGACCTTAAATATCTCATTATGTGTAATGAACTGAGTTCGGTCACCCAGCAAAGTCAGTGTAACAACACTGATTCGGATTTTAACTAGCAAATTTATAAAGAAGAAAGCTTTTAGATTGATTGATAATGGTGGAAGGGTTACAAGGGATAATGTAATAGCTTAAGGCTATCAATCTTCAATAGTGAGTTTAGCTCACAACTCTCCAATAATGGCTTTAGGCCATAACTCTCCAAAAGGTTTACACCAAATTTCTGTCTACCTTCTACTTTCTCTCCTCTATCTAGTTATACTAAAGCTAAAGACTCTTAACATAATAATACTAGACTACCAATATTACCCTTCCTTATGTTAGTTTATTACATTATGCTATAGATTCTCTGAGATTGCAACATATACTTAATTAGAACACAAGCTCGTTTTTATGTAGACGTAGACTTTAAAATGTCGAAGCTTGTTTGTGGGATGTGACTATAACTTCCATCGTTGTTGAATGAGATTGCCACGGATGCTTATTACTCCCTTCGTCCGAGAATACTTGGGACGTTGGGGTGGACACGTAGTTTAAGAAAACTACAAGTGGGTCCATTTAAAACATTTGTTTATTGTATTTTAGATTCTCTTTTGTATTTTTATATTGCAAGAAAACAACAAGTGGGGTGGGAGTGGGGTAGGTGAGGAGAGATAAAATGTGGGAAAGTATTTTTTTGTTAGTGGTCCCATTTCATATTTAGTAACGTGTCTAGTATTTTGGGATGGATGAGAATGAGAACTGTGTCTAGCATTATGGGACGGAGGGAGAAGAATATAAGTCCGTTTTTATGTGGAAGTTTTAAAGCTTATCATTGGGATGTGGCCGACTGGTTGTATTATCTATACCCTTTTTAAATTTTCTTTTGTCCTCCCAGATGTTTGACTAGAGTTCATCATTTTTTTTTTTCAGTGGATGGTTTAAGTTTGTGTTGCCATTCATTCTTGTTTCCTTTGCGGTGCTTATGCTTTGGCACCGTTTGGCCAACAAAGGGAAGCTGGTAGATGCCTTCAGAATCATAGCGCCTCCCAATAAGAATGCCGTGGAGCAGCTGATTACATTACAGGAAGCAATTTCTCAGGTAGAAACGCTGGTCCAGGCTGTGAATATTGTTCTCCTGAAGATGAGAGCCCTTCTATTGGCTGTACTTCCAGAGGTATCTCTCCCATCCGAATAACTGAACTTGACTTCTGTTTTTTGCTTTTTTTTCCAGCTCTATGATTTTTTTGTTCTGTATTTTTTGCTAATTACAACTTACTATATATAGATATCTGAATGTGTATTTTTCACTAATATTAATCGCTAGACATTGAGAAAGATTAATGTTACAAGTGTATATTGAAATTTAAGAAGCAATCTTTTGTAATCTCTTAAACGAAAGAAAGCTTATACTTTTTTGGAATGAGATTCCTATGTGAAGTAGGAAACAACTTTTTTTTTTTTTTTTTTAAATTTTGTTGTGTGTGTGTGTGTGTGTGTGTGTGTGGGGGGGGGGGGGGGGGGGGTTAGGTTCGGCAATGAAGATCGGAATTTCATACTACCTCCGTTACTTTATAGTTGCAACAAATGAATTTTTATATCTCACAAAAAAATACCCTTTTGTTGCAACTAAAAAGAAATCTAGGTAGTATTATATCCATCACGGAGATTAGAAAGTGACATCTGATTTGACATTTGTCTTCATCTATTCTTCTGGATTATGAGTGCATGTATTGATACTTATTCCCATCAATTAGTTTCTTTGTACACGTGAGAAGAGTATGTACATCATAAATGGGATGCTCATAAACAAGATTTGTCATGCCTGATGATTTGATAGAGATAGCTTTTGAAAATTATTAGCACTGCTTAAAAGACATACAAATGGATGCATAAAATTCTGTACTTTGTGCCTGAAATGTTTTGAGAAAGATCCCTTTTTACCTTAATAGCTGTCTTTTAGAATCTTCGAGTATCCTTGCTTCTTGAATTTTTATTTGTGAGATTTACTATAACACCCAATATTTTCCCACAAGCTAATGAGAACAAGTCATAACGGAAAGAATAGAATCCAACCTTCCTTTTCTCATTTTATACTTTCTAGGACTTTTTTTTATTAGTTTCTAAGGCTTTTGAGGGTTTCGTCACCTGCTTTAAAGCACCCCAAAACCACAACAGTCCTGCAGCAACTCAATTTTCTCATCATCGGTCCCTTCTAATCTTTTATGTGTGCTTATGTGATACTCACTTAAAGGGCCCAAATCAACCCTTGTCTTTGCTCTTAGGCAAGAGTGTCCCTTTCAAAATCAGATGCCTGCTTGTATCTCTCTGCAATATTGCCTATCTGCACAATCTCCCCTCTCCCCTCTTTCCCCACGAGGCTTGAACCCTTTCCAACAAATAGCAAGAGTGCACCTTTCTGGTGTCACAACACCCAGATCATAACTCCTTGGCAACGGTTTTGCGTCAGATCCCACTTCAATTGCATGGTATGTGGCTGCCCTCTCTCACTCTCCCCTATGAAATTAAGCATAAAATAAGGCATAGCTATGAATCTACTAGCTCCATTTAAAGCTTTCCATGACCCTTAGTTCTGAAGTTTGAATCCTCTTACTATCTTTTTCATTTTGATTTCCTTATTTTTGTGTCCTAACCTTTATCTTCTTCTGCTCCTCAGGCCACATATAGGGTTTCCATCTTTTTGCTTCTTACAGCGGCATTGTTCATACTAGTGCCTTTCAGATTTATAATCCTGTTTGTTCTAATGGAGCCCTACACTAGGGAAATGCCTTTGAGAAGGGAAAGCAGCTACAGGTGGTTGAGGAGACTAAGAGAGTGGTGGTTTGGGATACCTGCTGCTCCAGTTCAGCTCATCAAGCATGAGGACAGTAAAAAAAAGAAATAACCCCTCGGGTGTGACACGAATTTGTGAAAGTGGATGACGAGACTGTTCTTCGCTGCTGTAAGAAGCCTGTGTATTTAACTTATATGACAGAAAAAGGACCTGCTGCATCACATTTTAAAAAGGAGGATGATTTAAATTTTAAATTAAGCTGTTTGTTGTACACTTTGTACCTAATACATTAATACTCCGCATAAAGTTATAAACTGTGAACTAGTGTGTGCTTCAGGTTTGCTACATTGAATATCATACTGTATTATTTGAGTTCCTAAAAATGAACTGATTTATAAGTTTTTGTAAAGCATGCATTTCTAAGGCTTTAAGGCTTTTGTGTGCGTTCTTTCTAAGTTTTTGTTGGAAAAATAGGTATGTTATTTTGCTCGGTTTCTTTTCTATTCTTTCTTTATTATTTTTACTATTTTCCCAGATTTATATGAAGTACATCTTTGTATTATTGTCGACTTTAACAAATTATCAATTAATTGTAGTCTGAAGTTCAAATACTGTGTATCCAATGTATTATTGAAATCAGAATCCCCTATAACTTAATTATCATTGGCTTCTTAACCATATGTTAGTGTCTCAAAAGTTTACCTTCATCAATTGTAGGAATTTTTTGTCCATCAGCATGTATGTAGGAAACCAACAATGAACTGTATTCAGTGGAATTTAGGAAACTAACAAAAGACTGCATCTATAGAATTTTCCACTTTCAGAAAAATGGAGATATAGAGTATTAAGAACTGATGGAATACCTACCAGTACCAAGAATGTGTATTCTAAGTCGAAGCTAAAGCAATACTGTACTTTGAGGAATTGGTATTTGTTAGCAGAAATCAGTTTTTCCCACAATCACTGAAAATCATGCGTAGGAAAAGAGAAGAAATTTTACAAATACGAAAAACTGCAATGACCAAGAAAAGTGTATGACAATATGCTTTGTGAGCATTATAATAACGTTTTACTAAAGAAAAGCATAACCCCTGTGGAAATATATGGATAGAACTATAATAAGTTCTAGCATTATTGTATTTCAAAATTACAACTAGGGTAGAGGCTCAAACAGAAATACTGCATATGAACACATATTGATAGAACATGGAACAAAAACAAAATTCAGTGAAAACACCTGTCACCTAGCAGGCTACAACACTTCCTGATCGATCCTATCTTACAAGTCAATTTCCATCATCATACATGTTCTCTCTACGTTTGGGGAAAGCAGAAGAGTCGAGATTAGAACCTCTGAATTTCAGCTCTGAGGTTGCTCTATAATTGGGATCAACAGATAACGGTCTGGAGCTAGTGTCCACAGCACTTGGCCTAAAAGAGCTGCCTCCTCCACCAGGATATCGGGATGGAGAAGTATACCTTCTTGAAGGACCTCGCAAACCATTATTCCTCATATCCATGATGTCAGCATTTCTTGATGACGAATCAGTATAAGATCTTTCTCCTGACCCAGACCCTAATGAGACTCCTCCACTCGTGACTGAGGTGGAATTAAAAGGATCATCTGGGCCCCATGATGTAAGTGCTTCCTTCTTCTTGGCAAAGAACTGCCATGCTCCAAAGAGGAATAGTATGAAGAACAATACAGGACTTGTCCAGAGTACTGCGCTGGACTCTCCTCTGGTAATTGGAAGTTTTGAACGGTACATTCCCACATATCCTCCTCCAAGACCAAGAATAACAAGCTTTTCACGGTCACTGGCTATTAGTGGTATTGCTTTTTCCTTCCCGCTCTCATCCACAGCTTGACCAGGTAAAAATGATGATTTGATCTCCTCTATACCAGCAGAAAATGTAAGACGAGGAGCACCAGACCTATAGTGCTGAGTTGAAACATTATACACATAGATCTTTTCTTGGCCTATGACTAGTAAGTATCCCTTGATTGCCTGAAATGCAAGAGGATCATCCATGTCAAACTTTTTCCTGGATCTAACCCTGCATTTGAAATTCGTCACATCACCTAATAATAATAGATGAATCAATTCGCCAGATGATGTAAACCCGTATGCCTTTGACCTCTCAGTTGCATCAAACACATAGTTAGACACTGTGGAATCATTCAGACCTTCACATTCAGTCTCCCTAATCTTCATAGTCCTCAAGTCCAAAGATCCAGCACCCTTCTCCATCAAGAACAAAAGCCTTTGTTTCAGGAAAGCCAGGGGGCGGCTTGTTGGCACAGCCAACCCATACAAAGTACCATTCTCTCTAAAAACCTTGATTTTCCCCTTCCCTTCCACTGACAAAATGTATCTAGATCTAGCAACATGATGGACTTCCAAGATTGAGACTGGGGCGCCAATCGACCCAGCTTCCCCCGTATCCAATGCCACGTGATTCTCCATGTGAAGGGAACTCAAATCCTCAGCAAGCGACGTCTCCCAAAGCCTATGAGCCAAAATAACCCCATTACTATGTCCTGTAACCAACACGCTCTCGTTCATATAAGCCGACATATAAGAAAGCATAGCAGTAACAGGTGAATCAGTCAAGGTACTGAACTCAACCAAAACATCCCCATTCCTCAAAAAGACATAAACTCGGCCGCTATCATCGCCAACAGCGATGTACTTACTAGCACCCTCGAAATCTCGAAAGGGTAAAACATTAACACTAGTAGCAACTGAATCCAAACTCACAGCCGACATAAACTGAAATTTCTCAGACCAAAAAGGGCTGTACTTTGTGATGGAACCCGCTTTCAATCGATTCCCAGGCGCAGCAGCAGCAGCCACACCTTTAGAGCCCTCATCATGAATTCCAACATCTCTGCCCACAATATGAGCTGATCTATCACCCTTCTCTTTGTTATTATGAACATAGTTTTTTGAATCATCAAATTTGGACTCTAATCTTGTAACTAGCTCACTCAAATTCTTCACTAGTTGTTCAAGCTTATCAATTTGAGATTGGCGTTGATTGTGCAGAAAAGGGTCACCATTGTTATTGTCATTGTTAGTGCTATGTTTATCAATAATATTATTATCATTGCAATTAGGAAGGAGCTGATTATCAGGTAAAAGGGTATCACAGTTTACAAAAAACCCATCAAAAATGATGAAAAAAGAAATGCAAAAAACAAGAAAAGGGACATAAAACTTGCCTTCCATAGAAGTATTAGGATTTTTCTGAGAAGAAACTAAAAAGCTTCTCCTTGAGTTTCGTAGCTGCTAGCTGAACATCCGAATCAAAGATAGAAAATAAAATCTGGGATTTGCAGATTGATGAATAAAATTGATGGGGATTCGAGAAAAAGAGTGAGTGAGTGAGTTAGAGAGAAAGAGAGAGAGAGAGATTGCGGGTGTTTTCCAAAGTTACGGGCAGAAAGGAGTGAGTTGCCGGTTGACTGAAGGCGGTTTCAAAGGAGGTCTTAAATCTTACACGGAATTTTTACTCTCCCTATAGGCTATAGCCAGGCCTAGATTGGATTTTCTTGTCCCAACAATTTCATGCCCATTCATTTTTACTCCACTGTTTCAATCTTTTTTTTTTTTTTCTTTTTTTTTTTTCTTTTTTTTAATTTTTTGTTTTCGGGTGCAATTTAGACAATGACCACAGTCACCACACTATGACAAATATACTTTATATACAAAGTACACTATAATTTTTGTGCCTCATTATTTATTCACATTTTTCTACTTGGATATTCCAAAATAATCGTTCCATTTCATTTTATTTTCTATTTAATTTCACAACGATAAACTAACTTAGAATGTTATACATAGATTAAAAATGGAAATAATGAACTGTTGTCCAAACATTGAATGTGGACGAATATTTTGTTCAATTTTTATTGCTTTGTTGGAAAGGTGGGTTTTATTGACAAGTATTGGATATTTCTTGAATGATTTATTGAAATCAATTTTTTGTAAGAAAAAAGTGATTTATTTTTACTCAAAAAATAAATTTAAAAAAACAATAATCTCAGCCGTTCATTTAAAATAAAAAATAGAAAAAAAAAAAAAAAAAAATTTGTGCTAGTCAAAACTCATAGGATTACATTAGATTTTCTCATAATTCCACAACTACAACGGATGATGATTTAGCATTGTCTGAAGTAATGCCATGGTTGGTATACCCTTTTATTGTCGATCACTCAGCTTCCGTATAGAAGAAACTATTCCCAGATGGGGGCATATGTGATGATGCCCTTGTTGAATTTGGAACAGATGGTCTGGTTTGTTCGTTTACAATTGATGAAGACCTTTTACATTTGGGTGTTCTAATCTGCACCGCAGTGCAATTAAGAATCTTTGTCGCCTCTATTTTATATTCATGCATAATTATATAGATTGAATTTGTCAAATGTGGCTCTTAAGTTCCAATTTTTATAGGATTTGCTTTACTTGCTTAGTTTCTGGTATGTATTTTGACAAGTTTTAAGAGTTCAGTACATTTACTGGAAATTGGTTTTTGTTCTTGTTTTATCAGTGTTTCTCATTTCTTGAATAGGCTTATTAAAACCGATTTATGGAATGACATGGTGAATTCAAGGGCCATACATAAACTTCTTGAGTTGTTTTTACATTATTTATCTTAAATCTGGAAGAGTTATTTGTGTATGAAATGTTGATTACAACTGATTGATCGAATAGACATGGTGGATTTATGTTTTACTATCACTTGAACTTTCTTTTGTGTTTGATTTTAGATTTTTTTTTAGTTCTTGCTTTGCAACTATGTCTTTGAATAGAAGCTTTTGAAGTATAGTTAGGTTGTGATGTTGTTTTTTGAGGTTTGCCTTGATTTATTTTACATTTGTATGTCCTGACTACAATTCAGGGTCGTCCCAACTATTACGGAGGCCCTGTGCAATTGTGAATTTGTAGATAGGAATTGAACCATGCACCTACTAAACTAAGATATGCACATTTACCACTTAGTCACAACTGACATTTTTTACAACGATTTATACTTATTGATAATTAAAGAAATAGCTGATCAAAGGCTTCAGCTACTACTTGGCCAAAAATTTCGACCATTGACCTCAAGAAGTAAAGGATATAAAGAAAAGACAAGCCTACTTTCGACCGCATTTCTACACAGTAAACACAGCTAAAGCGCCATAACAAACTCAAGAGCTGAAATAACCAAAGAAATTCCAACCGTAATGTCCCTTGGGAACATAATCTGAAGACAGCAAACAATTTGGTTGACTAATTACAAATGATGATATATACTACGTATAAATGATTTGCACAAGACATAAAAAATCAGACAAAATTAAAAGGCACAAGTCATCTTCAGAACCAATTAACTTGCAATAACATCAAAATTCAAAAACCTTATAACAAAACTAAATCGTAACATGATCACCCAAAACCAGATCATGCTATTGTTTTTATATACAGTACAAGTCAGAACATGATAAAAAATCTTCACTAGCCCTATCATGATGGATTTAAAGTGGAGCCTTTCCAATTTGAAAACCTCCAAAGTAAAAATTACAGTATCATTGGACAAAAAAAATCAAGTTCTAGGCTTCTTTGGCGTGCCATTAGATCCAGGTTCAGCTTTCCGCTTGATTCCCAAAAAGTGCTCTACCTGAAAGACAATAACTTAAAAATTGGCATGCACAGTTTTTTTTTTTTTTTTCTTTTTTATAAAAAAGGGACAAACACAAATACATCACAGCGCTTTACAAAGTGACCGACAAAGCTCACAAATTCACAATCAACGTTACCTATAGAGTTCAATATATTTTAGGCACCTGTGTCGGGTACTACAAATTTATGTACTGAACACTCCTATATGAGTATAAAATACGTGCCTGACAACTTATGCCCTGTTTGGAAAGTGGTAATGGTCTAATGGACATGAATTTGTACATAAATCTATATCAAAAATTGATGTTTGTTTACATGATAACTAATGATAGTTTATCAAACGCTTCTCTCTCTCAAAACTCTCTCCCTTCTCTTTAAAACAGAGTCCTCCTTCAAGCTTGCCCCTGCCGCCAACGGCCAGAGCACCGTTGCTCAATTAAGGTCATCGGCGAGCAATTCTTGACGGCCTTGGGACCAACTAGGTCCGGTCCTTTGCTAAGCTAACCCGAACGCTAGAATTTTCCCAAAGAAAAATTAGGGTTAGGGTTTGTTGGGGAATTTAATGGTCTTATTCTCGTAGACCATTCCCACATCTAAGGACTAGCAAATTGGCTATAAAACTACGGTTACCCCAAGTAGTACAGGTGCAGCGGCGCATCAGTCGGGCCCGGGTCTTCCTTCAATTCGTTTCATTGCCAGTGTTCTTCATGTTGGCTTTTTCTGGTATAGCTAGTTTCAGTTATGGAGTTGCATGTTTGCTCTCTGTTTATCAGTTTCATTCTTAATTTTTTTAGTTGCTTTTGGTGTTTTTAGTTTGCCTTTATTTATAGCTCAAGATTGTGCTAATTTTGGGAAGGGAGAAAAGAGGAAGTTAGGGAAGAAAGGGAAAAGAATGGAAGGAGATGGTGGTGGAGATGGTTGTGTTCGTAGGTGTATTGGTGTAAAAGATGTCACTTAAATGAAAACGGATGTTGTTGCATATCTTTGGATTCGGAGGAGGGTAAGGTTAACCCTATCGATCAAGATCAAAGGCCCAACGTTATTGATAACAATTCTGATTTGAAGTCGAAACAAAAAACCCAAATCTTACGGGGTCAATTTATCGGTTTTGTAACCGAAAACATATTGATTCCTATTTGCATCTCACTCAAACAATGTATAGGATTCCTATGTCCCAACTCCCAACACTAAAGTTGCGAGCATCCCATAACAAAATGACCTAAACACGAAATCATCTGACTAGAACCTGACCAATGACCCATTTTACAAGTCCAGTCACCGCAAGTTTCTTACCAAACACCTACTTTATATGAGAAGACTCTCCATGTTATAAAGTTTTACTCATATGTTCTAAATTTTATTTTACACCAGGTGTTCTAGATTTTAATTCACATGTTCTAAATCTTAGATGAGTAGAATTATATGTTCAAAATTATTACACACATGTAAGTTGTCCTAAATTTTGAATCGTGTATTCTAAGATCTTTAATCATATGTTCTAGATTTTACATCGTATGTTCTAAATTTTACACATAAATCTAAATTTCAAATCAGGTTTTCTAAATTTTTACTAACATGTTCAATCTTAAATCAGACAAGTTTTCTACATTTTACTTACATATTTAGAACTTAAATCTGATGTTCTAAGTTACTACTTATGCACATTTTCTAAATTTTACTCATATGTACTAAATTTTGAATCATATGTTCTAAATTTTGAATCACATTTTTCTATGTGAAAGCACTTTCTTATATTAGAACACACTCTATGTTCCAAACTTTTAGTTGTAAGTTCTAAATTTTAAATCAGTTTAGATCGTGTTCTCTACGACTTTTAATCATATGTTCTAGAATTAAAATCAAATATTCTAAATTTTTACTCGTATGTTCTAAGCTTTTATTCACACATTCTAAATTTTACCGTTGTAAAAAATCAGATGTTCTAAATTATTACTCACACATAACTCACACATATGTTCTTAATTTTGCTCATATGTTCTAAATTTTGAATCATCTATTCTAAATTTTTATCATATGTATGTTCTAAATTTAGATCTATTCTCATACATGTATTGTAGTCTCACATAAGGACCTATCCTCACATATGTATTGTATATATATATAAAGCAACAAGCAAAATGAGGGCTAACCTTTTTATCGCCAAGCATAGGTGTCAAGCTTCCAGGGACATCCTTCTCAACAGTTGCAAAGCCACTCCTAGGATCACTAGTTTGCCTGAGTGAAGGTGGCAACAGGACACAGAGTTAGTCGAATAATAGCCTTGATTTAATAAATATATATATAAAAGTATTCCAGAGAGAACAAAGAGGCATCAAACAGATGATAGATAATAAGCAAAAACTGTAACTGCCTAAGATGCTATAAGTCTATAACATAGCAAATACAGAAAAAGCAAAGTATGAATATCTTCTTCACAGTTGTAATAATTACAAAATGTTTCCAAAAAGTGCATCAAATTTCTTTTTTGGTCATTGAGAGTCACTATCTCAAAGCTAAACTCATGTTGAGAAATACTGATATACAAGTAAAAAAAGCAAAGTACTAACCCAGGTTTAACATTGCCACTGAGAACAAGATAGGGTGTTTTCAATTGAGCTTGAGCCTCTCTCATTCTATCCACAGACTGTGGAATCACATCTGTGGAAGTCATCTGCTTCTGCTTCAATTCATCGTGGTACTGTTTCATCCGCTTTTCCTGTTTCATTTTCCCAGGCCCTTTTCCATGAAATTTATGAGAAAGCAAGCGAAAGGCTTGTTTTGGAGTTAGCTGCAAAACAAAATACAAAGGATCTAAGAATGTTTCAAAGCTAACATAGTTAAAGCTCAAGTCTGCACCCTAAACTAAATACAATGCAGATACATTAATTAACAAAAATAATGTAAAGACTAATGCACAAATACATCAAGTGCACCCCCACGCATCTTCATCTCTTAATTCACTCGGACAGGTGAATAATTGTCTAGAAAATTCCACATATCAATACCATCTAATTTATAATAAATAATAAAATTAATTAATTAATTAAAATTTTAAAACTTAAAAAAAAATAATAAAAAAAAATTTGCCAGGAACTTTTCATAATTAACTTCAGCAACAGCAAGAGTGTGGTAACATCATCAATATAGGGGAAGAAAGTCATTGACTTTCTTTCAAACAATGGGCATAGTAAATACAAGTAATTCAACAACGCTTAACCAAGCTAGAGCACTATATTCCAATTCAAATAACAAATGTCCAACACTAAAGCCTGGACAGCATGATATGCCAATATTTCAAAATTAGTCCAGATCTCCAGAAACTAAAAGTGTTTTCTGAAAAAAAGGCAAATTCACCACTTTTGGATTCAAATCCACCCTCATACCTAATCCTTGTCACAAGTGACATGCAAAAATATTGTTTTCAAAACAAAAACTTGAATAAATAAACTGTGGGGCCTTAAATTGCGAGAAAGTACAAAAATTACTAAACAAAAGACAAGAGTACAAGAAAATCAACTTACAACTCTGCCGAATTCATCCAAACGCTCCAGATTTATCTCCTTAGGAACTTCATCAACCAGCTTACCCTTTTTCTTGTCCATACGTATCTGCTTAGGTCCTTCTTCTTCATGGATACCAACCAACTTACTCTTTTTTTTGTCCATGTTTCTTCCACCCCATTCGATAGTTTCTTTGAGTGTGCCTCGTTCTTTAAGCATCTTAAGCACACCAGACAACCCTTTACCAACAGGAGCTTCATGAAGCGTCTCATCTGGAACTACATCTTTTTCATCTTCACTCTTGAGCTGTTCATCCTTTCCGGAATCCACAACCTCTGACCAACCACTAGTCTCATCTTTTTTCTCCTCAACAGCTTTTGGCACTTCATCTTCCTCCATAAATACATCTTCATCGTATGGCCTTTGAGCCTCTACATATGCAGAAAAGCAAGTTAAGATGAGAAATAATTAGCCAAGTCTTGTGTCTTTTTTACCACCTTAACAGTAGTCAACAACTTTAAGATTTAGATCTTAAAACCCAAAATTCTAATGGCTATCAAACAATATAGTTCAAAATATCCTAAACAGTATAAATTCACTTTGTAGACAAACATGCAAGAAGAATTGTTGGACAGTGACCATAGAAACTGATATTCTTAAAATCATAAAAGTGAACAGGAAATAGGGATAAGCTACGTTATGCAGGTTCATTTATTAACATAGGATACAGATATAGATCTAGTTGTCATCCTCAATCATTTTATGAAAATTCTGAGTATGTAGTTATGGTCTTATGGACTTATAGTCCAAGCTGAAGGTTTTAATGTCCATACCGCTTTCATAATGTCAAGGATTCAACATAGGCACTAGGGTTGAAATGAGTAACATATTAATGGGCTTATGAATTTGCATAGTGGCGCAACTATATTAAGTGTCAGTTCATCCAAGGCATACAAATCTAGAGAAAGAGCTAGCAGCCTGGCACATACATATACACTTTATCTACCATTAGAACATCTATCCTGCACATCTTACGAAAGAAAATTTTAATCAACTATCTTTTAAGTAGTTTGATTGTTTCTAGGCCTGCAAACCACAAAAAAATTGATAAGGCATCACACGTTGCATACCACATTACAGGAACTACATCACAGCTATATAATCAAAAAAAAAAAATATATATATATATATATATAGTATTTCAATTTAAGTTATGAATTAAAAGTACCATATGCTCGATTTATTAATCTCTCTAATTGCCTATTTTTCTTTTCTTTTTTTTCCAGATGATTTTTTGAAAAAGGTTAAGTGTTCGCATTGAGATAAAAGAGGTAAAGGAACAAACCTTCATTTAGCTGAAGACCCCAGACAAACTCCTCCATCTCAGTAAAGATAACCTTATTATCTGAACCATCCTCGAGAGCTAAATTTTGGGCATCTGTAGCCTGATTGTTGATAGCTAAAGATGCAAGACGTGCAACTGCCTCTGGCCCAAAAAGGGCTTTCTCATTTTGTTTTTTTAAAGCTAGTTTTCTAGTTCTTTCCAACGACAACTGCAAATCCTCAGCATCATCTGCAAAAACAAGGGTATCATCTTCCTCAGCAGAAGTAACAACTTGCTCCATGCGCAGAGCCCTAGACGCTTCATCCGCTTTTGAAAATGCAGTTTGGTAGGCACTCTTTCGCCTCTCAGCCTCATTTCTTTCTTCTTCCTCTTTAGCAGCCTGTCTTTTGCTATCACTACGTGAACCAAGATCTGAAGCACCCAAACCAGTAACCCTTGCCTCTGCTTCAAGAGCATCTAAGTCAAGTTTCTCCCTTTTACGCAAAGATTTCTTTTTCTTGGGTTTCTTGAACTTAAGCATTTCCTCAGGGGTAAAGTAATCTGATGATATCTTTACAGATGCATTCAGATCCTCCGCTTGATTGTTTGTAGGACCCTGAAGCCTTCTACGAAGCTGATAAGTGAAGATAAAGTAAAGTAAATGATATGCACGAGAAAGGCTCAGACTTGGACATGGATATTTTCTCTTAAAGGCATTCAAATTTAGCTAAATATTTGCTCTTACCTCTTCCAACTTCTTTTCTGCTTCACCAGTGAACCGCCCAGCGGCATCTAAAACAACCCCCTGGAAAAAGAACCCAATAGAAGCAAAGTTAACATGCAAAAAATAAAATAAAATAAACTATATAACTTCTTCAATCATTGAAATTACCTCCTCCACAGCTGGATCATCATACTGTGAAAGCATCTTCTTCTCTTCCCCAGGCTCATCATTGAACCTAGACAATAAAATAAAAATCAGTCAGTCATCATACACACACAAAGAAATTATTTCACCAACAAACACTTAAAAAGTTAAAAGCGTGTCCTATTAATTAAAAAAACACTGCACGTGATTTTTTGCTAGAATTATGATCAACATTTATAGATAGAAGCCCTCCCTATCCTTCTATTTTAGACCAAAAAATTATTGTTATTGGGACATTTTACAGCATTCTGCAAACAAGAAGAAAGTGCCTGAGATAATCAGAGCCAGAAACTCTCTCTCTTGACAAGTTTACAACACCACTTTCATAAGCCCCACTCCCACGGATATTCTTCTAGCTCTCATTTCATAAGAATATCGATTGTAAGTTGTGCTTTAACTGGACTTATAATAACAATAGAGTAATAGTACTCACTTGTCGACATACATGCCAGAAGTCTTCTTTGCTGCTTTGTAAGCTTCAACCCTCCGCTTCTGCTCACCAATTTCCACATTTTCAAGCATATCAACATCTGGTATCACCAAAAGATATTAGATAAAATTCTGATGCCTTGTCACAGTATTGAATTACAGCACACAAAATAACTGTCACACTGACACTTGTCACAACGAACATACCTTCATTCAAGTCACCATTGGCAATTATGTCCTGGTCTTTTAGGGTCAAAACAACTGAGCCTCCTTCAAGAACTTTGTCAAGCCCATGTAGAACCTTGACTCCTGCCAAATAATCTGCAGAGGAATGTTCAGAAAACAAAACTAGAATAGACACATAAGCCTTTTTAAAAAAAAAGTAAATCAACCATCAGAAGAAAAAACATATTCACAGCATCAGAAGTAAAACATATTCACAGACCAATAAAAAAAATTTAAAAAAAAAAACTAAAAACAAGAAGTAAGCCTAATGCATTATAGATTACATACCTGTAATCTCTTTAGCTTTATCATCAACTTCATAGTCATCGTCATCCAGATTATCCTGAAAGGTACAAAAAAAAGTATAGAATCATAACTATCAGGACAATCAGACAGTGACAAAGAAAAAAGAGCAAGTAACAAAGCAAGGGCAAAACTCATAGAAAGGAACCTGCTCCTCAAAAATCTTAGACCTCCGCAAAGCTTTCTCCTTTTCCAAATTACTCTTCTCCTCAAGTTTACGACTTTTATGTACCCATGATAAAATTTCAGAAGCGCCTTCAGATTTCTTTTTCAGTCTTTCTTCTTTCATCCTAGTAAATAAATCAAAGTTAATAAAAACAAGGAATATATGTAACTGAGGTCACCTAATATTGAAGCCAGATTCTATCTCATTAACTTGTCAAGGTTCAAAAGCTACTGAAAGTTGATCGTTTCCTTAAACTAAGCCAATAGAATCATACAAATATAATCATATAAATGCTTACACTAACCTTAAGATGCGCTCTGCAACTTCCATTCGAGACTGACTTGGGTCCACTGATGAATGTGTGACATAATCCCCTTGCTTGATGGGACCTACGCCTTCCTCGTCAGAAGGTGTGGTTTCCAGCTCAATGGACGCCCTCTCCTTGTTGTAATCACCAGCTTTTATAGTCTTAGTGTCTCTTCCAGCATCCTTACTGTGATCTTGATCCTCTCGTCCTCTTCTGCCACCTTTTTCTTTGTCCCTGGATCGCTCCTTTTCATAATCTATCTCCCTCTCTCTTTCTCTACTAATATCCTTCACTTGCTCCCTTTCTACCATATCTCTACCTTTGTTCTTTTCATGATCTCTTTCTCTCTCTCGGTCTCTAGTCCTCTCTCTATCCCTATCTTTTGCTTTCTCCTCTTTTTCCTTGCTCTTTTCTTTTCCTCTATCCTTCTCCCGTCCTCTCTCCGGTTCATTATCTCGGTCTCTTTCACGATCTTTTTTTCTCCCTCGATCCTTTTCATCTCTATCTCTATCAAGATCTTTCACTCTATTGCCTTTATCTTTAGTCCTATCCTCTTCCTTCTCTTCTTTCCTCTTTTCCTTGACAGAAAGTCTTTCTTTTTCCAAATCCTTTTCAGTTTCTTTTTCTTTCGACTCATCCTTTAGCTTTGAACGATCTCTGTCTTTGCTTCTGTAATCCTTGTCCTCTCTCCGGCTTTTCTTCTTATCCTTGCTTCTGTGTTTTGTCGATTCTCTAAATCTATCTTTATCATTTTCTTCTGAATCATCAAAAGCACCTTTAGTAGACTCTCTTACGGGAGAGCCAGCTCGATACCTTTCTTCACTTCTATCATGCCTTGATCCAAATCGGTCAGCATCCATGAAGATAATAATCAAAATATTGAGCTCACGACACAAAGAAAATTACCAATTTGCAACCTAAATTTACAAGGAAAAAAAAGAAAAGTTTACCATAAACATAGCTGATTCTAATCAGAGAAAATTTGAGATTGAATTTTTATACCAATATATATATATGTAAATTGGATAACTTTTTACGCACAATATGAAAAACTATAATCTACATACATTAAAATCATGAAAATTCAAGAAATTCATTAATTGAACATTTTTTTTGCTTGAGAATATCAAACATAATGTGCACAAAGCAAAGCAGCAAAATCGCTCAATAGAATTTTTAATAACTTCATTAATTGTAACCATTAGTTTGATTAATAAATAATAATCCACCTTAGATGAACCCTAAATTGACAATTAAATAAAAGATGGCGTGAAATAAAACCCTAGATTATGCAATTGAAATTGAATAATCTACAAAAACAGAAAATTCGCACCTCAAAAGCTGCTTCAATGGAGGAGAGAAAATTCGCACCTCAGAATATGCTTCAATGGAGAAGAGATAGTGGTGGTGCAGCGCAAAGGTGAAAAACTCCAAGAGGGAAAGATTAATGATCCGATACCCTCCGCATACAATGTTACCCGTTACTCCGTATAAATTTATTTAAGATTAAAATTAAAAAAACTAGCTAGCCCAAATCTCTCACATTTGCCTTATACGTAAAAGTAAGGAAATTTTGACATTTGCTACCACCTAAAACACCTTGCTTCAGATTTGCTACCTATTTAAATTTTTTTTTTACTTTGCTACCACCCTAAACATATGTTGTTAAAATTCACTACCACTTAACGGAATCCGTTAGGATTTCCGTTAAGTTTATTAAAAAATTAAAAAAAAGTAAAAGAAAAATTAAAAAAAAAAACCAAAAACAAAACCAGCCGCCCAAAACACCTTAGCCACCATCCCCCTCCTGCCGCCGGCGCCACCTCCCCATAGTCCTCCACCTCGCCGCCGGAAAACCCCCCAAAAACTGCTCTTCCTCCTTCTCCTTCACCCATATTCTCCACTCTCGTTACCCACAAGCTTAATTGAATTGGGGTTTGAGATTTGCTCAGATCGATTGGGGTTTTTGGCTGGATTTGAGGCGGGTTTTCGAGGGGAGGGGCTGCGATCGCGACGCCGGTGCCTTGCGAATCTGGGGTTGCGATTTTGGGTTCGATTACTGGAGTTCGAACGGGGCTGGGGTTGCGAATTGGGTTCGTTTTCTGTGTGCGGCGGCTAGCGGTGGTTGGGATTAGGTGTTGGCGCCGATTGGTGGTAATACAAGGGAACGGGGAAAGGGGCGGTGATTGATGGTGGTTGGCTGTGGTTTTGCTGCTGATTGGCCAAAGGGGCGGTGATTGATGGTGGTAATACAAGGGAACAGGGGAAGGGGCGGTGATTGATGGTGGTTTGAGCGGCTGGGGTCGCGGCAGGGGATTTGGGAGCAGGTTGGGTGGTGGTTGCGGTGGGGTTGATGTTGAACAGTGACGGTGGAAGGAGTGGGTGGTTGGGTGGTGGCTGGACAGTGGTTGGGTGGCGGCTGGACGGTGGTTGGGTGGTGGTAACGAAAATGCTAACGGTGTAAGACAAGTGGTAGTAATTTCTAACAAACTCTGTTTAGGGTGGTAGCAAAGTAAAAAAAAAAAATTAATAGGTAGCAAATCTGAAGCGTGGTGTTTTAGGTGGTAGCAAATGTCAAAAGTTCCTAAAAGTAATGATAAAATGATAAATTACTCCGTATTTCCTTAATTGATTAAAACAATACCCTTCACTAGAGGTGATCAACCATGGCCCGCCCCGCTAGCCCTGCCCGATCCGGCTCAAAATAGGACGGATTTGGACAAGCATAAAAACACATTTTTAGTTAAAAAAACTCGAACTCGGCCCGAAAAAAACCCGAAAGCCCGTCTTGGCCCAACAAACCCGCTACTTTTTTGCGGGTTTGGGCACGAGGAATTGTGTTAAGGCCCGGCCAGGCCCAATTTTATGATTACCTCTACCCTTCACGTAGTCTCGATTTCAAGGTTCGGTATTTGTCAGCATAGAACCGCTAATGGTATTAGAGTTTTTATATATAAAATCGCTAACACAATTAGAGGTTTTATGCATAGATTCTCAAATACCATTAAGCTACTTTATTTACATCAACTTTTAATTCTGCTCATTATAGAGAACTGCTAATGGTATTAATGATACTAGCCATTCTTTATAGGATCTTTCATCAAAACGGTTAATTTGAAAAAAATATTTACCAAAACGGCTAATTATAAAATTTAATTCCCATACTAGCTAAATTTATTCATTTGAAAGGATATTTCAAGTAGTGTATATATATATATATATATATATATATATATATATATATATATATATATATATATAATGTGGAAAGCTAAACATCGCTCTTAAATATCTAACTAACGCCCACAAAATAAACTAAAATTACAAATTTACCCTCTTTTTATCAAAAAAATTACCCCCTCAATTTGCCCTTCTCTTCATACCACCACCACCTCCTCCTCCTCCTCCTCTTTTAACCACCAACTCTTTAACTCCGGTTTCACAATCTAAACAGCCGCGCTAATGACAAAGGGAAGTCGGTCGCCGACGGAGAAAATGTATTTTTTTTATTTATTTTCTGAATTCACGGCAAACGCCTAGATTTTTCGCACGTCCTAAGCTCAAATGCCTAGTTCCCGTGAACAACCGTGTGGTTGTATGCAAAATCTGGGCATTTGGGGTGAAACGCCTAGTTTTTTAGAATTTCCTAGGCTAAAACGCCTAATTTTTTCGAATATCCTAGGCTGAAACACCTAGTTTTTTCGAGTAGCCTAGGATGTTTCGAAAAAACTAGGCGTTTCAGCCTAGGGTATTCAAAAAAACTAGGCGTTTCAGCCTAGGGTATTTTAAAAAACTAGGCGTTTCCTAGGTTTCGAATTTTTTTAAAAAATTTATTGCGACGTACCGATTCCATACGGTTTGACTAGGCTTCTACGAGCGTCTAAGGTTGTGTTTCTTGTATTTCGTCGTTGTCCAAGAGATCTAACGAAATTGATTTTGCAAAATTTAAAAAATTTGTTTGATTTTGAAACTCACGGTGGTTGGGGTGGTTGTTCGATGAGCGTTGGTGGCCGTTGACCACTAAAGAGAACGGTAAAAAGTTTTGTGTGCAGTAAAAGTGTGAAATCGAGGTAAAATTAATTATTTTTATAATCGTTATTATAAGGACAAATATGTAATTTTATTTTATTTTGCGGGCGTTAGTTAGATATTTCCTTTGAACCTGTTCGGTTCACTTTATGTTTTTTTTTTGGTTTGTTTTAGTTTATTTAAAAAAAATTAGTTTTTTTTTTATTTTAATTCTAATGCCATAGTTTAAAATATCCCATTAATTTGAACAATAACAATCAACATAATATATATGCAACATTTCTCAATTTTTTAAAAAGTTACACATATAAACAACCACTCAAAATATTCATATTATCCGACATTAACAAAGAGTATACAATTAATAGACATGAAAAAGATGAACAATACCCTAAAATCCCTTATCGTCTTATAAATTTGCGGTAGTCTTTATAGAACAATACGGAGTACTACTTAAAATTCCAAATTTTTGTGATTGATATGATCAAGATGAAAAATTAGGGCTTTTAATTTAATTTTATTTTTTTGATCGAAATTAGGGTTCTGCGAGTCTGCAATTGTTTACGTTCTTCGTAGTTTTGTATATTGTTTAAATTTTCCAACTTAAAAATTTCTTTAAGGAAATAAAAATAAAACCAAAAAAAAAAAAAAAAAAAAAAAAATGAATTGAATCGAACCGGTCCAAAGGAATATAAAAAAATAGATAATATCCTTTCAAGTTAATAAATTTAGCTAGTTTGGGAATTAAATTTTATGACTAGCTGTTTTGGTAAATACTTTTGTCAAACTAGCCGTTTTGGTAAAAAGATCCCATAAATAGTTGGAAGACTAGTTTTTCATGTCCACGATGAACTAGTTAAGGTAATCAATAAAATTACAACGTCAATGTTTTCAATCTAGATTTGGAATTTTTTAATTTTTAATTTTTGAAAGGAAAGAAACAAATGTTAGGTAACTTTTCTCTAAAAACTGTACCCAATTTATGTAATGAATTTAGATAAGAAAATTTATCATCTACATCGGGGTCAATATTTAGATAATCCACAATATGATGTCGTAAAGCTGCAATATAATTTGCAATTTAAAGATTAAACAAATTGATCGGGTGAGTTATGAATGCACACTTAATGCTTATATTTTTTTATATATTTTTTTTATTTTGTTTTATTTTTTGAAATATTGACCCCCCCAAAGCAATAAGGCTTTGCGGGAAATAGTCCGTACAAATACTTTATTCACCAACATTTGAGCTACCGCATTCCCAACTCTGTTAGCCGGGCAATATTATTAAATCATATCAAGATCCGCCAAAGTTGTGAAACTTTGAGGGAAGGTTTCAGTCCATACAAAACACGACTCACAAACATTGTATCTAGCCACTAAGTGTGCAAGAGAATTACCCGCCCGACACACATGACAACAAACGAAAGACTCAAAGTCAACTTTCAATCTCTTGATATCTTCATAGAACAACAGCAAAGGAGAATAGCGAAGTAAATCACTGTTAATGGTCTGTACAACCGTATGAGCATAACACTCTAGCTCAACTCTTGTGAACCCCAACTGACGCGCAATCTGGACCCCAAATCTTGCATCAGCTACCTCGGTTTGTTCCACCTCCCATCTGGCCTTCACCTTTTGCGTAGCAGCAGCCACCAACCTCCCCAACTCATCCCTTATCGTCACCCACAAGCCCACATACCCACCAGTAGATAAGTGTGCATCAGAGTTCACCTTAATGCAGCCAGCAGCAGGAGGTTTCCAGCCAATAAATTCCCCAATAGTCGTACCTACAGGCTTAAAAACACGCTTAGCATACTCAAGGTAATCTGCCATCAGCCTTGAGAAATTAGCAGCCACTTGAATGGGATCAGAAACAGGCCCTTGATGCAACCTTTCGTTCCAGCAGAACCAAGATGCCCAGGACAGCAGACAAAATTTACTAAACTCCTTGCGCCCAATTCTATAGCCACCCACAATAACCGATCAGAAAAGCTAGAGGATGGAGCATCAGCAAGCAACCCCGTATATTCACTCTGAGCCCAAATAACAGCAGCATCCTGGCACTCAAATAGCGCATGTATTTCAGTCTCATTGGCAGCACCACACCCCTGGCAAATGCTATCAGCCACATTATGGCGATAATGTAACCTCGCCTTCACAGGGAGACAACTTTTACACACCCTCCATATAAAATGGCGTAATTTAGGTAAACAATCCATATCCCAAACCAATTTCCAAAGACCTTCCTCCTGATTTCCATGGAGAGAGTACCATGCTTGTGTTTTACTTAGCCTAGCAAGCCAATATCCCGACTTTACCGTGTAACACCCATTCTTGGTTGGCCACCAAAACCTCTGATCCGCAGGCCAGTGAGACGAAATTGGAATATCAAAAACTAAATCACTTTCACTCTCAACAAAAGTACTCTTAACAAGTTCTTCATTCCAGCACCCTTTCTCAAAATCAAGCAAGTCCGCCACTGTCATTTCCCTGCAAGAGTTCAGATTTGGTGTAGGCACAAGAGATGTGCCATTTCCGGGCAGCCATGCCTCATCCCATACCCTAATGCTCAAACCGTTACCCACCCTTCATTTCGGACCTTCAATAAGAAGAGGTCTCGCTCCCCAAATGCTTCTCCACGTATAGCTCGGATCGTACCCTCTTTCTGCGTTCAAAAAATCACCATTCTTATAATATTTTGCCTTCAAAACCGAGTGTAGCAGAGAGCTAGTATCATTATGCAATCTCCAATCTTGTTTAGCAAGGAGGGCTTGATTGAAGCATTTAAGATCACGAAAACCCATTCCTCCCAATGCTTTCGGTAAGCACATGGTGTCCCAACTATGCCAATGCATCTTTCTAGATGTGTTCGTTGAGCCCCGCCAAAAACGAGCAATGAGAGCCTGAATGTCATCAAGGAAACCATCAGGAATACAAGAGAAAGCAACAAAATTAGATTGAGAAACACTAATATCATTAAAAACAAAAAAAAGAGCTATAAAGGAGAGACTCCACACGATTTCTTTCGGACTGCATTCACCATATTCTGAGCATCAGATTCGAGAATAACATGGCTGTAACCAAGATTCTGAGCAAACTCCACACCAACAGCTGCTGCTGCTGCTTTAGCTAGATCAGCACCCCATCTTACTCGTTTCTTCCTCACTGCCCACGCAACCAATTTCCCCCTATGATCCCTTACTGAGTTACTGCCGCACTCAGCCCTACATACAATCTCTCACACACATGTGCATCAGTGTCAACCTTTACAAAGCCAACATCACAGGCTGCCAGCAAGCTAGTCTCACTGCACCCTTTCCTTGCCCCTTGAAGACTTTGGCAGCATATCCACAAAAATCCTGCACAAGTCAGACACAACCTGCAGCCATTTTTTTTTTTTAATAAAACGAGAATATTCTAATTCATAACAATTTCATATATTCAACAAAATGATCACATTTTCAAGAAAACATTTTAAGAACCCTTTAGAAGTCATGGTTTTCTTTGACAAAAAAAGGAAGCACAACATAAAATGTCAAATAATGATCTAGCCCTTGACCTTTCCATCTTCAGCTGCATGATAACGTAAAAAATGGGTTGCAGATATGCACATCATAATTGTGCCTTCAATTATTAGTGAGCAAACTCATTCAAATACCCTTAAACATCGAGGCTGACTAGCCTGCTCAAGTGCCGATGATCATGGGCCACTTTGTCTTGTTTAAAGAGCGCAGATGGTTTGATAAGTTATGTTTATAACAGTTCAATTCTTGAAATAGTGTACATATGGTTTTGGTTCTCCGTTTTGCACTCTCAAAACTCAGGTTAAGTATCCATACAACAGAAAAAAGTTGGCTATACATGACAGCAGAAAATAATGTATATATGGTTTTGGTTCTCCTAGTGACCCAATGTCAGACATTCTCTGGCCAAAACTCTCTGAAGAATGCTCGACGAACTTCATTTTCTTGCCGACGCTTTTCTTCATCCAGCATTTTCCTCACCCTTTTAGAAAGTGCTTTCTCCTTTTTTGACATTTTCTCCTGTCACAAAAATAACAACAAAATTAGCAAGAGAGAGGACTCGATGATCTGAAGCATAAGGACTAAGACCCACAACCAATAATAAAACTACAAAGTATTAGTTTATCAATATTAAGCGACACTCAGTCGTTACACAGCACCACCACCAGTACTCCACCACACCTTCTGCGTCCCCCCACTCAAGGCAACAATTTCATAATACTGTATTAGTCCACAGATTACATGCATTTCCAAACAGCATCATTAAAGGAAAATGAGTAAAACCCAATGCAAAAACTCAATAGAAACTTCCCACTCTGAACAATGAGGATCGTCTCCTATTACAAAACAGGCAACGCTAACGTAGAAATGTCATGGAGTCTGTGCAACTACAAAGAGGGCATAGCTTATTCAGCTACTTAACAAATACTCCCTCCGTATTTTATTACTTGCTCAATTTCTCCGGACACATAGTTTTGGGAGGAATAGTAGAAATTAGAAAGTACTATTTTATGATGAAAGTGGCATTGGTTAAGGATAAAAGATCTAATAAAGCAGAAGTGAGTATAAGTGGGGAGGATAGTGGGGAGGAAAATAGTAAAATATTGTTAAAAGTTTCCAAAAAAGGAGTAGAGCAAGTAGTAAAATACAGCCACAAAAGGAAAGTGAAGCAAATAATAAAATACGGAGGGAGTATAGGATTCAATAATGAGGGTTGAAAAGTTTACTTCATCACGCAATCTTAAATTCTTAATGATTCAATCTGATCCAAAATAATAGGAATACAACTCAAGGCAATCTAAATCTGACTCAAAAATATACACACCAGAATATGCAATGACAATACAAAATCCACCTCCATAACCAGTACAAGCAACACAGATACTGACCACTACTCAGGACCTCATATGTTCACATAATCGGCAGAGGTTATAGAAATGCAAGTTAATGTTATTGCAAGAAAATTGCAGGGGGAGCTTGAGTAAAAGTGCACAACAGAACCACAACTTCACATATATAATATAGTTGAGCTTGTTCTAACTAAAAAGTAACAAATTTCATGCATCAAATCATCTGCTAGAGGGAAAAATAAACAAAATCCTTTTTATTTTAAAATTAAAATCCAAAAGCAGTGATCGCAATTGTAAAGATAATAATTGGTTTTCTTAAAAAGCAATAACTTCATCGATGCCCCCAAAAGAATAGCTAATGAGAAACAACACAGGATTGAGTAATTGTAAAAGGAACAAGTGAAACTTACAGTTTTCTCCTTCTCTCCAGAGGTAGATGATTGCAAGGTCTTCTTTTTCCACTTTTCAGCCCCTAAACCTCTTTTGTTCTTTTTAACATATGTTTTCACAGGCTCCAACCTCCCCTGTTAGCGCCATAGATCACCAATTACGACAACATTATATTTTGATTTTCAAAGCTACAAGCAGATACATGCATAACATGAAACAGATATTTTCAAGTCAAACCAATATAGATAATTAAGCCTCTTCCCATAAATTGAATGAGAGATGCCACTTGTAAACTAGCAAAATATTGAACATGATAAGTGATAGTATTGGTTAAGAAGCAACCAGAAAAATGAAGAGACAATGGAAATCGGAAAAGAAACAAGTTGAAAATTAGCAAGAGACAATGAATGCATCCGAAGATCCACTGAAACTCCAGTATACTATAACGATGTGATAAAATTAATCCCTTATCGTATTCCACATTTCCACATCCATAAGGAGTAGTCTAGCAACCAATCATAACCAATATATTATATGTGTGCATACATTAATAATACAATTCCAAAGCAAGGGATTAATTCAGAAATTGGCAATCTCTAAGTAGTAAAGTTAACGTTTTTTGAAGGTGAAACTTTAAATAATGCAACTACTAGTATTAAATCTATTCTCGTTTAAAATAAAATTGAGGGAAAAAGAAGAACCTGTTGAGAAGCACCAAGACCAGTTCCTTCCTTCCAACCATGCTTCTTCAACAACTGAGAATAATTCACAAATACAAGAGTTAGGGATTAAAAATTAAACCAAAAATAAAACTCAAGAAAATTAAAGAGGAACCTGAAATCCGATGTTAGAGGAATTAAGAGCAGAAGTCGAAGATTCCTCCATTGTCTTCGATCGAACCCTCAATCGCGAATAGGAAAAGTTTTTACAATTTCAATTAACCAATCTACTCCTAATTTTTTTGACCTTGCCCCGTTAACCTTGATACTCCGTGTTTTCAATTAACCAATACTCGGTGCATAAACTGATTGATGTCAAGTGTTGGTGGTTGCTAAGGGTGGTCTGCGACTCCGCGCACCACAAGAGTAGCAGAACGATTTGTTTATACAGAACTTGAAGATTCCTCCATTCTCTTCGATCCAACCCTCAATCGCTTCACCGACGGCCTTTATACTCAATAGGAAAAGTTTATACAATTTCTACTCTAATTTTTTTTGAGGTTGCCCCGTTAACCTTGATTTAACGGAATCATGTAAACTTATTTGAATTTATTCAACCTTATTAGAAGTTTAAAATTTATTATAATCGTAAATTTATATTATTATCTAAACTTGTAAACTATTACTTGGATTATCTTTCCTACAATATACTTTGTATTTCGTATATTAACTTGAGTACATTCTAGTTTTTATCAATCTTGTAGAAATCTCCCAATTTAAAAGAATTATGTCTGTAGATAGATGAAATTTATAGATTAAGTCAAATGACAACACCAAATAGTTATTTGCAACAAAATTCATTACTGTAGGTTAACTACAAGTTTTAAATATGAATTTAATTGGAATTAAACTAATATTAACGGCAAGTTAAAAACATTGGAATACCTATGTAATCAACAATTGACTTTTTGACATCATTAAATCATTAATCCAACAAATTATTTCTATAGTTGTACAAATTCTTGTAGGTCAGTAGGTCACATCAGCGTCGAGTTATTGATAGCCAATAACCAACCGTTGATTGATTGTTGAATGGACGCGACTACAATACGAGTAACACAAGACAAGTACCCAATACACGTACTAAATCTAGGGTGCAGCAGGGGGTGTGGTGGTTTTTGAGGCTATTTACGGCGTGCGAGTGCCGGCCAAACCCCCAATTTATTTTCGAAGATCTTCTTCCTCTTCATTTTCTTCATCTTTTGTCTTTTCATTTGAATCACCCTATTTCTCTCTTTTCTCCAGATTTGCTTCAACCACGAAAACCCTAAAACTATTAGAGAGAGAGAGAGAAAGATTGAGTGTGAAAGTAGAAATTTCTGAGATTATTCAACAATTATTACAATGGATTTGGACCAATGGATCGCCAAGGTTAAAGAAGGCCAGCATTTAGCCGAAGATGAGCTTCAGCTTCTTTGCGAATACGTATTTTCTCCTCCTCTCTCTCTCTCTCTCTCTCTCTCTCTCTCTTTTGTTGATTTTCTGATTGACTATTTCTGCGTTTAATTTGTGTTTGTAATTTTGGATTTATGGATAAATGATTGATAGACTAGTCTCAGTTTACCTTCATTGACAGGAAGTTTGTTGTATTGATAATACTTAGATGTATAGATGTATTTGTTTCGAATTGTGGTTTCGCATTAAGTCGTGAGTTTGCTTTTATGCAATAAGAAATGTTGGAGATGGCCGGGTTGTGGTTTGCTGCTTCAAAGCGAAATTCTGAGGAATGCAAATGGGAATAATCAATAATGTGTTTTTTGATTGAGGACTGAGGAGTGTAATCTTTGCGGCAACAGTACAAGCTATGTATAATTTCAATGCTCCCAATTTATGTTTATCAGAACGGCTGGTCTAATGCCAATCTATGTGAATTTTTTTGCTCCTTAGGACTTTGGAGTGATGAATCTGATGATGGATGTTGAGATTAGTTTATATTAATGATTTTAGGCCAAGTTTATCCACAAGTTCCCCTAATCCTTTCACGAACCTGACAAAGGAATGCCATTTATTGGCAAATGTCAATGTTGTTACACATAGTTGGTTTCCGAATTTGTGCAGCAAGCTGCCAGTCAAACCTTTCTGTAGCTGCATCTTTTTGCAATCAGTTATATTCTAGAGTGTGCTTTAATGCAATAGTAAATGTTGGCAGTGGCAGGCTTTTTAAGTTTTGAAGCTTTGGATCTCCCAATCGGATACTTATTAAGAGAAATCCTCAAGTAGGAAAAAAAAGGGAAAGGAAAACCATGACAATATTTTATTTATTAAAAAAAATCCCGGATAGTGTCCATGTAGTTAAATTACTGTATATATGTAGTGACCTTACTTTTGAACGGTTCGTATGATAATATGGCAATAATTTAATTTCTAAGAAAATTCTTGCTTATTATGCGGTATTCCAATTACACTGGTCTAGTGCAATATCTGTTAATTCGTAAGAAAGAAGTAACACGTTGGGTGATAATGGTCAGCCTGAAGGGTTGATGATATCAGGCGCTTAGTATGCTGAGAAGTTCTGGTGTGGATTTTAAATGTATGTCTTTAAGACATGTTTCCGAAGGGATACCATGCTTAAGAAAGGATTAATGTAGTATTTGGATAAGTACCACATTTGCGTTTATTTTTTATTTTCTCTTACATAGATCTGTGGAGTACTACTTGATTTTTAGCAAAGAATTTTGAATTAGGAAGACTTTTCATCTCAAACTATTGTTGCAGTCCCCTCTTAGGATATTTACGTCACTATCATTCACTTTCTTCTTTATGGCTAAATTTTACCCTTTTGTTTTCAGTTTTATTATTTATTTATTTATTTTTATTCTTGTATCATCTAAGCTGGTTCGTTTTCTGTCAGAGTTCATAAAGTTGTCAATTATCTGATCATTTCTTTGCGTATACCCATATTTGGAATGTATCAGGTAAAAGAGATACTTATTGAGGAGTCAAACGTTCAGCCAGTCAACAGTCCAGTCACTGTCTGTGGTGACATCCATGGGCAATTCCATGATTTAATGAAGCTTTTCCAGACTGGAGGTCATGTTCCAGAGACCAATTACATATTTATGGTACTAGTTATATGTATTAATATTGCTATGCTTGTGTGATTGTCAACATTTGTTCCCTTCTTGCTTGGCTCTATTGACCTAAAATCTCAAATCCTTTGTCAGGGAGATTTTGTTGACCGAGGCTACAATAGTCTTGAAGTGTTTACCATCCTTTTGCTTCTTAAAGCTAGGTATGCCTTAAATCTGTTATGCATATGTTTTTTATTATTAACTTAACTTTGTTCTTCTTGCTGGACTAAAATTAATGCTTGTGGATCTTGTTATTGGATTTTTGCTTTTGCTCCATTTCACTATCATGTTTTCTATCTGTAATCTTTGAACTAGATGGTCTTAGTGGTTTAGGACCTTTACGTATAGAGATGTGCAAAATTACCAGGTTTTTGATGCAGACCTTTTCTTGGGGAAGACTAAAAATACTTGACTAATTGTATAGTGTTTGTTTGATTGACTAATTGCCATTATGTTAAGAGCAAGCTCACAGTCAACTTGAGTTATTTAGGTACTATATTGGAAGAATCATAATCTTAGAAGATGCAGGTAGGAGTCCGAATAGTGTTGAACTGTCGTATATGATCTCTCTCGTGAAACGGATAAAGGTCTTCGTTATGTCACTAACAGGTGTAATATTAATCCTTAAGCATTTGTTGCGAGGAAACCACATTATGCAGTGTAGAAGCAACCAGATGTTTAGATTGTGAATGGAATGAAGTCATTATGCTCTTAAATACCATGTCCTTCACTCGTTAGTGATTATTGTGTCACTATAGTTTTTGGTCGATCTCTTTACCCTTCACAAGGGAATTATTCTGGATTTGTATAAAATTGGCAAGTTTTGTGAGATTTTGGATCACTCATCATTGTTGGATTTATACGTGGATTGATGATAAGCGTACTGATGTTGATTGCTGAGAACCTGAGACTACCAGTCTCCTGGAATTGTTTGAGTGAAGTTTATGTTTTATACTTTTATGGCGATTATTTGATTGCACTTCAATTGTAGTTTCCATGAACAACACTTTTATCTATTATTGCCGAAGAAGGTAATTTATAACTATGAAGACCTTGTGAATGAATGTGAACGACACTTTATTTGTTGTCTTCAAGAAAATAATTGTTCAGAGAATTGACTTTTAGAATTACGCTGTATCTAGCGTTGTATGAGCTATGTTAATTACAAATCTAGAGAGCTCCTAAGCCAACTTATTTTGGCTGGATAAATTGCATTAGGGGTTATGATTCCGTTTGTTATCGGTGAAAAACTATTGTTTGCATTGAAGAAGAGCTTGGATTGCGAATGTATGTTAGGGGCCGACTTATTGGCACCAATATCCTATCTCGTTTCCCAATATTATTGTAATCATGGTTAGCTGGCCTTAACAATCCTTACTGGATCTGGCATGTAAGGTTAGTAGAATGTTGTAGACAGCTAACAGAAATTGAGGATCTAGTGGCCATATTCCTTATTGGCACTATTAGGACGATAAGTAACTCATGTAAAACTTTGAGTGCTTTATGCTCTATGACATTGACATTCATGATGGTTTTGTATAACAATTGTTCCATTGTTTTGTGAACTTGCTTCAAGTGATTGAAACTGAAAGTAACATTTAGTTGTTGGTTTTGATAATACAACCCTAAGAGCTAACTATAAGCATTAAATATATTGCTTAAATTGGTCTTCATTTAGGGATTAATGACAAAATCTGTGTGTCGCTTGGTGTTATTTTATTTAATTTTCATTTCCATTTAATTATTGCTGTGTCCATCCTTATTCTTTGGCAAAGATTTCTAACCAAAATTCAGCAGAATCTGTTTCGTTAGGAACTGAGGAATTTCATAAGTTGTTGAAAAATGTGCATAATTATTTGTTGAATTTTAAATAATTTTTGTTTTCTTAAAATCTCTTTTTCTGGCATGAGGAGATGATGGATTGATGGCTGTATTTCACATAATTTCATCCTGATTTAGTGATATGTTTAAGCTTCTGCTTGGGAGTGGATTCTGAATAACTTTGCTATCTCTATCTTATGTATATTGTTGTCGCTAGAATTTATATACATATGCCATAATTTAACAACAGATATGAATCATCCCTTTGAGAATTTTTCTTCTGTACCCTACTGCCTTTTCCCTAAGTTACCAATATTATTAGGTTATTTAGTACTTTATAAGTTATACTTAACTCATATTTGTTGCAACTATGCATTCTTGTCTTTTGGCAGGTATCCTGCAAACATTACTCTTTTGCGTGGAAATCATGAAAGCAGGCAGCTTACTCAGGTAGGTTTCCGACATATGCTGCTCTAACATCCTTGTTCTCCTTTCAATCAGTGGTTCTTCTTACTTATCTTCTTCTCCATTGTGCTTCATTTGCAATTTTGCATGACTATTTCCCCTTCTCCTTATTTTCCATTCAGATTTTCTTGTTTTTTCTATTGATGTTTTATGAAGACATGAGTTGGTGAAGTTCTTCTTTATTTGATTTAAACTTTACTTACTTGGTTCCTTTGTTTCATACCAGTTGACACGTTCTTTGGGCACTATTCACATATACACGAGAAAAAACATGATCATGTGGGGTTGTGTTAGATTTGTCTCAATGTATATTATCCTACTTTATATAATATTCATTGAAATTAAGGAGTGGGAAAGTGAGGGAGAATCTCTTAGGTGGTTTTGCCATGTAAGATGGAGATCAAGTGATGTACTGGTTAGGAGGGCTTATAAAGTGAGCAAAGTGATGAAATTGTGTGGGTAAGGGAAAGACCCAAGAAAGCTTGGTGGTGGGTGATTGAGAGTAATATGAGACTATCGAGGATTGAGGAAAATATGGCATGGTATAGGGCAGGGTGGAGGGAGAATATATGTTTTGAGGACATGACATGATTGTTCATCTATTTTATTTTCCCTTTCTTTTTCATCCACTTACTTTGAGCCTTGTTTTGCAAACTTTTCCCCTCTTGCATATTATACTTCCTTCCCTTTTCACTCTTAAGTTTTTGTTGGAGCGCTTCGTGCAAAAAAAATGTGTATTGCTCAAGTAAATCTGCTTAGTATGATGATTTGGAGGTGTTTAGGCCTCTTTTTATTCCTTAAAAAATATTCTAGGTTATGATTATTTTAATTTGTTTAGGCTAATAAGTCTAGAAAAGGGCTGGTAAGTTCATTTATAACTAAAAGTAAGTTTATGTTAGGCCAATATGTTGGTAGGTTTAGATCAGATAAGCTTGGAGTTTGTAGGTGAAAAATACATCGCCTGAAAATTCAATCAGTTTTTGTTGATATATGAAGAAATGGCTCGTGTTATAAATAGATAAACTTGTGCGTGAGAGGAAATTAGTCGGTGATGTGGACTCGTCTCTTGAGAAAAATAGAGGACACATGAGCAATTGTTGACCTCATTTATTCAGCAGTAAGTATGATATGCCTTCTATGTATGTGGGTGACAACCGGGTAGTATATTATTGGTTTTCAATATTCATCATCTCTATATAATAGATGCGAATGTGGCTGGACTACATTGATGGAGACTGCACAGTTTACTTTGTCAGATCTATCATTTGAGTGACCATTTATTTTGGTCATTATTTTGTTACTGAGTTGACATTTTAACTCACTCATCAAAATTGAGATTTTTATAGTAGTCTGGTGAATCGAATTTGTAACAAGTTACCTTTTTTCGTTCCTTTTCCTCTCATGAAACCGAGATCTTTATATAAGAAAATGTCAATGTAAGATATTAATTTAAACAAAGTGTAAGGGTATTGATTAGTTTGAAGTAATGCTTGTTTTTTCAGTTATTTGCTTCTATCAGTGATTGTGATTGAAGAACTATTTATTTTCGATGTCTAGTATGTGGGCAAGCTCTTTATCTGGAGAATATTATTTTTTAGCTTTGTAGTGGTCAAAGACTTTTGTTTTTGTCATTTTCCCCAGCTTCTTTGACATTTACAATGTGGGTTATATCTTTGAAAACTGCCATGATGTAATGAGTTGAAAGTGGAGGCATTTCAGGAATCACTTAACCTACACATTTAGGAGGGATTTGTAGGTTAAGTGAAGTTTCCCTGGAGCAAAGTAGAGCTTTAGCTGCCCATAAGCCTTTTGTGTGGAAGGAAATAGGAATCAATATTGAAAGTTAAAACCTCTGTCAATTTATTTCTAGTATAGTATTTATGCAGGATTAAATTGTCAGAAATAAGGTGAGCGCTACTTGATGTTGTTATCTTTTGGGATTTAGAAAGGACACAATACAGTTTGCCTCCACCTTTTTTGTCTCCCTGTTTTTTTTTTTTTTTTTTTTTAAAAAAAAAAACTTAATTTCTGCTAAACTTTTACTCCCTCTGTCCCATAATACTTGGGACGTTGGGGTGGACACGTAGTTTAAAAAAACTACAAGTGGGTCTATTTAAAACATTTGTTTATTGTATAAAAGGATTAACTTTAGTATTTTTATATTACAAGAAAACAACAAGTGGGGTGGGAGTGGGGTAGGTAATCAAATACTGTCAGATGTATTCAAATATCACAATCTCTGTAATCGATTGTCCCAATTCATGCCCATTTTCATTGGACTCAAATATTTTTCTTAGTGATCTAGACAGGTAAAACTAGTAAGCACTCAAGTTTGAACATGAAAGGCTTTTCCAATTATTAGACTTAGGCCCTGTTTGATTCACCTTAATTTTGCTGAACTGAAATTATTTTTACTGAACTAAACTTATTTTTACTGAACTGAACTTAATTTTACTGAACTGAAATTATTTTTACTGAAATTAAATTATTTTTACTGAACTGAAATTATTTTTACTGATTTTCTATTATAATTCTTCTTTAAGAAAACTGAATTTTACTGAACTGAACTTATTTTTACTGAACTGAAATTATTTTTACTGAACTGAAATTAATTTTACTGAACTGAACTTATTTTTACTGAACTGAAATCATTTTTACTGAATAATATTTTTTTAAGGTGAAAAAAACAGGGCCTTAATAAAATGCAACTAGACTGGCAGTGCTTTTGCCTTGATTTGCGTGTTCCATTAGTTATGATTTTGGTTGCATTGAGGAAAGATGGTACCTGTGGTATAATGTTGGTTGTAATCTGAATAAGCTTAATGTTACCCACTAGGTGTAACCAATGATGCCCGGGTACACCCACCTCATGCCGTTTCTCGTACCGAAGATGCATCGGGGACGGGTATGGTCGGTTATGGCCAGGATACGTCCCCAAGGCGTACCCTTGAAAAGTGGTACGGGAAGAAAATTTGGGTACGGCTGGGAGCACCTTCAGAGTCGTTTCGGGGACGGATTACCTCCTTTTCTAACGTCCCCAATAGAGGCCCGACCCACATTTTTGTAAAAAAAAAACCCAATTTTTCTTACCCAATTTCGATTTTCGATATCCCTAAAATTGAAGAAGCCATATACAATTTTTACCACCCGTAGCGACACCAGTGGCCGGGGAGATAATCTCTCAGGCATCCATTACTGAACCTTTGAGAGAGGAGAGGAAGAAGATGGCTTTTATTTTTAAATCAATTATTTAACTTTCAATTGGTAAAAAAGTAAAGTACCGTAGAATTATAAAATCTGAAATTGGAAATAGTAAAGCACTAATGCATTATCACGTGAAATAGGTAAAGTGGCTGTAACTGTAATATACAAAAAGGTGAAAAAGGTATATTAGCTGTAATTCTGAATTTTTTTACTCCCCCCCTTTTTTTTTTTTTAATTCTTTTTTAGTCTTACTTATCTATTACTCTGACTCACATTCAGTAGAATTTAGGAGTATTTTTCTTTTTAAAAATGTTGTGTGGATTTTTTTTACGAGCATCATATGAATTTTAATTTTTCTGCAATTTTTTGCTGTATCCTTGCCGTACCCGTTTTTAAAAATTTTCATTTTGCCGTTTTCCGTCCCCATATCAGTTTCTGTGCAACCTAGGGTTGGAAACTAACTAGGCGAGGCATATTTCTTCTGTTTCTTCTGAGTCTTTTCTGGTGGAAATGGGAAATATCATTGTTGTTTATTTAATGTCTTCCTTACTTTGGTATTGAGCTGTTGGCATACTTAAGAAAAGTGTTGATGTGCTTTGTTGATGAAGTTATTCCTTTAGGAAAAAGGCAGTCTTTTTAAGAGTGGTATTCTGCAGCTTCTGGTTGTACTTCTAGTGGAATGATAGGCTATTTATATTTCTGGTTTAGAGAGATGCAGGGGGATGAATATTTTAAAATTTTGTGTGCGTACTTTGGAGTTTCTGTTATTTACCTGAAATTTCAATTACGAAAGTATAGTTTTCTTTTGTACTCCATTAATTAATGTTGTGAGTTTTAATTATATCCACTGTGAAGGTCTTGAGACCTCAGTTTATGAAGATGTCATCATAAGTAATAGTCTATATATGGAGTCAAATAGATCTGCAAGAAAACACTTGGCATGCCCCTTACATACCTAGTATCCCTCTATGTAATTTGACAAGTACGGAATACACAGAAGAAGTTGTATATTATAAAAACATGAAAATATTATGGCAATTATGTATGTTAAACGTTCCATATCTTACTATATGCGTAACACGAATATATATGAGATAATTTACCTTGTATGATCATCCCTTTTAAATTAAATTACTTGTCAAATGTTCCTAAAAAAATAATTGTCAAAATTAGAAAAATTGTATTTTTCTTATTAACAGAATTTTAAGCTCATGCTTGATATTGGGGCACCAATCTAGAATGATTAAAATTTTTAAATGTTAAGTGTGTAGTAATAAACTCAAGAATTTAAGTCTCTACTTTATGTACTTTGATGATTCCTTAAAGTTGTAATCGGGACACCTTTCTCCTGACTATTGCAGGATAGGTGAGTGTGTAGGTTTGTTTAATTTATGGAATAATGACCTTATTTTTTTCCAGGTATATGGGTTTTATGATGAATGCCAGAGGAAGTATGGAAATGCCAATGCATGGAGATATTGCACAGATGTCTTTGATTATCTGACTCTCTCGGCAATTATAAATGGAACTGTAAGTTTTTTTTCCTTTCATCTTACTCTTGGTGTAATGGTAGTATAATCCATTTCTGGCTAGGAGGTCAATGGATGAAGTTGCAGTAAGATCATCTTTGTCAATAGTGGGTGGAGACTGTACATTTGACACCATTCATATCCTTTTTTTTTTTTTATTTTGGTGTGTTTTTGTGTTGTTTTTTTTTTTTTACTGAAGCATCATGCACTGGTTTTTCTTCACACTTCCTTCGTTTTTTAAGTTGCAACTGTCCTATTTTCAAGCTTGCCAATGCATTTTTCATCCGGTACTTTCTTTAAATACCAGTGAGTAAAGATTATGAAAAAGTTGATGCTTTCAAAGTATGTGTTTAGGCACACCTAACAAGATCTCACATTGCTAAAGTATAGTTCACCTAAAATTGTCGAAGTAGAATGTGTGAATCGTGTAAAAGTCAAATGCTGCAGCCTGCAGCCAAAAACTCTGGAGAAAATACGTGGGAATAGGTTGAGAGTATTTGACTGTCTTTTTTACAATCTTCTTTAAACTTTTTCTTGTCGTATCATTTGATCCTGGAAATTAATTGCTCTATCATTTGATACAAATACTACTCTGAGAACCTGTGTACCTTGTTCTTCCTCTCTTGGCTAATCATCTCAGTTTGATCTTGCAGGTGCTATGTGTTCATGGTGGTCTTTCACCTGATATTCGAACGATTGATCAGGTTCTGTCACTGTGCTTCTAGCTTCAATGTCATTTTGCAATATGCTATTGTTGTGGGCATTTTTTGATACATTGCAAAATGTTCAATAACTCTGATATTCTAAATGTGATTATTTAACTGTATTTGTTTTGATTTTAACTACTTCCTCCGTTAACTATTATTTGTAACAAATGGGGTGTCTGCGGACTCCTAGGCAAAAGTTGTGTAACGAATGCACTAACTCCTAAGGACCGTGGCTTGGTGACTTATGTGCGAAGGAGGAGGGGTCAGCCAAGGAATGAGGAGCCAATGAATGAGGGTCTGCCAAGGAATGTGACAGCAGGGCAGTCACCACCAAATCAGTGAGGGAGCCCTGAGCTCTTGACAGCTGCTGCAACTTTCGTTTTGTTCCTTCTTTTGGCAGCATATGTATATATAAGAATGGGAGGGTAGGATTTGCTAGTTAGGCAAGATCATAGTAAATTCTAGAGCTAGAGAGTGGTGCCCTAAAGGTGCTAAATCAGAGACTTGTAGCCTCAAGCTACTCTTGTTTTGTTACTCCATTTTCAAATTAATCAAAAGCTGCCTATTCCTTCCAAGATCAAGTCTTTATTGCATAAATTAATATTATTACAAGTAATTAACCAGTAGAGTGTTACAAGTTGTTTGTGAGTGTAAAATGGAGAGAGAAAAAGTTGGATGCATGTGATGAGGAGAGAGATAGAGAGAAATGATAACCTAAAAAGGAAAGAAAACATTTGTTGCACATAATAGTTAGCATCTATTTATAGTATATGTTGCAAATAATAGTTAATGGAGGAAGTAGTAGATATTCAAGTTTCTTTTTGCAATAAATTTCATTTACCATTAGTTTTAAGGAAATCTTGATATTGTTTTTTTGCCAAATTGGCATTACAACCCCCCCCCCCCCCCCCCCTCTCTCTCTCTTGTATTTATTTTATTTGTTGTACAGATGCATGAGCTTATGATCATAAATTTGTTTATAGTGAGCTAAATTTTGATTGTACTTCTTTTTCTTGACTTGTCAATAAGCAGATAAGGGTTATTGAACGGAATTGTGAAATTCCTCATGAAGGGCCATTTTGTGACCTTATGTGGAGTGATCCTGAAGATATTGAGACATGGGCTGTCAGTCCTCGCGGTGCAGGGTGGCTTTTTGGATCTAGAGTGACAACTGAGGCACGTCTTTTTTTTTTTATTTTTTTATTTTTATACTCTGAACAGTTTGTTTGATAAATTTACTAAGCTGTATAATTCTAAATGCGCAGTTCAACCACATAAACAATCTTGATTTAGTTTGTCGAGCTCATCAGCTTGTACAAGAAGGTCTCAAGTACATGTTTCAAGATAAGGGCCTTGTAACGGTAAATTTGCTGCTTCAACTCCTTATTCATATTTTTTTTAAAAAAAATGTTAAAAATTCTGTTGAAGGATTTGGCTTTGATTTAACAGGTGTGGTCTGCACCAAATTACTGTTACCGTTGTGGGAATGTTGCTTCAATTTTGAGTTTCAATGACAATATGGTGAGTTAGGCGTAACGGCGTAACCTTTATTTATTTATTTATTTATTTTTCTCCACTGGAGTGGTTAAATAAACTGACTGCATAATTGTGTTGACTTGTGGTCATCTGAAATGATTGCCTTTCCTTTTTCTCATGTTGGTTTTTTTCTTCTCATTATTTTTAAATTTATTTTCTTGCTGGGAGATACTTGCCTGATTTTATATAACCTCAAGTGAACTGTCAACAAGAAAACACATGCAGGAATGACCCGTATAATTACCAGAAATTTTTTTTCAAAAGATAAGTGAACACAGAAAAAGAGCTAGACAAATATAAAAAATATACATCTGCGGCTATTTTCCAACTTTTTACGTACAAATTATCATTAGATTGTTAAGCTTACTATTTGGGTAATATCAAGAGAGATGGGCCACAAATAGTATGTAAGTCTGAAATTTATTTGTTAAATTTCTCAGAGAAGCCCCTTCAATTGGAAGTGAAGCCATGAAATTCTAGTGTTTATGTTCTTTGATGGCTTGACTTGATATGGATTGTCATATAATTCCTCTTTGCTGTCTACAGCAGCAGTCTTGTCCACGCTTCATGGTTTAAATCATCTTATGAGCTTGTCCTTTTTATAATTTAGTTTCATGTTACTCCTCAACATGAACCTTGATCTCTTTGTGATTCATGTATAGGAAGAATTTTTGCATTAGCAAATCTGAACTCTTATTGCAAACTTATCTTTTAAGTCCCAAAAGATACCAGGGGTATCTCTAGAATCTTGTATGATATTGGGATCTTCTGGACTATCAAGTTGCCTGTTATGTATAGGAGAATTTGGCGTTTAGATTTAATGGGATTGCAAGGATTGCCTAGTGTTAACTACAAATGCAAGTCACAACCAGTAGGTTGAATTATGGGGAAAGTAGGTGATACAGTTTTATGATTGCTGGATGTGACTTGTTTGTTGGATTACATTATTCTTGACTGATTATTTGACGTAGTCATATTGTCTATATGTAAAATGCATGGTTTAAGATTTAATAGTTCTCATATTCTGGTCTTATGCATTCCTCTTTCTAAATCAACTTATGTAGAAGCTTTTTTTTTTTTAAATGTTGTTTCTGTCTGTAATGGAAGCACAGTTTAAAGTGTAATTTTTCATGTGTAACAGGAGAGGGAGGTGAAGTTCTTTACAGAGACAGAAGAGAACAATCAGATGAGGGGGCCGAGAACAGGGGTTCCATATTTCTTATAGACATTCTCTCTCAGTATTCAAAGACTTGTATAATTATTAATTGATCTGATTTTTCAAGTTTATAATTTTTAGGAAGGGGTATGAATTCTTGGTAATGCTGGCTCATTCATGTTAGATTTCTGTCAGTAAATGCTTTGATCGCGCCAGAAAAAATGCCCTCTTGTTCAGTCATGCTTTGTGATAACTCAGATCATATGTTTTCTTGTTTCTAGTGGTATATTTGCATCATTTTTCTAATCTATTGATGGTTTCTTTATCAAAGTTTTAGATTGCATATAAAATATTGTAAAATATTTCATTTGCTGAAGGTTAAATGATACCGAAACATAGTTGCTAGGGAGTGTGAACTGGTGAGTGAGTACATATTTATGTTTAAAAATTTTTAACGGTAACGTATACAGGGAGGGCCCCCCTCCGCCCTCCCTATCACAGTAATGGTTTTTTTTTTGTTTTTTTTTTTTTTGGGGGGGGGGGGGGGGGGGGGTGGGGGATGTCCGCAACTCTGTAAGAGCTGCCCTTAATCAACATCTCAAAAGCCAAAAGGGAAACCATTAGCATAGTTTAAGCTCTTTATTTATAAATTGATATTTTGGCATAGCTGCAAAAAATTGTCATATAACTTCTACTCATAAAGAGAGTTACTCTCGGATCATTTTGAGTAGATTGGGTATAAAGGTCGGATTATTTAAAAATAACTCAAAGGTAGGATTATTTTTAGCGGATGCCCCAAAAGTGAGATTATTTGGGGCAATTTTTCCTAGTTAAAACATGGTGGAGTTGTTAAACGACGCTCGTATTTTAATCATGAATGGATGAACGTCTTATTGTCTTATGTATATTCTATGTTTTACCTTTTAACCCAATCTAATATTCTATCCTCCAACAAAGGTCATCACCCGGATTGAAAGACTATTTTTTTTTTTAAAAAAAATTGCATGGAGGCTAAACTCTTGAGATTTTCGCGTAGAATGTAAAACATCGTTGAAAAGTTCTTGAAGTCTACTTTTTAACCCAATTGATAGTTATTAAGATTTGGCAGAAATAGTAAAAGAGTATTGATTTCGACAAAATTTCATATTTTGATGGTACCTTTACTCGGTATCAAAGTCTTGTACTTTTGTGTATTGAATTTGCCACGAATTCCGAAGCTTGATTTGTCTCCAAAACCCACTAGTCGGTTTTTTTTTTTTTGGACAGAGAGTCGTATTTTAATACCTCCATTTCATATTATTTGTGACGATTTGACATAAATTGTGAGTATAGAGTATTAGAGAGTGTGATCGCTTCAGTAGTGTTTGGTTTGATTCGTGAAACATTGATAAGCATTGAGTTGAGTTCCAACTCCTAAGACTGGTTAAACTGCTATAACAACTCTAGTCCGAAAAAGGAATCAAAGTGAGGAATCCGGAAAGAAGATGATGGTGGCAGTGGCACCCGTTGCGAAGAAAGAGAAACATGAAATGGAGATGTTTGGCGACATCAGAGTGGACAACTATTATTGGCTCAGAGATGATTCTCGCTCTGATCCTCATATTCTCTCTCATCTTCGCGCTGAAAATTCCTACTCCGACCTCGTCATGTCCGGTAATTCTACTTCTACTTACAAGTATTATTTTGCAATTTTTATGAGTAATTAATTCTGTTGATTCATACAATTTGATTTCATTGTGTGATTTATTTTGATTGGCAATGCAGCAAAACCTATATTCACTGAAATCCGATTTATAATCAATTTTGCAATAATCATATGTTTGTAACGGTGAAATTCATCATATATATGTTTGTTTAGGGACCAAGCAATTTGAACAAAAGTTGTTTGCCGAAATTAGAGGACGAATAAAGGAGGATGACATGTCTGTTCCTTTGCGGAAAGGTAGCTACTACTACTATGAAAGGACACTACAAGGGAAGGAGTATGTGCAGCACTGTAGGCGCGCTGCTATTGACAATGGAGTCACCCAATTGTCTGTGCATGATACAATGCCAACTGCTCCCCCTGAACATGTTCTATTGGATGAGAATGTTAAGGCTACCAAGTATGAATACTATTGCATTGATGCTTTTAAGGTAAGCTTGCATCTTCTATCTCCTCTACCACTATCAGTTTTCCTTTTTGTCTTAATTCCTATTTCTCCAGGTAAGTCCTAACAAAAAGCTCATTGCATATGCGGAAGATACTAAAGGAGACGAGATCTATACCATTCACATCATTCATGCTGAGACTCTTGAACCCATTCAAAACCCTCTGGTGGGTGTCACCTGTGATCTTGAGTGGGCAGGTGATGGAGCTTTGTTGTACATTACAATGGATGAGACCCTTCGACCAGACAAGGTTTCATTTTATGTTTCTTTGCATTTCCTTCAAGTATTTCCTAGAACGACTTCTGCTTCTGTGTCTAGCCTTTTTACTGTGCTTGATGCTTAACTAGGACACTTGGATTTGGAAAACTAATGCATAAAAAACGCTGGAGCAATGCTTATTTTTGCTGGTCTGTTGGAGACAAGATAGTAGAATCTATCGTAATAATAGCTATGTTGCTTGGTCTTCTTTTTTTTTGGTGGGTGGTCTTCATATGTTCTGCTCTTTATTCAGGGTTGTTAATTCTTGTTGTTTCTCTGTTGGTCATACAGTTCTCTATATTTGCCATCTTTTATATTAATTTAGTCCAA
This sequence comes from Chenopodium album, assembly GCF_948465745.1. Taxonomy (NCBI): domain Eukaryota; kingdom Viridiplantae; phylum Streptophyta; class Magnoliopsida; order Caryophyllales; family Amaranthaceae; genus Chenopodium; species Chenopodium album. The sequence continues at coordinate 244,883 of NC_137860.1, forward strand.
AAAATTGTCAAAATTATTCTGATAAGCCTCCTTTGTATGATTGTCAAACTAAACTCACAGGTGTGGTTACATAAGTTAAGGACTGACCAATCAAGTGACTCTTGCCTTTACCATGAGAAGGATGAAAGGTTTTCACTTTATCCAAATATTTCTGAGAGTGAATGTTATGTGTTTGTAGCATCTGAAAGTAAAACCACAAGGTTCATCTTCTATCTGGACACCTCAAAACCAGAAGAAGGCCTCAATGTTTTGACTCCTTGCGAGCAAGGTGTATCCACATATGCCAGTCATCGCGGCAAGCATTTCTTTATTGGGAGGAGGAATGATGTTTGCTTCAATTCAGAACTGCTAGCTTGTCCAATAGGAAATCTATCTGCAATGACAGTTCTGCTCCCGCACAGGGAAAGGCAAGATTTTTTAGTTCTTACTTTTTTGCTTTGTATCTAGTTCTTGTGTGATTGGTTGTAGGCATGACAATATTGGTCATGTTAGATTTGTGCTGACTACTCTTCTAGTTGTAGTTTGGAACATGTTCTTATTTTCTTTTTTAGGCAAGGAGTTTTCTATAAGTCGTATTTATTTTGTGCTGCTTTTAATATATACATGGATTGTAGATTTGTAGGCATATCTTATTTGGTTACATTATTGGACTGAGGAGGATTAACTTGTGATTATACATTGGCGCTTTGCTGGTGGACCTTTTCACTTGTAATCTTTTTCTACAAAAGCTGTATGCTGCAACCTGTGAATGTCAATGTAATTGCTTTCTTTGGAACAATTTTCCTCATACACGGGAAAGATTTAACCACCTTTTAGCTTTGCTTTTCTTGAGTGTTGTTTATTTGTGGTTCGTAAGTAGTGAAGCACAAACCAGTTTCAGCTGTTTCTATAAGGCTTTTTAAACTGAGATACCTTCAGTGTCAGAGACTTGAGAGGGGGTGGGGGGTTTGATGCTTATACTGTTCTTGTATGATTAATTATACAGCTTTTATGTTTATAGATAATTCTGCTCTTGGATTTTATGTAAATAAACAAAGGACACGGAATATCATTTATTAAATCATTGTATCGATACCATCGGGTACATGTACCACTAATAATATGTTTCCCTCCAGTTCATTTTGTTTGCCTAAGCTTTCTGGTTGGTTCACTTTTGTGCAGTGTAAAAATTAGTGACTTCCAGCTTTTTCAGAACCATCTTGTTGTTTATGAGAATGAAGGCGGTCTCCTGAAAGTAGTTGTCTATCGCCTTCCTGCCATTGATCAGCCGCTTGAATACCTATTTGGGGGCCTCAATGTTGACTTTGTTGATCCTGCATATGATGTGCACCATCTGGAGTCTCAGTTTTCTTCCAATGTTTTGAGGTTCTCATACAGCTCCTTGAGGACCCCACCTTCTGTGTATGACTATGACATGGACAGTGGAGAGCGTGTCTTGAAGAAAATTGACACGGTAAGTTTAATGTTTATTTTCTTGTTCTAGTCCTTTTTTGTAATGGTTTTTACTTTTATTATCTTTCCAAGTCAATCACTTGCCTTTCAGGTATTAGGTGGTTTTGATGCATCAAATTATGTGACACATAGAAAGTGGGCCACTGCATCAGATGGTACTCATATTCCATTATCGGTTGTCTATCGGAAGGATCTTGTAAAGCTTGATGGTTCAAATCCATTGTTGCTATATGGCTATGGATCATATGAGGTGATGTATTGCTTTGATAATTTTTCTGGGAACATCCTAGTAACAAAGATTTATTTAGCTGAGACATAACCTTTTATGTTATACTGTTATCACGTATATTTTTGAAAGTATGTAGTATAACTTTTGAGCCATCATATAATGAAAGTCAAAAAGACCTACCATCCTACCGTGAGAGTTTCTTTGTGAGTTTGTGGATTTGTGCTGAATACACTTATATGTCTGGCAGTGACAAACTAACACAACTCTACGTTTAGGTTTGGAGCTTTATTTATTTTTATTTTTTTATGCATATTAAACATGCTATATATGTTGGCAGATATGCATATATCCTACTTTCAAGGCATCAAGGTTATCTTTGTTGGATCGCGGTTTTGTTTTTGCCATAGGTCATATTCGTGGTGGTGGAGAAATGGGGAGGAAATGGTATGAGAATGGAAAATTATTGAAGAAGCTGAACACTTTCACTGATTTTATAGCATGTGCTGAGTATCTTATAGAGAATAATTACTGCTCAAAGGAAAAGCTGTGCATACACGGAGGAAGTGCCGGAGGATTGCTAATTGGTGGCGTCTTGAATATGCGACCTGATTTATTTAAGGCTGCTGTACTTGATGTACCTTTTGTTGATGTTGTGTCAACCATGCTTGATCCAACAATTCCTCTGACGACTGCAGAGTGGGAGGTAACAAATGCACTCTCTTTTGATGGTGAATTACTGTCTATGGATATACTATGACTTGCTCAGCTAAATATGACACAAGCACACACATCTACTGTCTGTTAATTTTTGCCTCCTGTCTATCGTACTATCATATAGGGTAGAATGGCAGTATGTAAACGCTATATTTTACATTAAACTGCCCCCCCCCCCCCTCTCCAAATTTTGAACTTGCTTGGTTTAGGCCAAGCTTTGCCATAGCCCCCCTACGGTGCCTACTGGAACACTAGAAAAAAGCTGCCCGAGGCCCCGAGCACAAAAATTTAGTTTCATGGCCTTTCTTGCTAACATAAATATGGAATACTATAAAAAGGAGAGTTAAATAAATGATATATTGACGGGTACATACTGGCATGTAGCCATGTACTATTGTCTATGGAGTTTGCTTCTTACTAAGAGACAATACAACTAGAAATTAGTTACTCTTATGTATTAAAGAAAAAACATTGACTTGGTTTCTGTGTAAATTTACTGTATGTAGTTATGGGAGTGGGTTTACACGTGGTAAAAGTTTCTATTATCCTTTTATTGTTACAATTCTTTTTGGTTCGGGTCTATTCCCCCCCTCCCCTCCCCTCCACAATCAAGTCTGGCGTCACACTTGTTCCATAGGATGCTACAGGTTATAACAACTATGTTGATCAGTCAATTTGTTAGGAATTTTGCAAAATGTTTAAGCTTTTGTTTACATGCTATAGCTGTCAATTTTTATTTTTCTGTCTTTTGACTCCTTTTACTCTGAGGAGGCTGAGAAGGGAATTAGAAGCTTAGAACAGATTTAGATTTTATTAACAATTACAATTTATATATCAGGCGTAAATTGTAAGATGGATTGGACTTATAGTTTTAGATCCCTGATCAGATTTTACTGGACCTTGAACCAACTTTGTTGTTTGAATTATGTTATGAGTTATAAGAAGTATGTTGCATAAGAATAAAAGATATGCAGATATATAGTTAGCAGGCATTGATAATCAGCTGCATGGTTGTCAATGAGGGCATGCAAAATGCCAACATCATAGGGCTCCTCACCTAAGAGGGCCTTAAATTTGATAGTCATTGTGTTTTAGACTTTAAGTCACCTTATCCCCTCTATTTATTTTAAGATTCCTAATTCAAGTTTGTAAAATGTATATATTTAGGGGATGCATAAAACTATTATAGGATTTATTTTAATAATTTGAGCCAGGCATCCAACATGTTTAGCTGCTGCAGAATGCTGCAGAATTATACTATACCATTTGTTCAGATCTATACTAATTGTTTGATCTAATATTATAGTATGTACTAAGTATTTATCCAATCATCCCCCATAATTTATGTTTCAGTCCATTAAATTTTTTTAAGCAACTATAGCATGGTATACGTTTTTACAGGAATGGGGTGATCCTCGGGAAAAAGAGTTCTATTTCTACATGAAATCATATTCCCCTGTTGATAATGTGAGTTCTGGGATATTTCATTCTATGAGTAACTCTTTTTAGCCAACTTGTGTTTGATTCCATACTCCAGGGAGCTGTCATTTTGATTGATGTTGATCTGAACAGGTCAAAGCGCAAAACTATCCTCATATGCTGGTTACGGCTGGCTTGCATGGTAAGTACTGCAATTTTCGGCTTGTCAAACGCTTCAGTTTCATTAGCGCTAGAGTCGTTCGTTCAATATACAAAAGTTCATCCGATTAGATCAATATTCTTCTATTGTCTTTGACGGTGTGTTCAATGTGCTTGATCACTTGAAGAGGTTCCAATCCTTTGGAAGCTTTCTGGTTATTTCTTTTGCCAAGAGCGCCTTAGAACTTTAGAAGTAGCAATAGTGGACAACCTTATTAGTTTGATATCTTTGAAACTTCCCCTTCACCACATTTATAACAATATATCAATTTTTCTCATTCTTGGAAAAGAAGCTTCTTTCTGATTATGGAACTTGTAGTCAGAAGAGTCCATAAACCAAACAGCTGTTTAGTAAGAGGTAGCATATAGTGGTAATGGGCATGAAAAGTCAATGCTAACTTACCCAAATTATCTCTTTATTTATCTTTTGGGGCAGTGTTTAGTATTAATTGACATTAATTTTTAAAAAAATATATATATACAAATTTGGGGATGAGATTAACTATAGATGTTAGAATGTTACTCTGCTTGCCAAATTTCACTTAAATTCATTTCCATCATTGCTGTTTATAACCAGCCACCAGTTGTGCTGCAAGTGGTTTATCTTTCCAGGTGTGGCAGGTTTTTTATCTTCAAAAATTTGATCTACCGACGCTGGCACTCTGTTGTAGTTCAGTTCAGTTTTTTTACGTAGTATGTTTTTTTGGACCCACTCTCAAATCCAAATCATGCTGTGTCTGTGGCAGATCAGCGTGTGATGTACTCGGAACCTGCTAAATTTGTGGCAAAATTGAGGGAGTTAAAGACTGATGATAATACACTGTTGTTTAAATGTGATTTTGGGGCAGGGCATTCATCTAAATCAGGGAGGTAATCTTCCTTAATTTTTCTTGTTTATGGCTCTAATTTGAAAGTATGTATGTAAGATTTGATATTCTTCCACGGAATTGTACGAGTAATTGGTGTTTTAGTTAATGACAATGTATCCCTTTCACAAATTGGATTGGTCTATCATGAATGATACAAAATGCCATGGCAAATATAGTGATATGGAAAGGGAAATGATTTCTTGTGTTAGATCACCTGGACCAGCCATTAAGGTCAACCTAGACTTTTTTCCAATTTTCAATTGACGTGTTGACAATTTTACATACCACTGCTAGTCTGCTACTCTATAAACAATATAACTCCTGCCTTGATGGCAAACCATAAAAGGCAAGTGCAAATATTTCCAAGTACGTTTAGTGATGGAGACACAGAGCTGTATAACAGTATCCTTCGTTTTATTATACTGCTTTCCATTGATCTCAATCATGAATGCCAATACATCTGTAAATTATTTAAGTATTTATTTTGATCTATACACATCTTTTATTCTTAGATTTGAGAAGCTCCAGGAAGCTGCATTCACATTGACATTCTTTTTGAAGACTTTGAACATGATTCCTGCTCCTGAAATGACACAACCATGACAGTGGAAGACTAGTTGCCAACGCTCCCCCAATTGGTCTGTCTGCAGAAGGCCATTTGTGCTCTGTAAGTTGTTTCTGGAGTGATGGTGTTTTCCCTGTTTTGGAAGATGGAGATTGCCATCCGTTGATATCAATTTCTCGAAAAAGGGTGCTGTCGTCAGCCACAGCTTTAGAAGCAGGCCTAAACGCAATGGGGTGCTTCCATGCTTATAGCATGTGGTTCTTTCTTCTCTTCACTCCCTAGATATTTCAATTACCTGTGTAGTAAGTGGCAATTCACCCCCGATGTATTATGGACATGACATTTTCCTAATGCACCAGCTTGAAGTAGGAGATAGTTCAGCAGACTGGAATGATGCTTACTATCAATTCAGGGTGTTTTCGACAATGACTTTTTGAGTAACTTCAAAAGTTTGAAATCACTACTAGCAAATAAAGTGGAGTACTTTGGAAAATGTGGTCAACCCTAGCTTTTGAGGTAGTGTTCTGTAAAACCCTACAAAAACTAGTTTCTGTGAAATGTTTTGCAAAAACTACTAAAATGAGCTTTTAATATTCGGTTCATCAAATGTGTCCATGAGCACACATTAATAAATCATACTTCATATTTCACAATAATAATTACGTACTTGTGTAGTACTTTGTATTTATGACGAGGGATGTTTATGAGTTTAAAATGATGGTTGTATTATTTGTAAAATAATGGTCTTCGTATTTCCTTTAACTAGTTTTTTTCCTCCATTTTTCTTAAGTTTTTTTTTTTTTAATTTATCATAGCCAACTAATTTCAATATCCATTTCATTATTTCACCATGACAATTTGTTTTGTCACCTTTACTTCAACCATTATAATAGCAAGATTTCTTTTAACCCAATCATGACCGCAATTTAGTGTTTTTTTTTTTTCGAGGAAATAACCGTAATTTAGTTGATTATCTAGAAATGATTACAAACATGTCATCGCATGGCCTTCATTCCTAATACATTTTGTTATTGAGTTTTTTTTGACAAGAGGATATAATGATATTTTCGAACCTTAAGAAAAGCTTAGAATGAGTTTTGTATTACAGAAAAGATGGAGAGCTTGAAAAAGGGGATAAAATAAAAATCCCGCTAATAATGCGGACACAGATATTAGAATTGAGAGTACAAGTATTGTTTGCATTTTCGAAATCCTTAAATCCCATCAACACCAAACTGAAACACTCTTGGATTAGAAATTCAAGCTCATCATCAATGGCGACGACAGGAGAGAGAATGACGGTGCCCCCGATTGCCAAGAAAGAGAAACATGAGATCGAGATGTTCGGCGACGTTAGAATCGACGACTATTATTGGCTCAGGGATGATTCTCGCTCTAATTCCGATATTCTCTCTCATCTTCGCGCTGAGAATTCTTACACTGATTTCGTCATGTCTGGTAACTTTCTGCAATTCTAAGTTATCAACAATCTGTTAATTTGTACGAGTAATTGAATTTGATTTAGGGGTTTTATTGTATCTATCAAATTTGGACCAAAGAATATTCTATCTGAGGAAATAAATTCATAGATTCAATATTGCTGTGATTGTCGGGAAGAGTAATTAGTAATTTGTTTAATTTAGGGACGAAGCAATTCGAAGAAAAGTTGTATGCAGAGATTAGAGGACGAATAAAGGAGGATGATATGTCTGTTCCTCTCCGGAAAGGGAACTACTATTACTATCAAAGGACTCTGGAAGGGGAGGAGTATGTGAGGCACTGCAGGCGTCTTGCTTTGGACGTTGGAGCCCCATTATCGGTGTATCATGCTATGCCCACTGGCCCTGAGGCTCCTCCTGAGCATGTTATACTTGATGAAAATGCTAAGGCTAAGCACCACACATATTATTGCGTGCACGCCTTTAAAGTAAGTAAGCCCCATCTTAATCATCACCTACTTGTATAAGTAACTAACTTGCCCCCATTTCTCCAGGTTAGTCCAAACAATAAGCTGGTGGCATATGCTGAAGATACTAAAGGAGATGAGATCTATACTATTCACATCATTGATGCTCAGACTTTACAACCTCTTGAAAAGCCTCTAGTTGGTGTCACGTGTAATGTGGAATGGGCAGGTAATGGAGCCTTATTATACACCACGTTGGACAAGATCCTTCGACCAGACAAGGTATCAATATTCTACTTCAACTTAGGCTTCTTTTCTTAGATGCTTCTGCTTCTATTATATAATAATCATGACAGTCATTTGCATCTTAAAGTGTCCATATGTCAACTATGGGAGCTTTGGGGTCTTTCTTGTCACGGTTAATTGATTCTGAACGTTATTAATTTCTACTGTAGAAGAGAATAGAGGTGCATCGTACATAAGAACAATGAATGCATCCATACTGGATATCATGTACTACCGGTTTAATAGTTTAATCAATTTGATTTAAACCCAAAAGGTACCTACCTTCACTGATAGCTGTATATAGCTGGATTTTTTCCTTCCATTCTCTGCTCTGTATAGGTATGTTGGATACAAACAGCATACTCATAGTAACCAATCAATTTTTAAGAGTAATTAAACTGATCAAATTAATGAGATTTTAAAAATCAGATTAAGAGTTTTTTTTTTTTTTTGAAAACCAAAATCAGATTAAGAATTAATGACATTTAGAACTAGGTAATTCCACTAATGCGGATTAAAGCACTAAAATTATTCTTTTTCCCTCAATTAAATTAATAAACATTTGAATAATCTTACAATGGTACCAAGGGTATCTTTCTATCAAATTTTGGCTTCCTTGACATACAATCATACCTATCTTCATGGAATAACACATACTAAAACTTTAAGAATGACAACATATAAGTCCTACAAGAACATTTAGCTATTTTCATATATGTTAAGTCCTTAATATGGACTAGGGTTCTAAGTTCATCCAAGAGTTTACTTGTTGTGAACCTAATCACATTCAATAACAGTAGTTTTAGCTGTTTATTGATATGAAGAACAAATAAGATTATTAATAGTAGTTTTAGTTGTTCTTCAAAAAAAAAAAAGCTGTTTATTGATATTAAAACTAACCCTAACAAATAAGATTATTAATTAATTAAATTGGGAATCGAAACACACATCAATCTATAAGGGTTAAACATGCTCTAAATTAAGAAACTGCCCACACGTAATAATTAAATAATGAAATAAATAAATTATTAAAAGTACGCATTATAACAAGTATAATATGAGAATTAAAGGAAGTTAAATTACTTGGATTAATTTCATTAACAAGAAGCACCAAATGAAACTTGTTCAAACCAAAAGCAAAATTAAGAACAATGCCTAATTTATACATTGAGTAGTACACTATGTAATAGATTGATTGTTTATATTTTAATTCAGTTCCTAAAAATCTCCAAAATTGAGTGTCCAGTTGAAATTACATGAGCTTTGGGTTTAGTTGTGGACTTGTGGGTACCCCTGTGATTCCGTTTTTGATTTCAGCTTAGTATTCGCGTGATTGTTGTGTGATTAAATTTGGAAATTTTGTGAATAATTGATGGCTTGCTCTACCACAAATAAGCAAAAGAGAACCCATGGGGTTTCACAGCCCATAACTACACCTAAGGGTAAGGGTTCTACATGCAATAGTAAATCTTTAGGTGATAATGGAAAAAACTGTTTTCCTAGGTAAAATAAAAAAAATTGGTCATCAACCACAATGACATCGATTTCAATGGTGATGTACAATGCAAGAAGTTGTTGCCATTCGTTATTGTGAACCTGATACTCTTAAAGCTTTACATATTGAAGATGATGTTGCTGTTTTATAATGTTGTATGGGATGGTTTTCTAATGCATAAATACTCAACATATAAAAGAGTCATGCTAGAATTTTAGATATGTTGGTATGATCTATGTTACTCGGACTCTTCATTTTACCTCAAGTACCCGTGTCGGACCCTCGACCCTCGGACATAAGTATGACACTTGGACACTTCATTTTAGTTCAAAATAGGGTATGATTACTTATTGCCTAAACAATGAAGAACACACATGGATCTTGGCTAAACTTGATGAGGTTATCGTTTTCCCACTGGTGATTCGGAGAAATTTTGGAATATTGGTCGTCTTTGGGGCATGTTTGATGACTGCCCACAGGTCATTCAGCTCTCTATTTCCATCAGTTGTGTTGTTTTTGTCAAATTTAATCTGTCATAGAATTTTTTCTGATTAGCCTCCTTTGTGCCACATGCAAAATTGACAGGTGTGGTTGCATAATTTGGGAACAGAACAATCAAGTGATTCTTGCCTTTATCATGAGGAAGATGAAAAGTTTGGTCTTGATCTTTATATTTCTGAGAGTGAGAAGTTTTTATTTGTAGCATCTGGAAGTAAAACTACGATGTTTGTCTTCTACCTGGACACTTCAAAACCTGAAGAAGGCCTCAAGGTTTTGACTCCTCGGACAGAAGGTGTATCCACATATGTCGGTCATCGCGGTGACCATTTCTTTATAAGGAGGAGGACTGATACGTGCTTCAACTCGGAACTGCTAGCATGTCCACTGGAAAATCTGTCTGCAATGACAGTTCTCCTTCCACATAGGGAAAGGCAAGACTTTCAGTGTTCTTTATTTTATTTTTCTGTTTTTTTAGTCTTCATCTTGTGTGATTGGTTAGTTGGTTGTAGACCTGGATTTCTTTGTTTTAATGGACTATACCACTCTTCAAGTTGTAGGCTAGACTCGTTAGAGTATTTTCTTTCATTTTTTGTTTAGAATTCTACAAGACTTATTTTGACCAATGTGTATTCAATATATACCTGGATTGTAGACATGACTTTTGTGGCTATGTTGGGCTTGAGAGGATCAACTTGTAATTATGCATTGGTGTCTGGTTGGTGGCCCAAATGTATTTCATGCTACATGCTTTTATACTTGTATGCTTTATTGTTATTAAAATTGGCAATTTCAATTATAAATGCTTCCTTGAGAAACTTTTTTTTTTTTTTCCATACATGATTAGGAGAAATCAAACCATCTAGATGTCTTGTGTTTGTAGGGTGATGACTGATTACTGTTTGCATTCATTAATCAGTGGATCCCAATATAGCTCTTTTTCAAAGTAAAGCTGAAAATCTGAAAAATCTGAATCTTATGATAAATTATTGTTTTTCGTACTAGCTTAAGAGAATGCTAAAAGAAGAACATATTGTCTTATGTTTGTTAATTTTGTATGGTTACAAATAGACCTGGCAATCCCGACCCGTTGATCCGACCCATGACCCAAAAACATTGACCCAAAAATGACCCGAACCCGAAATTGACCCGATCCGACCCATACCCGACCCAAAAATGGAGTTGACCCGATCTGACGGACACCCTAATTGACCCGACCCGAAATTGACCCAAAGTGTTTGACCCGAATAGACCCGATACCCAAAATTGACCCGAACAGACCCGATATTGACCTGAACAGACCCAGTATCGGAAATGCGGTACTAAAATTACCTTATAATTGAATAAAATATGTCTTGTGCCAAAAATAACTCAAATTGTTCATTTTCAACCGTAGCTAAACTCATAAACTGAAATATACTCTCTATAAAATTATTAATTTGAGCTTGATCCACAAATGAATCAACCTGAACATGACCCGACCAGATTTGACCTAACCCGAATATAACCCGAATATACTTGACCCAAAATTGACTCGACCCGAACATACCCGACCCGATACATAACCCGAAGTTGACCTGAAACCCGATTCGACCCGACCTGACCCACACCCGACCCGAACGTTAGCTGACCCGATAGTGACCCGACCCATACCCGATCTGAATGACCCATTGACCCATTTTCCAGGTCTAGCTACAGCTCTGCGTTTAAAGAAAATTCTTTATGGCATCTTCAGAAACAAAATATATTATTCATTTCATTGATTTTGGAGGATACAATAGTCGTTACCTTATCTGAGTTCTGTAATTGATTGCCTGATGGTTGGGGGTTGGTTGGTTTTTTGCAGTGTAAAAATTAGACACTTCCAGCTTTTTCAGAACCATCTTGTCGTGTTTGAGCGTGAAGGTGGTCTCCCTGAGATAGTTGTCTATCGTCTTCCTGCCATAGGGTTGCCACTTGAAAACCTTTCAGAGGGCCGCAAAGTTGACTTTGTTGATCCTGTATATGATGTGCACCCTGTGGAGTCGCAATTTTTTTCCAATGTTCTAAGATTTTCATATAGCTCCTTGAGGACTCCTCCTTCTGTATATGACTATGACATGGACAGTGGAGAGCGTGTCTTGAAGAAAATCGATACAGTAAGCTCATTTTTATTTGCACTTATGAAAATTTCCTCTGTTTATTTTTTGATACGAGATGGTCAATATTTATTATTCCAATTCATCTACTTGTCCTCTAGGTATTAGGTGGTTTTGATTCATCAAACTATGTGGCAGAAAGAAAGTGGGTCACTGCGTCAGATGGTACTGATATTCCATTATCAGTTGTTTATAGGAAGGATCTTGTGAAGCTTGATGGTTCTGATCCGTTGTTGTTATATGGCTATGGATCATATGAGGTGAGCCTATGTTTTGCTTCAATGATAGTCACTACTGTCTTTTGCATTGCAATCACTAGACATTTTCAGTTACCTGCTCTAAATCCTATGTCCTTTTGGATACATTACAAATTAAATGTTTTCTCTTTCTGTTGTCCTTATACTCTGACATAATGCATTACGTTTAGTTCTTTCCATCGTTTGTTCTCTTGGAAGAGTGTAAATTTAACCTTTGAGCCTTTATATATTATCTTGAAAACCTTCTGCTGGGAGAGTCGTCGTGGATAGTTGTTAATATTTTCTAGTATCTGGAATGACATGCATACAACCTATTTTATGTTGTTTATTGAATTTGTATTATGTCTTGGCAGGTTTGCATAGATCCTGCTTTCAAAGCGTCAAGGTTATCCTTGTTGGACCGTGGCTTCATATTTGTAATAGCTCATATACGTGGTGGTGGAGAAATGGGTAGGAAATGGTACGAGAATGGAAAATTATTGAAGAAGCTGAACACTTTCACTGATTTCATAGCATGTGCTGAGTATCTTATAGAAAATAAGTACTGTTCAAAGGAAAAGCTCTGCATACATGGAAGAAGTGCTGGAGGATTGCTAATTGGTGCTGTATTGAATATGCGCCCTGATTTATTTAAGGCTGCTGTACTTGGTGTACCTTTTGTTGATGTTGTCACAACAATGCTTGATCCAACGATTCCTCTGACAACTGCTGAATGGGAGGTATCCTATATCTTCTCTCTCCTAATAGCAGATAATGATGTGTATGGAGACCCTACACCCACACACGTATAATTGTATCATGTTTCTGCTTCCTGGAGCCTTATTTAACATAATGGGCAGAATGTTTAATTTTACCAAATGCTACTTCCTCCCCCTCCGTCGAATTTGCGTTCCCTTTTCAGATAATGAAAGGGGAAGTAAACACCCTGTAAAATATGTACTACGTAATTTAATGTCTTGCAGGCTATAGCCTGTAGGTCAAAATTGGTTTTCTGCTGATGTAGAATATTGCTAATTCATATTTTCCAGATTAACACTAAAAAATTTTGATCTTCCTGATTGATAGACTAACTTGATGTCCTCCATAGACCATTACATTTTCAAGTAATTGCAGCATGCTATATGTTCTGACAGGAATGGGGTGATCCTAGGGAAAAGGAGTTCTATTTTTACATGAAATCTTATTCCCCAGTAGATAATGTGAGTTGCACAATTTATTTTCTCAATAGTTTCATTCATTGGCACTCTATAATTGATTTCGGTGAGTTGTCATTCTGATTGATGAACCACTTATGTGAACAGGTTAGAGCGCAAAACTATCCTCATATACTGGTAACAGCTGGCTTACATGGTAAGTACTAAGATTTTAGGATTTGTCATGAGCATGTAGGCTTACATGGTAAGTACTAAGATTTTATGTTGTGTAATGAGCATGTAGGCTTACATGAATACATGGTAAGTACTAAGATTTAATTATTTGTCATGATTATGTATAAGAAGCTAAGAACAGGCTGTTCATCCCCTTATGATGTTTAGTCCAGTATAAATACTCCATTTGTTTTATGGGCAAAACCCAACCGTCTTCTTATGGTAGTATCCTTGATCAATTGACTTTGTAAGCTTTACAGTTTCTTTAATTTGGCAAGAATGCATTAGACAAAGCAAACTGAGGATGCTACTTTTCTGTTTTTAGAACTGCATCTTCCTTGTTACTTCCCTTTTACCATTCACCTTTGCAGACGATTTATCACTTCATCGATAAAATCTAACTTCCTGTAAGATTAATTTTTTCCAGGATTGGTAGGCTTTGACGTTGTAATATGATCGACAGTAAATAAATCCCATTGTAGTTCATCCTGGCAGAATTTTCATGTCCCGACTTCCAAATATAATTTTTATTGTATCTATGGCAGATCCCCGTGTGATGTACTCGGAACCTGCTAAATTTGTGGCAAAACTGAGGGAATTGAAGACTGATGACAACACACTGCTTTTTAAATGCGAATTTGGCGCAGGACACTTTGCTAAATCTGGAAGGTAATATTCTTTGCTTTTTCTAGGTCAATTTCTATGAGCTACAAGTATAATATGACTTTAAAATGTCATTTTGTTATGATTAATATAGGAAATTAGGAATGGTATAATATGACTTTAAAAGAATTATGTAGGACATTAGGAATGGTGTACTCTAAGGGGGCGTTTGTTACGAGGTATTAAAGAAAGGGAAAGAGAATCAAGAGGGTTGATTCCCTTTGTTGGTTTTTTAATGACATTTTGTTCATTCCCTTTACCCTCTTTACTCCCCCAAAGTCTTCTAGCGTGATTCTCTAGCCCCCTTTGGTATTTCAATTCCCTTCCTTAGCCACCTAACATACCTCCATCATTGCCACCACTGACAGCACTACCCTCATCACCACCAACCCACACCCACAGCACAACCCTTCCACTAGCAACCCACCAACGCCACTCTCACCACTCACAAAACCCCCACCTTAACCCACTCCACCACTTTCACCACCCACAAAACCCAACCTAAAATCCACCCCATGCCTAGGAAATCAACCGTCATCTACTAAAACCAACCACGTCCTATGGAAACTCACCCTATTCACCCAAAAATCAACCCTCATCCACCGAACACCCCCTCCCCCCTCTTTTTGACTCTAGAAAAAAGTAGATCTTAGAGAGATGAATAAAGAGAAAGAGAATTAGAGAATGAGGGGCATTGCTCCAGTGAAATGGATGGTAGAGGTTTGGTGAAACTGCGTTGCAAGTGAGATGGTGTTCCGATGATTAGGGTCCTGCTAGTTTAGCTGTTTAGTTGTGGAGGTGGAGATGGGGTTGAGAAGTAGTGGTTTTGTTGTTGCTGTTTTTTTCCTTCGTCTTTGTATTAAACAAACAGCATAGCAGATGTAAGGGATTTTAAACTTTAATTCCTTTCTCTTCCTTACCGTTTCCCTTTGTTTTACCATATGTACCCTAATTGTTAAAGTTTGCCTTAGCAAAGTGAGTTAGTGCCAAGGGAATTGCATTCTTGAAGGCTTATCTAGATTGCCTCCCAGCCTTATATATAAACTTTTGTTGGTTAATTAATGCTGTTTTATTGACAAGTTAGCTTCATATACTATCCACTTCTCTATGAACACTGATAAACCTTTTCCTTGACTAAACTGTAAATTTGAGAGTGCAGTTTTTCTAAGTGTGTTTAAATAATAAGGAAAGTGAATTAAAGCAAAAGCATTATAACTATCTTCATTCACTTTTCTTTTTTTTCTCCATCAGATTGATGTGATAGTGCTCTGGATTTGTAAGTTAGAATTAAGTTATTGTAATTCAGAAAATATGAAGCTAAATTTAGAAACTTCATTTCATTTGGTGAGAACCTAAATTGGAAACATGGCCTATTTTTGGGATAGAAGGGAGCTATAGACTCGTAGAGCGTGACAGGAGACTCAGGACAACATATTGTCTTAAATACTTGCTGCATTTTTTTTGTTATGGATGCTGTATGGAGTTTATGATCTGACATGCTGATGTATAATTCAGATTTGAGAAGCTCCAGGATGATGCCTTGACATTCACATTCCTGTTAAAGATTTTAAACATGATTCCTGCACACGAAACAGCTTAATAATGATCTGTCACTAGTTGCCAATTCTCCCATGCAGCATGTTCGCTGAAAGTCGTTCAAGTTTGTTTGGAGATGATGGTGTCTTCCTTGCTACTATGAGAGATGAAGGCTTTCGTCTCTCAAGATAATCTATTCAAGCTGAAAACTTCTGTAGCCAACCAACTTCAGAAGTTTTGCTGAAGCAACCTTTCACGATTACAGTAGATCAATTGTTTTTTTGATTTGATTTTATTGAATTATTTAGTTACTAATAAAAAGTGGATCAGGAGTTACATGTTATACAATGATAATCACCTGCTGTTTAACTTATTATCATCATTAGCAACTCAATTAAATTGTAAAATGGGAATGGTGAGAATGTTTATAAAAAAAAAACTCGTATAGGCTAAACTACTCCTGAGATTTAATCTATGTTGAAGAGGTCTTCGGTCATTAGTCTTTTTCAATCTAGGGCTGGGCAAAATTATTCAAAGATCTGATCCAATTCCATTATGATACTAATTCCAAATTGAATATCCGATTCAAAAATTTCGGATATGTATATCAAATCCAAATATCAAGATTTTAGATGGTGGATATCCGATCTAAGTATCCAAATATTGGGTATTCTTTCGTATTTAACATTTTCTCTAAAACAAATTAAATTTTATTATATAATATTGCGGATATTGGATATTCGGTATATCCAATCCGAAAGTTGCCAGATATCATCTGAAACTATTCAAATCAAATTCGGATTTCGAATATCTAATATTTCTAATATCGGTATCCAATATGTGATCACCCCTACCTAAAGATGGCATTGGGTTGGGCCTGACCCGCCTTTATTTGGGAGAAGCGCGATAAGGCACGGCACGTGGGCCTGAGCTGAGCACGGACCAACCTTTTGAAAACTTCGGCCAGGGACAAGACTCGTGAGCCGAGCAATGGGGCAGACCTAATCAACCCTAAAACACGTGGACCTGGCACGAGGCACGACCCGACACGGCCAAGAGCCATCTTTACCCCTACCTCAACCTCAAAATGTACTAAGGTCACCTTCATCATTAGGAGCTATTTTTGTTGTCCATGAGTAACAATATAGAACTCATTAAGACTTACTATTAATTTATTTAACAAAACATTTTTCAGCGCGCAAATTGAGAGGAAAAAACAAATTACAAACTAACCACTAACGAAACCCTAACGAAAAATGTCAATTGGCATCTTAAGGAGTAAAATTGACGCAGCAAGAAATAATAATAATAATAGATACATAGTAAAATTGAGCGATTTCCCTAAATAGTGTAAAAACCTAAGGGTTCGTTTGGCATCGATGTGGTTTTCTGTTTTTTGGTTTTTTGTTTTTTAAAAGTATATTATATATGTCACATAATGAATCAAAAATTATTTAGACTTATTAAAATCATGATAATTTTGAAAACTGACAACAGAAAAGTGGAAACACCTTTTTCTTGTTTCCTGTTTTTGGTTTTTAGTTTTCAATAAAACAGAAAACTGAAAACCAAAAATGATGCCAAACAAGCCCTAATTATTGTGGTTTTCTGTTTTTTGGTTTTTTGTTTTTTAAAATCATATGATATATGTCATATAATGAATTAAAAATTAGTTAAACTTATTAAAATCTAATTTGTGGTTGGTGCACCCGGGTGCACCATGCACATGGTGTACCCAAAAGAACATTTACTATATTTAAAAGAACATGGGTAAAAAATGAACATGTTTTTATTTTATTGCAACTGTAAATCCATCACTCTCTTCTCCTGCAATTTCTCACTCCTCTTTCCCTCCCTATCACTCTCTTTCTTGCTGCCAATTTTCTCTATCCTTTACACCATTGTTTTCATCTAAAAATTTCAATGAAGTTCTCAAATTGCTCTCATTTTGCTTCAATCTCGTAATACTGGTACCTCTTCTACTGTTTGGGTAAAAACCATTTCCAAAGTACTAATTTTCTCTCTCTAGAACTTTTCTCTCTATCTTTTTCTATTTTTTCAAAAAATATCAAAATAGCAAAATTGTTCATCTTCAAAGTGAAATCCAAGAAAAAAATTGAACTTGTTTCAACAATTCAACCTTCAAACTTGAACAAATGGTGGATTCAAGTAAAATGTAAGTATAAATTTTGTACATGCAAATTATTTTTCGTCAATAATTTTAAAGTCAAAGTGTTTGATTTTGTGAATTTGGGGTTTTTTTAAAAAAAAATAAAAATAAAATAAAGCTATGAAGTACAAGTTGTTCAAAAAAGAACAATTGGAGGAGAAAGAAGAATAGTAACGAATTGAAGCCAACTGAAAAATAACCAAGCAAAGTTAATTTTTCAAACACTGGCTTGTTCTTTTTCAAACAGTAACATGTTCTTTTTATTCCATGTTCTTTAAAATATGCCTAATGTTCTTTTCGGAGGCCATGTTCTTTGTCAAACACAAGCATGTTCTTTTGTTGAAGATTATTATGCATGTTCTTTTTCAAATACTAGCATGTTCTTTTTCAAACACTAGCTTGTTCTTTTTTCAAACACTAATATGTTATTTTTATTCCATGTTCTTTAAAATATGCCTAATGTTATTTTCGGAGGTCATGTTCTTTGTCAAACACAAACATGTTCATTTGTTGAACACTATTGTGCATGTTCTTTTTCAAATACTAGCATGTTCTTTTTCAAACACTCGTATGTTCTTTTTTTTTTCTCATGTTCTTTAAAATAAGCCTAATGTTCTTTCCGGGTGCACCATGCGCATGGTGCACCCGGGTGCACTGTACTATTATCATGATAAATTTTGAAAACTGACAAAAAAAACCTGGAAACACCTTTTTTTGTTTCTAGTTTTTGGTTTTCAGAAAAACAAAATACTAAAAACAAAAAACGCGGCCAAACAAGTATATACTATGTATATTGTTTTAAATCTGTTTTTCACAATAGCGTCCACTACTTAGACTCGGTTTCAAGGTTCGATATTGTATTTGCCAATATAAAATTGTTAACGTTGTTGGCATTTCTAATGAAAACTCATATGGCATTAACACTTTAACGGTTCTATATATAAAATCGAACATTGTTCTCGATTTTATAATGTAATATATTGAACCTTAAAATCAAACCTACATGAACAATACTATAAGATTTTTTTTTTTTTTAAATCGACTTATATAATAAACTAAATTAGGTTCAGTGTAATTACTCCATATTTTCTGTAGATAAATTTATTAGTACGATAAAAATAATAATAATAAATTGCTTAGTATATGCGGTTGGAAACGCTCAATCAAAAGAGGCAAATAATGATCTTGTGCAACAAGATTGTTTAAATAGTTTAGTATCCCTCTAAATTATGTTTTATGAAAAGAGAAGAAAAATCATAATCTTAATTAAATTCTACTCTACTCTACTCTATTCTATAAATAGTCCATACTAAATTAGTTGATGTAGATGGATTAATTCATTACATTACTATTCGCTTTACTAAAATGAAAAAAAGCAATTATATTGGAGTTTTTTGTAGTCCATTTTTCCTTAAAAAAAGGTGTAGTCCATTTTTGTAACTGAATTATGTTTTTGACAAATTCTTCAATTTATAATATAGTGATTTCTAAAAAATATAAATCGAAATTTTTGTATAATGTTTATTATGAGTATATGTAATCAAGATTATATTCATACAAAATATTTCACCGAAATTACATTTTCTTAAAAAATACTTCGTGTTATTTATTTCCTTGATAATATTTCCAACAAAATATTCCAACTATTGTTAATTGTGTATTAACATAGGAAATTATAGGTATGTATTATTGATCATTATATGGTTGACAAATATGAACATTTTTTAAATAACTTCCTTAAATATCTCATTTTTTAAAAAATTAAAATTAAAATACTACTATGGACACCCCCAAAAAATGACATGTCATTAGTATAGTGTCTTTTAATATCTTTATTGATGATTGATTGATTAGTTCGCATTAAAATCGTAAAGGTCAATGAAAGTGAGGGATAGCTCAAGTGGTTACAGTTTTCTTCGGTTCCAGAAGATCTGGAATCGATTATCACCCCCTCTTTGTAGCTCTTTAATAAAAAAAAAATAAAAATAACAATTAAAAAAAGAGACTTGCGTGGACCTGAAATTTATACACACGCAACTGACATTATGTTGAGCATAGTGACCCTTGTTTTTAACATAATAACCTTATTTTTTACATAGTAACTTTTATTAAAACTTGTATAACGTTTAATATTATTGTAAACTTTATTACGAAATTATTATCCTAATTTTAACATAGTAACATTTATTATTCATATTGACCGGTATATAAAATACTTCATTAAAAAAAATAAACCTCTTATAGCCTATATATTATCAAAATGATTTTTTTTTTTTTTGAAAGATACCAAAAAGACTTTTATTTCAACATAGTGACTTTATTTTTATTATAGTGACTTTTTTTTATTAATAAAACAATCATAGTTTCTTTAATATTGATCCACAATAAATTAATGTGAATCAGGTTCATTTAAGAATTTGTAAAAAAAAAAAAAATGTAAATGTGATTGGTAATAAAAATCCAAATTCCCTAAATAAAATTATAAACATTAAACTGGGTTTTGGGGCTTTTCACTTGAAATTAATAAGCTGCACCTCTCTCACTCTCTCTAGTCTCTACTCCATTGAAGGGGTACTCTGATTTCTCCATTGAAGTGGCTTGCTTCACTGAAACAGTTTCTCAGGTAAAAAAATTTCCTATTTTTAATTATCAAATATCAATTTCACAGTCTAGATAGGTTTTTCAGTTTCACATTATCGTTAATTAACGACCGATTTTGTTACTGCAAAATTTATAACTGTATATGCAATTTACGCTGAGCAAGAATAATATATGGTATGTTTTTTAGGGTAATTTGATTATTGTGTCGAAATTAATTGGTAATCTGTTGCAGGCCAAACCTTTACTGTTAAGACGGAACTATGATAATGGAGCTTTATGAGCTACTATTAGCTCCAAACAAGCTTATTTATGATAGTAATGTAAATTGTTTTGTATGAAGCCACTGATTGATAATAATATGTACGGAGTAGTTTATATGGTAGAGTTGATCAAAACCCGCTAACTTTGATTCTTTATACTTAAATCTGATATTCTGGGAGTCCATCAGATAAGAGGATGTTGAATTGCCATTATGGGGTTTTAGTGAATGTGGTGTTGAGCATTGGCCCCTACTTGTAAAGTTGTAAGAGTGGTGATCGAAGAGACAATGAGTTTATGGGATGAAAAACGAAGAATTAGAGTTTTAGAAGGAAGATGGTTTGATTGATTAAATGACTTGGGTTATTGATTTTACTTAGGGCGCGTCAAAAGCTTTTTGCAAACCTTAGGAATACATGCTGTGTTTCTAATAATACGCAGGAAATTCATAAATTACTCCCACTTTGCACCAATTTAAGATATATTTGCCGAGGCACAAACATTGTAAGATCTGCTATCAACAACTATAATGGTCTTCTATATACTCTGAGGATATAAAAAACTTTACTAAGATATCAAAACATTAGGATCCTCGTGTTTTCAAGCTTAGGGATATTAAAAACTATACTAAGATATCAAAACTTTAACTCTCTTGTAAATGAATAAAAAAAAAGGGCTAAATCTGTACATCGTAGTTGCTTTGTACTGTATTATTGTTTGTGATTTAAGTAATCAGCTGTTGAGAGTCACACAGCACTATATCTTTTTTTTTTTTTTCCTTCAAGAACCCAAATCAAAATGTAAAAATACTAATTTAAAAAACTCATAATTTCATATCACTTATAAACCAAAAACTGCAAAAGTACATCTGGCATGGTATACTTTACAGTTTAGGCTGTACATTGCAAAGTTGTATATTGTGTTGCTAAAGTTATTATCTTATCATCTTGAATATCATATTAGTCACATTTTTGGCTTGGCCTTTAAGGCAAATCAATCTCTCTAATTTAGATATACTATGCAGGTTTTTGCCTACATTTTGGTGGCTGAAATGGGTGTATATGCATGTTGAGCTCTTAATTTTTTATTTGCGATATTTCCGGTGACAGTTGGATGATTCAACTTTTGGTGTTCACCAGGTTCGGTTCATATTTTTTGAGAATTACTATTTGTCTATCCTTCTCTCTCCCTCGTAATTATTCCTAAATAAGTCTTGTTGATATTACTGTTTGTCTATCCTTTTCTCTCCCTCGTAATTATTCCTAAATAAGACTTGTTGATATTACTGTTTGTCTATCCTTCTCTCTCCCTCGTAATTTGCTCCTTAATGCTGTCATAATTAGCTCTGTTAAATTGCTGATATTTTCATTGCTGGGCTGATTCCTGATTAGTCTTAATGCAGATCATCACCATATCAGCCTAGAACTTGGCAAAGGCTTTGGCGCCATTGCCTGTCAAAATCAACAATATCAAATCCTTTGCAGGCATCATCAAATGGCTTTGAAAATAAGGATAAAAAGGTGGACATTGAGGATCTATTCAGGCTCTGCTTCAGTGCACACGTTGTTAAGAGAGTTCATGCCCTTCTTGTGGTCTCTGGAACAGCTCAAAGTATATATGTGAGCACTAGGCTTATTAATCTTTATGCTTATCACGGAGAGTTGGCTTTTGCTCGTAAAACTTTTGGCAATATCACTTCAAAAGATGCTTACACTTGGAATTCAATGATAGCTGCATATGTGCGCACTGGCTCTTGCAGTGAAGCGTTGAATTGCTTCAATGAGCTGATATTATCCGCGACGGTTCTGCCTGATAATTACACCTTCCCTCCTATCCTGAAGGCTTGTCAGAGCCTTTTGGATGGACAGAAAATTCACTGTAGGGTTCTCAAAGTTGGTTTTTTGTGGGATGTTTTTGTGGCTGCTTCTTTGATTCATATGTATTCCAGATTTGGTCTTGTGGCTGATGCAGAAAACATTTTCATTTATATGCCATTCCGGGATTCAGCTTCTTGGAATGCCATGATTTCTGGATTGTGCCTGAATGGTTATGTGGAAAAAGCATTAGAAGTTGTCAATGAAATGAGATTGGAAGGCATACATTTGGACCCTGTAACTATAGCTAGTATTCTTCCTGTTTGTGCTTTCGTTGGTGACTTCTTCAGTGGTATTATGATCCATGTATATGCCATAAAGCATGGTCTAGAGCATGAGGTCTTTGTTTCCAATGCTTTGATTAATATGTATGCAAAATTTGGTTATCTGCAGCAGGCACAGGAGGTTTTTGATAAGATGTTAGCTAAAGATAGAGTCTCATGGAACTCTATTATATCTGCATATGAGCAGAATGAAAATGGTATCTCTGCTATTAGATTTTTTAGAGGGATGCAGTGCCATGGACTAAAGCCTGACATATTGACACTTGTGAGTCTTGCCGCAAGTGTTGCTCAACTTGGGGATTGTCAAAATGGCAGACTGCTTCATGGGTTTATCGTAAGGAGAGCTTATCTTATGGGTAATGTCATTATGGGAAATGCTCTTCTGGACATGTATGCTAAATTAGGGATCTTAGATTATGCACAGAAGGTTTTTCATGAGATGCCTAAAAAAGATATTATTTCATGGAACACTTTGATCTCAGGCTACACCCAGAATGGCCTTGCAAGTGAAGCTTCAGAAGCATTCTCTGAGCTAGAATCCTGCATGGAAGTAACACCCAACCAAGGAACCTGGGTGAGTGTGCTACCAGCTTATTCTCATCTAGGGGCTTTGCAACAAGGTATGAAAATTCATGGCCGTGTCATTAAGATGTCTCTTCACTTGGATACATATGTAGGTACTTGTTTAATTGACTTGTATGGGAAATGTGGTAGATTAGATATTGCATTATCCTTATTCTATGAGGTTCCAAGTATGAGCTCTGTGACTTGGAACGCCATTATATCCTGCCATGGGATCCATGGACATGTTGAGACATGTTTAAATCTTTTCGAAGAAATGCTGCAGGAAGGTGTGGTTCCAGATCATGTGACTTTCTTAGCATTATTGTCCGCTTGCAGCCATACAGGACTTGTTGACAAAGGTCAATGGTGCTTCCATTTAATGCAAGATAAATTTGGAATCAAACCTAATTTAAGGCACTATGGTTGCATGGTAGATATGCTTGGCAGAGCTGGGTTACTAGAGAAGGCATATAATTTTATCAAGGATATGAAAGTGCAGCCAGATTCTTCTGTTTGGGGTGCTCTGCTTGCTGCTTGTCGAACACATGGAAACGTTGAACTGGCGAAATATGCTTCTGATCAGCTGTTTTCCATTGATTCAGAAAATGTAGGATACTATGTTTTGATGTCAAATATTTATGCAAATGTGGGGAAATGGGAAGGGGTTAATGAGATGAGATCATCGGCTTTGGGCAGAGGATTGAAGAAGACTCCAGGCTGGAGCTCCGTCGAAGTGTGCAACAAAATTGATGTTTTCTACACCGGTAACAAGTCTCACCCTGAGTATGATCAGATCTACAGTGAGTTGAACTCTCTAACTGATAAAGTAAAGAGGCTTGGGTATGTTCCAGACTATAGTTTTGTGCTACAGGATGTGGAGGAGGACGAGAAGGAACATATTCTTTCAAGTCACAATGAAAGATTGGCTATTGCTTATGCATTGATTAGCACTCCTTCAAAAAGTGTTATTAGGATTTTCAAAAATTTGAGAGTTTGTGGAGATTGCCACAATTGGACCAAGTTTGTTTCTAAAATTTCTGAGAGGGAAATTATTGTGAGGGATTCTAATCGTTTCCATCACTTCAAGGATGGGGCTTGCTCATGTAGGGATTATTGGTGAAGCTGATATACTTTTGTTTATGTCAATTTCCATTGCTTATCCCACTGGTTGATATTGAGTATTTCAATGCTGTCATGTTAGTCTCTTTTCTGGGGAAGGAGGAAAAAAATATCTAACTTAGCTTCTGATGGCTCAAATATTATGTCATATATCCATTGGCACCTCTGTCAAAGAAGATATTATAAGCTTGAGGATAATGGTTAGGATCGTGCTGCTAATCGTCATAGGTATCCACTTTCATGGTATTGCACTGTACCTGCTAGAAGTTAATAATGATTAAATACTTCTTCCCATTTTTCCCAAAGTTTTGAGTGCTGTTACATATTTATATTTTTGACCTGATGATCAATACAACTATTTATTTCAGTTTTGAGAAACTCTGGGAAGATGCCTTCACATATATACATGTATTCCCTTTGAAGATTTTTAACTTAATTTTTGGCCCCAAAACACTGTAACAAACACTAGTTGCCACTTTTCGCAATGTGGCATGCTGCAGAAGGGCGCCCATGCCATTTACTATGTCTCTGGTGGAAAACGCAGGTTGCGGTCCATTGATGTAATTTCTTTCAAACCCGGACAGGGTGATATATCTTTTCCTCCTTTATAAGGTATTTCAGAGTTTTCATTTTTTAGTACAATATTACATACACTTTTATTTGGTGTAGAGCTACAAAGGATTATGTTATAGATGGGATCATGGAGTACCATCAAATTTTTGGCACCACCCCTCAAGAATTTACTATCAACGATATATATCTTCAATAGATTAATTTATTGTGGAAATAAAAAGAGAGTTCCTCACGGTTTATTATGTAGATTTGTATTTTGCTAGCTTGATGTTGTTAAATTTTCTTCCTGCTTTAAGAATGGTGAAGTCTGTTGTTGCTTCTTAGTTGATTGAGTGATTGTTGGATGTTTAGTGGTATTTTTAGTGTTTATTTAGCTAAGACAGAAATTTTTTAGTGGAAATGGAAACCATTAGAAAGACATTGGGTGGATAATTCAACCATTTGAAATGCCTGCTCAAGCTTTGCTGATTTTATTTCTGCTTTGAATGAGGCAAACTCATAGTAATTTTGTGTTTATATGGCTATTTGAATTGAGTTGAGTGATATTTTAGCTGATATAATATGCTGTGATTTCTAAAATCACAGCATTGTGGTTCAATATTTATCTTTTCGCGTTCCTTTTATGCCCTTAACAGATTTATTATTACTGATGGTTAGCCGTTAGTATGCTGTTTTGGCACAATCAAATTAATTATATTATATTATCATTAATTAAGTAAAAGTAGAAAGGATGCGTGTGGCAAGCATCAGAAAAAGTTTGTGCCTATATCAAAAGCGTCATTTAAGCAGCTAGTGATGATGAAAATGGTATAGATTAATAATAGATGACGGATTCCTTCTTGTTACAAAGTAAGAGCCAAAAATAAAAGACTTTTTTTTTAACAAGCCAAAAACAAATTCTCTTTAATTGTATTTGCTATGCATGTGTTTGCATACGTGGTAACAATATTCTCCTTTCAAATAAAATATCTGACATAATAATACCAAACCTCCAAAAAGGATAGTGTTTATTCTTTCCCAAAAAAAAAAAAAAAAAAAAAAAAAAGATGGTGTTTATGACTGTGTTCTTAGTCATCTGTGATGAAGTGGATAATAGGTCCATCTTATCACTTCCCAACAAACTGCGCATCTAATGCTGATTATTAGCTTAGGAATCAAAGTCTTTTATTTGTTTTCATTCATCCTAAGCCTTCCACCTTCATTATCACACTCTCCTCTCTCTTTTGCATTCATCCACAACCAGATAGAGATGTCGCCTAATTCATCACATCAGGATGCCGCCTCCTACAGCAGCAGTAGCCGCGACTACCTTCCCACCCTCCTGGAAGCAGCCAGACCATTCCTCCGTGGTGAGTTGGAAAACATTGATGCCAAACTCCCTTCCTTGATGGCGGTGCTTCGATCTGTTGGTGCAGGGGAGTGCTGGCATAAGCATGGTAGCTTCCTTGAACACCTTTTCGACATGTACCGTATACTCAAACTCTGGGGTGCTTCTGATGCTGTCTGCCTTTGTGGCCTCTTTCACTCTGCCTACTCCAACTCTTATGTCAATCTTGCCATCTTTGATCCCTCTACTGGCCGTCAAACTGTCCGTGATTATGTTGGAGATGCAGCCGAGAGCCTCATCCACCTCTTCTGCATCGTTCCTAGGCAACCCCTCATCCATGATCATCTCATATTCCATTACTCTGATTCTGAACTCATTGAGCACTTGAAAATGTCTGAGAACTCACTTCGAGATATCAAAGAGAAAGGATTGTCGAGTAGAGATGAAAAGTGGAGGCAGAAGATCGATTCTTTGGTTCCTGAAGATGGGGTGGTGGTGAAACACATTAAAACAGGGGAAGATATCAGGGTTTCTAGAAGAATTGTCGCGATTTTTGTTTTAATGACTATAGCTGACTTCAGTGATCAGCTATTTAGCTTCCAGGATGTCTTGTTTGATAACTCTAATGGCCGACTTGAATTTTCTGGGAATAATATTCAATCCTTGTGGCCCGGAGATGGTAAGCCAGGGCTTTGGCTGAACTCACTATCAAAGATGGGGGGAGTTTATATGCTACTTGTGAGGGAAGAAGAGATTATGATGGAGGAGAGAAAAAAGACAGGTGATGGAATGACAAAGGTATTAGAAGGAAGAGATGAAGATTTAGAGCTGGTTGTACCGCCAATTTTCGACAATTGCACAAAAGTTTTGAAGGCAGAGGACCAAATAGAAGCAAGAGACTTATACTGGGAAGCTGTATGTGAGCATGGAAAGATAGGGATGGAAAAGGCAGAGGAATTGCTGTTAAAGAGCATTGAAAAGAACCCTTTTGTTGGGGAGCCTCGTGTGGTTCTAAGTCAGCTGTATCTGGGCAAGGAAAGGTTCGAGGAAGCGGAACAACAGGCGGAAAGAGGGCTGATTCTTCTGCTGGAATGGGGAAGTCCATGGGATAAGAGGATGTCTTGGGAAGGTTGGATTGCATGGGCAAGAGTTATGCTCATGAAATCCAAGGAAAGGTCTTGGCCTCACACTTCCTGGGGCATCCTTAACTTGGGCCTTGTAAGATAATTTTTAATCAATTAATTACTGCTAATATTTATTTATGTACCTAATAAAGCTTTAATATGGTTTGATGCTTATGATCAAATTTCTAGCTGAGTAATCCAATGAGATAATGTCAGAAAATGAGAAAATAAATATTTCCTTAGAATTGTTTCAAGTCATCCTGCATTCCTGCTAGTGTGTGCCACTCTAATTATAAGGTGTGACAATTTGGCTATTATGTTATGGTTTGTAACTTTCTTTCATATGGTCTGTTCCAGTTTAAGAGAAGAACCTTGACGACGGCCTTGTGTATTTGTATAAGATTAATCTGCTAGATTCGTGTTGATTTGTGCTTTCAAAATATTATATTTTCTAATTATTTTTTTATTTAGGAATTCTAATTAATTTTTAATCACACTTAATTCACGATATCATTGCTTAAGATAGTATCAATTGGATTGGATAAACACCAAGAAACGAGCTCCTTAAATTAAGGAGAGAATTTTTTAAAAAAAATTATCTGCAAATTATTAGTACTATAATTATGGCTTTATTTAAAAAAATAAAAGCTAAATTTGGGGGTGGGGGGGGGGTGGGGGGGGGGGGGAACGCCTTTTGTTATGAATTTGCTCAGAAATTCAATTGCACTTGAGCAAATAGTCATTGTGACAAATGATATCTCCAAGTGGAGGTGTGAGACTGTGAGCCAAAGTTGGACTTGTTGTATGGAATACATCCAACTGCAGAACTCATAATCTTATTATTTTTGGGTAAAGGCAAAATTGGAATAAAATATATTTCATCCTCTATAATAGATTCAAATTTAAATGAATCACCCTTCGTTTTGCATATAAAATAAATACTTCCTCCAATTATGAATAATTGACACAGTTTGATCAGTCATACATGTCATTTTGTAAATTTGACCGTCAATAATCAATATATGAAAAATACATTACTAAAACCTACGAAAATGATACAATGAAAACACAAGTACATGTTAATATAAATTGATAACAATTTAAACAATAACATTTGAGTTTTTTTTATATAATTAGTATAAATATACGGTTAAGATTAATAGATAAATAGTGCAAATGTTAAATTGTTTCAATTATTCAAAAACAAAGGGAGTAAAAGGATAATGAAGTACTCTGTATTAAATAGCTACAATACTAATCTCAATTAACACATTACATTTTCTTATTACTCGCTTCTTTTTTGAACGATAGAATAATAACTCTCTCAGTAAAAATTAGGTGAAGTGAACATACAAAGCTTTAATTATCAACCGATCATAAATTAATTGTTACATGTCTACTCATATGTGTGGAAATGTCGTTTGCACTTGCATTTTCAAATACGTAGTATAAAAATTAAAAACAACACGAATGAATCTCGATAATTTTTATAGCTTATAAGTAACCAAATTACAATTTGAAGGACGATGTAGCTTGTAACAAATTAACAAAATTTTCCTAGACAAAATACAAGCTAATAGTAATAAATTGCGTTCATAAAGTCCTAGTAAGAGTATTGAAAAAGTGGTCGATCTTTGAAATTGGAAAGGGTAAACAGTGGCAAATATGTGAGAGAGTTTAGCTAGATCAGATGTGCCTTTGTATTTCCGCTCATCGTGGTTGATTGGCACTTCACATAACATATGAAAATGATAGCTCCAAAATTTGAAAATATAGTGCGCTCCAACGTTCTAGTTGAAATTACATTCCTCGTGAATTTTTGTTTTTCATCAAACGGTCAGGACAATTGGATATATGATTGATTATTCATGTGAACAAAATTTAATCACCCCGCTTTTCATCTCAATATTTGTTTCAACTCTTTAAAATGATGGATCATTGGCTAGCAATTTTCATCACTTAATAAACACTCCCACCAAATGGACTTATAATTCTCATCTCCTTCATTCTTTTGATTCTCTCTTTGGCCTTGCTTTTTTCACAAAATCGAATTAAAACCCGCTTGGCAAAATGCAGATTCTGAGATGGGTTCTGATGCTCCTGCTGATTATTTCTTTCTCTGGTCAGTTGTCGAAATCCGAAAGGACTGAGGCAACTGGCTCAGGCTGTAATGCAGCTGATAGAGCTGCACTTCTTAGCTTTAAAGCCAAGATAATGAGGGACACAACTGGCATTCTCGAGTCGTGGGTGGGCGCAGATTGCTGTGGAGGAAGCTGGGAAGGTGTTGGGTGTAATCCGGCTACTGGAAGAGTCACTTCTTTGGTGCTGCAGAATCCTTCTAGCGGTGGTGCTGCTGATGACATTTACATGGAGGGCACCTTGTCACCTGCTTTAGGCAACTTGCAATTTCTTGAGGTGCTCGTGATCAGTGGGATGAACCGCATTAGAGGAAACATTCCGAATACTCTCTCCAGTTTAAGACACTTATCCCAGCTTGTCCTGGAGGGAAACTCACTCGTAGGACCTATCCCTTCAGCCATCAGTCGTCTTTCTACTCTTAAGACCCTCTTGTTAGATGGCAATCGTCTGAGGGGTCGCATCCCTCCTAGCTTAGGAAACCTTAAGGGCCTCCTCCAGCTCAATTTAGCAAAAAATTATCTTGCAGGTGCAATCCCACCTACCTTTAAAAACTTTCAGAGCTTGCAGTTTCTTGATTTTAGTCACAATTTACTATCTGGGGTAATACCTGGTTTTATTGGGCAGTTTCATAATCTGACTTTTGTCAATCTTTCTAATAACCAGCTCTCTGGTCCAATACCCATATCACTTTGCAGTCTTACTGCACTTTCAGATGTTTCCCTGAGCAACAACCAGCTCACTGGAAGGATTCCTGAGCAAATTAGTGGCCTTAAATCTCTCACCAGTCTTTCCCTTGGTAACAATCATCTTACAGGCCAAATACCTGCATCTCTAGCTAGATTACAGAATTTATGGAACCTGAATTTGTCAAGAAATGCTCTCTCAAATCCTTTGCCAAGTACCCTTGCCAAAGGCTTGCCTTCTTTGCTGTCAATTGACCTGTCCTACAACCATTTCAACTTAGGGTCAGTTCCGAATTGGATCAGGACCAGAGAGCTTACTGCAGTCCATTTAGCAGGCTGTGGCCTCCGAGGGACTCTCCCAACCTTCACAACACCTACCTCTTTAACCTCCGTAGATTTTTCCAATAACCATTTCGTATATGGTATCTCTACTTTAACAAGAATGTACAGCTTGCAGTTTCTCAAGCTATCTAACAACCAACTCAAGTTGGATGTTTCTCACATTGTATTCCCAAAAGGGATATCTTCTATTGATCTCAGTTCAAACCAATTATTTGGTCCTCTCACAGCAATCCTCAATGACCACACAACCAGCTTCCTCGAGGTCATTGATGTCTCAAGGAACAGAATTTCAGGCAGTATTCCCGAATTCAGGAAAGGATTGGCCTTGAAAGTACTCAATATTGGTAGTAACAAGATTGCTGGACATATACCAAGCTCAATCTCAAACTTGATCGAATTACAGAGATTTGATATAGGTCGGAATCAAATTTCTGGAATCATTCCATCAAGTTTGGGTCTGCTAGTGAAGCTGCAATGGCTGGACTTATCTGTTAACAGCTTCACGGGAAGTATTCCAAACAGCTTGCTTGGAATCAAAAACCTGAGGCATGCAAGTTTTCGAGCAAACAGATTGTGTGGAGAGATACCACAGGGAAGACCTTTTAATATCTTTCCTGCTGCAGCATATGCCCATAACCAATGCTTGTGTGGCAAACCCTTGCCTCCTTGCAAGGGAAAGAGACCACCTAAAATTGGCCGGTAAACTAACTTAGTAAAAAGGAGTAACCTATCATCTATACCATTTTCATCTTCACTAGCTGCTCATATGATACTTTTCATATAGCAGAGTAAGAAATTGGCACGAGCTTTATCTGATGCTTGCCACAAGCATCCTACATTGTACTTTTACTTTATTATAAAACTATCTAGCTCTTTAAAGTATAGTCTATATAATTGTGTGAAAGATGCATACTAACAGTTATTGAATGATGCTAAATCTGGATTGAGTGCAGAAAATGAGAAGATAAATGTTGAACACAAATTACAAACTGAAAAAAGATGAACATTTCATTGATAACCAGCATTCAGCATAACATCAATTATAGGAAACACCTACTGTTTTCAAAGAGATTCATAAACTACCTCTATACTTCACTAGCCATAAACAACACCCAAATTTACAAGCTACCCGTAACAATCACCATCCCAAAAAAAGACCTACTTCTGGAAGCCTCTAAACATCATATCGAAACACTTATGCATCTTCATCACAGAGTTCTTCAGCTTGAAGATCCTCAGGTTCCTGAACATAAGAAACGACAAGAGTTAAATGGAGACAAACACAATAAGATAATCACAAAGACAATAGTACAGTAACAATGATACCTCTGCATTATTATCAGCATTGTAAGCCTCCATTGCTTTCTCATACTCGACTTTGAGCTCAGCAGCTTTATCCAGATATGGCTTCTTCTCCTGCATGACCACCAAACCAGCACACAAATTTAGTACCCTCAACAATGCAGGAATAAACAATTGAGCTTTCATTCAAACTTCAAATTACTTCACTAAAACTAACCTCATCAGTCATGGACTTCCATTTTGCTCCAGCTTCCTTGGCAACCTTCACAACACAAATTAGATAAACTATTAAGAAACAGCAAAAGCAACAAACATTTCTGTAAAAAAAATAATAAGAGAATGGAATATGGTTTACCTCTTTCACACCCTTGGACTCGGGATGCTCCTCCTTGTACACCTTTCGGAAATCCTCCCTGTCAAAGATAATAAATAGAAGAACTTCAGCCCAACTTGACAAGCTTAGAAGGATTATAAACATTCTGCAAAGTAAGGAAACAAGGAGCATACATGAAAACAAAGTAGCCACCCATGGGGCGCTTTGGCATGTTAGGATCCTTGGCTTTGCTAAGCTTTCTCTTCTTTGACTTAGACTCAGAAGCTGCTGCAGATGATGATGGCTTCTTCCTGCAATCATGTTGAGAGAGACTGTTTATAAACAACACATTAAGAACTGTCAGATAACTATAGAATGTTCAAACACAATATCAAACCTCTCAGCTGGCTTCTTCTTAACCTCAGCCGGCTTTTCAACAACAGTCGCATCTAACAAGCAAACACACAATAAAATCAGCATATTAATTAAGTTCATCAACTGACATCATAAACGCAAAATAAAGTAAAACAAATGAAATCACAAGTCATAAACCGGCTTACCAAGGCTCATCTTGATTTTTGCCTCAATGCTGCAGTTGTGCATATCAATAAGAGCTACTGGCACACTGCTGTTGCATTCCTCACTGTCAAATGTTACAAAATAGTCTCAAATCAGACATTTACCTCATCAATACTAGAGATTACAATTTTACCAACACAACTACAACAGTATTCAATTCAATTCAACAAGCTTTATATGCATAATATTACCAATAAAATCCATCAATTACTCGACAGATATTAGTGCATTCAAGCAGGAACAAAATCAATAAGACTTGTAGCAGGCGAGACTTAAATTCAGAAAGACACATAATACATTCTAATTCACACAAAAATTGTATTCTTCATTGACAATTATAATCATCACCTTATCAACAGTTGCCACTAAATATTATCAGTCCTAGCTAAATAAACACCTAAAATACCACTAAACATTCAACAGTCGCTCCTTGAACTTAGAAGCAACAACAAATTCACCATTCTTAAAACAAGATAAAAATCCAACAGGTTTAAGCAGGCAACATACAAATCATAATAAAACGTGAGAAATTAAAACATTGTTAAAGTCTACAACATCTAACAGCGAAATGTACTCAATACAAAACCCTAAAATCTGAAAAAATTAGGGTTAAACAAGACAAATAGCAGAAAAACATAAATCAAAAAAAAAAAAAAAAGGTAAAAGGTAGGTTTAGATATAGGGAGAAAAATACCAGCGAGAGAAAGCACTGCCATCCTTAGCACGCTTAAGAGAAAGAGTAGCAGTAAGCGAAGAATCGGCATCTGGAGACTCAGCTTCAACTCTCTTCCTCTGCTTGGGCGGGTTACTGCTTGTCGATGCCATTTTTCCAACAACTTCTTCTTTTCTTTTCTTCTTCTTCTTCTTCTTCTTCTTCTAGAGAGAGAAATGAAAGATGGTGAGATCTGACAAAATCAAGAGTCGGTTTATAATGGAATTCAATTCAAGTGGAGGGAACATTTCTTTTCAATTTTAATTTTCGATTTTATTATTTTCACTTGGCGCCCAATTCAATTTTACGTCCCGCCTTGTACGTATAATCAATGGATCGCTGACTTGGCATCATTTATTGCCGTTGGATGCTTATTATTAATCGACGCTTTGGATTGGTTTGTTTCTGTTCTCGATTCACAAAACTTCCATTCCTTTTTTTAAAAAAATGGGCTCAGAGCCCAAGGCCCAACACTCAACTCAACTCTAATGTCAAGTCCAAACTGATTTTGATGTTAATAGCATGACTCCTTTAAATTTTCAAGCACATTTATGTGTTGGAAACTTGGAATAGATTATCAACTTAAATTTCTCATGTAACAAATTAAATTGTACGACTAGTATCAAACTATTAATTATTTGTGCTAATATTAAAACTTTGGGAGCAATGCTCGTACTTTGCTTCCATGAATTGAGACTATATATACGTGTAAGCCAAGGAAAAAATGGATTATATGCTGTTCATTCCAAATACATTGGTAAATTTCATACATCTGGATACCTATAATTACTCTGCTAATTTCTATGCATCTAAATTAATTTTCATCTTCAGACGACCTAGCATCGATGAAAAGCACCATTTACGTCTCTACTGTCATATACTTTCAAGTAGGCCTCTTCATCTTCATCCTACTAATAACATGAATCATTAATCAGTATGGCTAAATGATTAACAATGAGAAAATATAAGTTGATCTATTTGTTGACAAAATACGTTAATCAAGAGGGCAAATCAACATTGACATGAGTTTTGGGATGTTGTTATAAATTCAACAAGTTGAGTTGTAAATTATAGTAACGACACCATTAGTTCTCCTTACCTACTTCCTCCATACTCCATTATTGCTTCCTCCTCCTCCATCCTCCATTGAAGCTTACTCCTTCCTCCATCTTCCATTGAAGCTTCCTCCTCTTCATGATTTCATCCTGTATGGGATGATATCTGGGCATGACCGATATCTTGTGAAAACACACGACCAGGTTTTAATAATTATAGAAAAGATGCTGATATGTTACAGAAAGAAGACATGTCGGCTTGCCGAAATTCAACACGTGGCAACAGAAGCTCAACACTTGGCACAAAAGGCTCTGCATGGATGAGAGCCACCTGTCAAGGTAAACTATTATAAATAGTAGGTAAGACCTCATTAATGAGGGCATTAATTACTCTCTCTCTCTATTCTCTCTCTACTCTCTCTCTCTTACTTATCTTCTTTTCTCAAACACTTTCTGACTTTATCATCGGAGTGGTTGTCCCCGGATCACCCCGGGTTAGCTAACTTCTTCTCATTGTGTAGGTTCTCAGCTTGCCGATAGGTTCTCTTAAGGGCATAAATACTAGAAATACTTGTTGAAATTTGTGCCAAGAGCACCAAAAATGACTGAAATTTGGGTAAAAAGCGCGAAATTCTACCGCATTCTACCCCCCTTAAAGAAAACGAGTTACGCCCCCGTAACTCTACATACCTGAAACAACTCTGGGTATTTCTTTTTCATTTCATCCTCGGCCTCCCAAGTGGCTTCCTCATATTCTTGGTTAGACCACAGAACTTTTACGATCTTAACATTCTTATTGCGTGTACTACGCACCTTGCTGTCAAGAATTTTAACAGGTCTCTCTTCATAGGTTAAACTTTGATCTATCTCAATGGTTTCTGGTTGAAGCACATGGGACTTGTCTGGGATGTACCTTCTCAACTGTGATACGTGGAATACGTCATGTACTTTGCTAAGTTCCATAGGTAGAGCTAACCTATAAGCTACCTTGCCTATTCTTTGCAGTATTTCATATGGACCGATGTATTTTGGACTGAGCTTTCCTTTCTTGCCAAATCTCATAACTCCCTTCATTGGTGACACCTTTAGTAACACCTTATCGCCTATTTCAAATTCTTCTTCTCTTCGCTTTGAGTCTGCGTAACTTTTTTGGCGATCTTGAGCTGCTTGTGAAGGAGTTATGTCTTCGTCGTGTGCAATTACTAGATATATAATTGGATCAAATTATGGAGATAATTAAGTCCGGACATTTGGGTCGTCGTTTTGCCATAGCTAGAGGTACTTACGATCTTTGGACTAGTAAAATAGGCCAAAGCCCAATTGGACGGATCCTATAAGGTCACACAAAGGGGCTAGATCGAGCATTAGAGGACGAGGCCCATCATGGGCCTCATCACTCTAGGTGGCCGGCCATATGGGGCTTTGAGAGGCTATTGGGCTTCGTGCCCTAGTCTAATTATAATGAGATTATAAATAGACTAGGTGTCTAGGTTTGCATGTAAGGAATTAACTGATCATTTAGATCAAACCCTAATTAGCAAACACGAAACCAAACCCCTCTCATACTCCCTCTCTCACGTCACTCTCCTCCTCCCGGCGCCGGTGGTGTCTCGTGGTGGTGGTGGTTCGTGCGGTGGTCGGTTGTCCGAAAAGGTGGTGATCGCGGTTTTCCTCAATCACTCGACCAATCTAGTATTGGTGGACGGCTCGTTCGAATCTCGTGGACTAAGTAGAGGAGCAACACTTGGGGCTCTATTCTCTCCCTGATTTGCCTGTCGAATAGCTTCGTGGAATTCACGCTTCAAAGGTATGATTATGTGTCTTGTGTGTTATGCATGCGATTCTTGGGATTAGGTACTCTATTGAATATGATTCATATATGTTATTTCCGCTGCGTAGTACCTATAAACTCCTACAGTGGTATCAGTTAGCCTCTTGCATTAACGCGCTAGATCATAATAATACGATTATTTGATGTCCACGTTAATTTTATAATCAATTAAGAGGGAGAAATTAATTTAATTATGGTTCAATTATTATATTTAATATGATTAAACTTTTGGAATCAGTTAAATGCGATTTAATTATGCTCAAATAGCCATAAAGAGATCGAATTATGCCCTAGTATTTCGAAAATTTCGAAAACCCTAACCCTAAATTTCGAAAATTCCAAGCCCTAAAATATGATTTTTGTGCTTGATTTTGGCTTTATTCGTTTTGTTTTATGTTTCATAATTTTAATTGAATTGATTTATGCATAAAAATGTTTTATGTATGATCATAGATTTAATTTTAAATGTTAAAATTAAATTGGGATTAATTTTATGTTGAACCCTAATTTTAAAATTGAATATGATTTAATTTTAAATCTTATGGACTAATTTAATTTAATTAGGATAAGTGTTATTTTAATTAAATTAAAAACACAAAAAAAAAAAAATTTATTTTGGCCGGCAACCGCGGCTGGGTGGCGCAGCCACGGCGGCTGCCGACCAGGTGGCGTCCAAGAGGGAGGGGAAGGGAGGGCGGCGGTCTAGGGTGGCTGTGGGCAGCAGCGTGCAACCGTTGCACGGCTGCTGCCACGGCTGCAGCTCGGTGCTGCTGCTGCCTTGCGCGGCAGTGGCTGCTGCAAGGCAGCCAGCCACCGTGGCTAGCCTCGGCTGGCCACGCACGGTGGCCTGCAGCCCAGCAGAAGCAGCTCCACGCTGCTGCCCTTGCGGCAGTGGCTGCTGTCATGGCAGCCAGCCACCGTGGCTAGCTTCGGCTAGCCAACCACGGTGGCCGGCGTGGTGGTTGTGGTTTTTCAAAAAAAAAAAAATTTCTGTTTTAATATTTATTTCAGGATAATTACGAATTATTTTGGGATAAAATTGGTTTTATTTTGGATAAGTTCAAATATTTTCAAAATATGATCTTTTAGTTTAAAAGATAAAGTTGTTTTTGTTTGGATAAAATCTTTTTGTTTTAGGATAAAATCAAATATTCAAAAGTTGTTATGTTTGATATTATCCATATTTAGTTTGTTATTTTTGTAATTATCCTAAATTAAAGTGATTAATTATGGATAAGACTGATTAGGATATTCTGAGCATATTCCAAAAGGATAATAATTGATTTAAATAATGTGATTATCCCATAATTAGATTATTAGGATGTAATTGATTTTAAAATTATTTGATTGGCTAGTAATTAGGATAGAATCTCCTAAATTAGTTAGGATAATCATGGAAGATTAAATATGATTTTATCTTTCTAGATTAAAATATGATTTGATTCTATCTCATGACTAAATTAAATATATGATATTTTATGAATCGTCATGGATAATATATGATATTATCTAATTATGATTAAAATATAAGATATTTTAGGAAATGCGTTGTCTTTATTATGATCATCAGATGTTATAGTTTAGACAAGCATGTTGAGTGATTTATTATATGGCACTTTTCTAATATATGATATTATGTTGCTATATATAGACTAGTATGGCCCATAGATTCTTAAATACGATCTGCGTATCGTGATGTATTTTTGTAATCTAAATACGGTCTGCGTACCGTTGAGTATTTTCATAACTTTTATTTAATGTAAATAGAATAGTTATTTAAATGGTGTTAGCCCAAAAGAAGCCCATGAAATGAAGGCCCAAAGGAGCAAGGTGGATGGAGGTCCATGATGATTCAAGTGGGAGTTTTTTCATTTCTAGTTTTCTTAGGACTAAGGGGCCATACTACGTCACATTTATTTTATTGCATTAGTAGATTATGCATGTTTAGGTTTATTTATGTTGTTTTGATGATGCGCTAGAGTTCACTAAATAATCACAACATAATAAATCTAGATCCCAGTAATATTGAGGCAGCTTTTCCAATTAAAAACCCGATGAAACCTTTGACATTTGTGATGGGTCATGCCAAAGCTGGGCATCATAATTTTCATTGGGGAGTGGGGGTAGGACAAATTCTACACTTTTAATTGGTTATACTCAACAAGGTTACCTAAAGATAAAGTTTAGAACCTTGAAGCTAAGGGTAATAATTAAACATGTGATGGTTAATTATTCAACCAAGAGTTACAAGAGTTGTAATCAGTAAAGAGTTTACTCACCTTGAAAATGTAATGGTTGATGGCAGGGCCAAAGTCCGGTTAATCATTGCATGAATAAAGGGTCTTGGAAGCACTTAAAATTCAATTGGGGTCATTTAATTATTGAATAAAGTGTCTTAAAGTTACCAAATGAATATGTTTTGTGGTACTTTAATTTATTAAACATAATTATTAAACTTTGCCTTATTTTGACATAGATGGGTAGCCGTAATAACAATGACAGCAACGTTTACAATTTGCGACCATTCCTTGAAAAGGATAGGTTGACAGGGGAAAACTTTTCCAACTGGGAAAGAATGCTAAGGCTTGTTCTGAAATCTGAAGGTAAGGAGGATGTCATTGATACCCCATTACCAGGACCTCTGCCAGAAAATCCAACTGCGGCAGATATAAAGAAGCACAAGGAAGCTCATGATAGAGCTATGCCTATCACTTGCTTAATGATTGCTACCATGGAACCTAGTCTTCAAAAGCGTTTTGAGGACCTGGATGCCTATTCAATCATGGAAGAGCTCAAAGTTTTGTTTAAGAAACAAGCTAGAGTTGAAAGGTATGAGCTTCATCGTGAGATTATGGATTGTAGAATGGAGAAGGGTGCCACAGTTCATGATCATGTTTTCAAAATGATCGGCCTAATTCAAAGTATGGAGAAACTGGGGTACCCAATTAGTGATGATTTGGCAACAGACATCATTCTCCATTCACTTCCAGAAAGTTTCAACCAGTTTATCATGAACTTTAACATGACTGCGAGTGCAAAGACTATGAGTCAATTGCATGCAATGCTGGTTAGTGCTGAGAAACAAATCCCTAAGGAACCTAAGAAGGAAGTTCTTATGATCCAAAAGGGAAAGGGGTTCAAGAAGAAGGGGCAAAAGGCTAATGCCAAGAGCAAGGGCAAGCAAGTTGCCAAGGCTCCTGAAAAGCCTAAGGCGAATCCAAAACCCAAAGTTGCAAGTGAGAGTGAATGCTTTTACTGCAAGAAGAAGGGGCATTGGAAACGTAATTGCCAGAAATACCTTGATTTCCTCAAGAAGAAGAATGGAGCATCAACCTCAGGTATTATGTTATAAACATTTTAACTTTCACTAAGGTATGTGATACCAAGTTGCAGTGCTTAACATTATGATGTTGCGCAGGAACTGCAAGCAAGTGAAGCTAGCATGGAGATGGAGCTTGAAGGTGCACTAGAAATATTTGAGTGGCCAGAGATAGCTTCATAGTTTTAATTTCTGATTAGTTTATCATGACATTTAGAACTATTTCCATTTTGAGACAATATTTCGGTTTTCTTGTTTTGAATACTGATTTGGTTTTACTTGGCTTGGACAAATGTTGATCCATGACCAAGGTAATAAATTGTTTTCATTTTGCTAGATATGAGTTAATTTTATAACATTGATATAAGTAGATCACAAAAGTAAATTTAGATGATTCAAAGCTAACATACTTATAACAAAGTAAAGTTAGGTCACATAAATGATTTGCACATCCAAAATATGGATGGACTCTTACTCTTATATGATTATGAATCACTTGAGAATTAGAAGTCATGCTTGATAAAATGACCAAGTTACCTTTTAGTTGAAAGGGTAAAAGAGCTAAAATGACCTTTTGGAACACAAACATATGATGTGAGTGTACCATAAATTCAAAATTAGCAAGAGATTTAACTATTTCATTGCTTTTATTAACGATTTAAGTGAATATGTCGATGATTACTTAATGAAATAAAAGTTGGAATCATTGAAATGTTCAAAATTCCAAAATGAAATGTAAAATCAAGTTTGAGATAAACAATTTAGCACCACATTATGATTGTTGTAATAAATAATTAACTCAAAATAGATGATCGTCTAAAGGAATTGTTGAATTAGTTCACGATCCAGGAACATTACAATTAAAATGTATAAAGTAGGAATCAAACTTTGCTTGCCATGGTTCGATCCAAGATTTAATGATTTACAAATATCGTTTTGAGGATATGCATTAGAACAACAACAATTGCAAATATACTAAACAGAAACTTAACCAAAGCAGTAGAAAGGATGGAAATGTTCCAAAGTAATCTTTTAGGATTGAGGGAGTATGAAATCTATGTAAAATGTTTACAAAGATGACATAATAAACCCTAAATCAGAGGTATTATTCCTACAATCGCGTAGAAACAAAATGTTTGTTGCTCGCGATAGTGTCTTTATAGAAAGAAGTGTCTTCCTACAAAGCCAAGTGGGAGTAAAGTTAGATCTCGATGAGACGAGCAACAAAGGGATGTAGATAACACTACATTAGAGACGAATGCGCATGAAATCAGCTAATTTGATAAAACGTGTGTCGAAGCAAGCTAATTCAACTAGCGAGACTTCTATCGTCCTACTAGAATGAAAGGCTTCAAAGAGTTGAAGAGAATAATTCTATTGTCGCTCACACCTATCGTAGGTTACTTAGGATTAAAACAAACAGTTTGTTGGAATTCTAGTAAAAGGTGGATTCTAAAAATTTTCCTATTGGAATGGTTGGAATCCATACCTACAAGCAAGCTTTGGACAAGTGCCGACTCAGGAAATGGCTTAAAGCCAAGAAATCCAGAATGGACTCCATGTCTGTAAAGATGTGCTAGTCCATGATAGTCTTACAAATAGGGTCAAACCTATTAGTCATGTAAGCCTATTCGGATTATTTCTAGTTATGGAAATCAAAATCATCTTCATGAAATGTTCTTGATGGATGGGATGTATATGATACAACTTAAGTTTTGAATTCCAGAAATTCCTAGAAAGTTTTGCAAACTTCAGAAATTCATTTATGGATTGAAGTAAGCATTAAGGAGTTGGAATATTCATTAGGAAATCAAACAGTTTGATTACCTTGGAAGAATGAAAAGAAATCTTGTAGAAACAAGAAGTTTAGTGGGAGCAATTGGTCTTCTTAGTCTAGTATGAAGTTGACACACATTTCACATGAAATGATATATCAATACTTGAATAAGTCAAGCAATGGTTAGAAAGATTGTTTCTATATGGGAGACCTAGGAGATGTTGAGTACATATTGGGAATCAAAATCCACAAAGTGAATCTTGAAGGATGACTGGACCTAATCAAGAGACTTATGTTGATAAGATTCTTGACAAGTTCAAGATGCAAGATTCTAAGAGAGGATCTCTTCCCATGTCTCATGGTTTTACACTCAGTAAAACTCAGTGCCTTAAAAGCTAGTTGAGTTGAGTTGTAAAGGCAGTGGACCTAATGCTTTTGCAAAAGGGACCATTACATGTACCATGAAATGTACAAAGCAAGTTGTTACATATGACTTGTGCATGTGTAGCAAGTTTCAAACAAATACAGAATAAGCATACGGAAAGTTACCAAGAACAAATCCTTGAGTACTTGAGAAGCACTAAAGGAATTTTTCTAGTTTATGGTGTTAAAGATAAACAAGTTGTCAAGAGTTTTACGAATGCAAGTTCTCTCCAAACAGGCAAGATGACTCTAGATTTTGATCTAGACGCACAATTTTGTTAGTATGGAGAAGTACAGTGAGCTTGAAGAGTTCAAAGCAAAGCACTATTGCATGCTCAATGTCAGAATATGTATATTAAGCTATAGTCGGATAGTTTTAGAGGAAGTTTGGATTGAAATGTAATATGACCGAAGGGTCACCTTTGCCCAAGAACAAAGGAGCCAGGGTCACATCACAAATCCAAGCAAATGGATATGAGATATCGCCTCAGTTATGAGATCATTGACCGGCGGAAGGTCACGTTCTGCAAAGTTTTATTATGAGTGAGAAATCACTAAACCCCTTCCATAGACAAAGGTATGAAAGTCATATTAAAGTCTTGGATTGAAGCAAATTATGTAAATTTAAGTTGTGTATGTTTGTGGAAACATATTACATAAGAAAATACATCAATTTGCAGAATTATGTTTAAAAATAGAAATTATTATTTCTCTTATTTAATTATGGTTTTGAAATTAAATAAAATGTCCAAAATAATTATGGATTGATGGGCTCATCAGGTTATCTATTTTAGAGACCTGGTGTATGAAACCCCACAGGTGAACAAAATCCGTATATTATTTAAGTTCCTAGTTCGAAATCATTAAAGTGGACATAAATGATTTCAATAAATGGACTAGCATGTAAGATTGATTGGATAGCTCGGTTTCATGGGCTATAGGGGCATAGTGATGCTCGATCAATCACTTGGATATGCATGAATGATGCATGATCGAACTATTGACCTACTTTGAAGTTCAAGTATAGAGCTTCCGTATATATTAGTGGATTCCTTTGACATGAGTGGAACATTGATTTCATTCAATGGATGTTATAACTGTGGTACATTCAAACGTCTACCCGTAACTGGAGATTATAAAGGATGTTTCCCGGTTATTTCAGAAGTTGAGTGGGAGGCTTGTTGCCACAAGATTGGATAGAGTCTACCTATTAAATTAGGAAATGTGTCATGGCCGCTTGAAGAGGGAGAATTCAGAAAATACGTGGCCGCGTTCAAATGCATTACTCAGTAATCATTTGGTTTTGTAATTCTAACTCAGATTTCAAGAAACGATTTGTAGATTAATATGATATCGACATGTGATGCAATCATATTATCAAATCGACATATACATTGACTTAAGGAATTTGAACATTGCACCCTTGTCTCAGACAAGTGGGAGATTGAAGGAGTTATGTCTTCGTCGTGTGCAATTACTAGATATATAATTGGATCAAATTATGGAGATAATTAAGTCCGGACATTTGGGTCGTCGTTTTGCCATAGCTAGAGGTACTTACGATCTTTGGACTAGTAAAATAGGCCAAAGCCCAATTGGACGGATCCTATAAGGTCACACAAAGGGGCTAGATCGAGCATTAGAGGACGAGGCCCATCATGGGCCTCATCACTCTAGGTGGCCGGCCATATGGGGCTTTGAGAGGCTATTGGGCTTCGTGCCCTAGTCTAATTATAATGAGATTATAAATAGACTAGGTGTCTAGGTTTGCATGTAAGGAATTAACTGATCATTTAGATCAAACCCTAATTAGCAAACACGAAACCAAACCCCTCTCATACTCCCTCTCTCACGTCACTCTCCTCCTCCCGGCGCCGGTGGTGTCTCGTGGTGGTGGTGGTTCGTGCGGTGGTCGGTTGTCCGAAAAGGTGGTGATCGCGGTTTTCCTCAATCACTCGACCAATCTAGTATTGGTGGACGGCTCGTTCGAATCTCGTGGACTAAGTAGAGGAGCAACACTTGGGGCTCTATTCTCTCCCTGATTTGCCTGTCGAATAGCTTCGTGGAATTCACGCTTCAAAGGTATGATTATGTGTCTTGTGTGTTATGCATGCGATTCTTGGGATTAGGTACTCTATTGAATATGATTCATATATGTTATTTCCGCTGCGTAGTACCTATAAACTCCTACAGCTTGGATTTTAGCTTGGATCTCCCTTACTTGTTTGATTGTATCTTCAATCAGTTGAGGCCCAAGAACTACAGTTTCACTAATGTCGTTCCAACAGATTGGGCTACGACACTTTCTCCCATACAAGGCCTCGAATGGAGCCATACCAATGCTCGCATGATAACTATTGTTATAAGAGAATTCAATTAAATCCAAGCTATCCTCCCATCCTCCCTTGAAATCTATAATGCAGGCTCTCAACATAT
Organism: Chenopodium album; assembly: GCF_948465745.1. Classification (NCBI taxonomy): domain Eukaryota; kingdom Viridiplantae; phylum Streptophyta; class Magnoliopsida; order Caryophyllales; family Amaranthaceae; genus Chenopodium; species Chenopodium album. The sequence goes on from NC_137860.1 coordinate 289,300, forward strand.
CTTCCAAGGTTTGAATGGTTCTTTCGGTTTGCCCATCTGTGGCAGGGTGGAAGGCTGTACTCATTTTAAGGATTGTACCAAAGTTTTCTTGCACACTTTTCCAGAATTTTGATAGAAACCTGGAATCCCTATCAGATATGATATCTTTTGGAACCCCATGTAACCTCACAACGTGCTTGATGTAAGCTTTTGCAAGTTGTTCCATTTTCCAAGTTTCTTTCATTGGTATAAACACTGCTGATTTTGTTAGTCTATCCACCACTACCCAAATGGTGTCATTGCCGCTTTTGGATTTAGGAAGACAGGTCACAAAGTCCATTGAAATGCAGTCCCACTTCCAGCTTGGGATTTCCAATGACTGTACAGTCCCTTGAGGTCTCTTGTGTTCTATTTTCACTTTCTGACAAGTTAAGCACCTTGCCACAAATTCAGCCACCTCGTTTTTCATTCTAGGCCACCAAAACATTTTCTTTAAATCCTTATATAACTTGTCTCCTCCCGGGTGTACTGAGTAAGGTGTATTGTGACCTTCTTCCATCAACTTCCTCTTCACTTCTTCACATTTTTGTGGTACACACCATCGACCTTTATACCTTAAACTTCCATCCTCATGAACTTTGAAGTCTGTAGCTTTCCCTTGTTTAATCTTTTCACGAATCCTGTCCAACTTCACATCTCCCTCTTGGTTTTCTCGAATCTCATCGAATATTGTTGGTTGGACGCTCAGATTCGCTAGAATACCTGCTGGTACTCCCCATTCCACGACTTCTAAGTTCAATTTTGCCATTTCTCTACATAACTCATTAGCTACTACTAACGAGTTTATTCCATGACTAGATTTACGACTTAAAGCATCCGCAACCACATTCGCCTTCCCTTCGTGGTATTGTATGTCCAAATCGCAATCCGTTGTATACTCCAGCCACCTCCTTTGTCGAGAGTTCAGGTCCTTTTGAGTGAAAATATACTTTAGGCTCTTATGGTCTGTATAAATTCTACATTTCACTCCATACAAGTAATGACGCCAAATTTTTAGGGCAAAAATGATGGCAGCTAATTCTAGGTCATGGGTTGGATAGTTCACCTCGTGTGTTTTAAGCTGCCTTGATGCGTATGCTATTACCTTCCTATTTTGCATAAGCACGCATCCCAAACCGTTCTTTGACGCATCACTATACACATCATACAATCCACTATCATCTGGAAGTGTAAGCACTGGTGCTGTAACTAGTTTGTGCTTTAAGAGTTGAAATGCCTCTTCACACCTCTCATCCCACTCAAATTTCTTATCCTTCTTCATTAGAGTAGTCATAGGCTTAGCAATTTTGGAGAAATCTTTAACAAAACGCCTATAATACCCTGCTAAACCTAAGAAACTCCTCACATCAGATACAGTTTTAGGTGTAGGCCAACTTTTCACAGCTTCTATTTTGGCTGGGTCTACTTCTACTCCATCCTTAGACACAAAGTGTCCTAGGAATGCTACCTTTTCCAACCAAAACTCACATTTAGAGAACTTTGCATAAAGGTGGTTCTCTCTCAGTGTTTGCAGAACTGCCCTTAGATGTTCTGCATGCTCTTCCTTGTTCTTGGAGTATACCAAAATATCATCTATGAAGACCACTACAAACTTATCCATAAATTGGTGAAACACCCTATTCATCAAATCCATAAAGATCGCTGGAGCGTTAGTCAACCCAAAAGGCATAACTGTGAACTCATAGTGTCCATACCTTGTTCTAAATGCCGTTTTAGGAATGTCCTCGTCGGCAATCCTCAATTGATGATATCCGGACCTCAGGTCGATCTTAGAGAACACTGTAGCTCCTTTCAATTGATCAAACAAATCATCTATTCGTGGCAAGGGATACTTATTCTTTATCGTCACCTTATTTAATTCCCTGTAATCGATACATAATCGCATGCTTCCATCCTTTTTCTTTACAAATAGAACTGGAGCTCCCCAAGGTGAAGCACTTGGTCTAATGTATCCTTTCTCCAGTAAGTCCTGCAACTGCTCCTTCAACTCACTCATTTCCTTAGGTGCCATTCGATATGGTGCCTTGGATATAGGGGCTGTTCCGGGAACTAAATCTATGGTAAAGTCGATTGCTCTCTTAGGTGGCATCCCCGGAATTTCCTCTGGAAATACATCCAGGTATTGATTCACTACTGTTATATCCTCCGGGTTTGTCACTTGCTCATGGTCCATATCCCTGACACTGCAAAAATATACTGGATGCCCTTTCTTCATGTATTTTGCCAACTTTAGGACAGAAATTAATCTCGGGCGCTTAGTACCACCTTTCATCCAGTATGTCACTGATTCATTGCTGCTTGCAACCATTTTGACCTTTCGTGACCTACAACTAATTTCAGCATTATACTTACTCATCCAGTCCATTCCTAGGATAATATCGAAGTCACTCAACCCAAACTCAATAAGGTCAGAAGGAAATATCTTTCCTTCTATTTCTAAGGGCACATTTCTAAATGCCTTAGTACAATTTACTACCCCACCTGTCGGAATAGTTATAGGTAAATCTACTGGTTTTACTGCTGTTAAGCAGTCCCTAAGTTTTGCCACAGTACCTTTAGAAACAAAAGAGAAAGTTGCACCAGAATCAAACAATACTTTAACAGGAATAGAGTTAATAGAAAAAGTACCAGTTATAACATCATTCGTGGCCTCAGCCTCATGTCTACTCAGCACATTCAGTTTTCCAGCAGCTCCATTCTTATTTTGGTTATTGTTATTGTTGGGGTTACCATTCCTCACTCCATTCTGTTGTGCTCCCTTGCTTCCATTAAAGTTGTTGTTATTGTTGTTGTTCCCTTGGAAATTCCTCTGGTTCCCCTTTGGGTTAAAGTTGTTCTGCCTATTTCCATTAGCATTCTTAGAGTAACACTCGTACTCCCTATGCCCCAGTTTGTTACAAGCACGACAAGTAACTAGATTGCCTTCGCAGTCCCTCCCAGGGTGATTGTTACTGCACCTTCTGCAGAGATAATACCTTCCATCTCTGTTATTCCCCCGGTTATTGTTGTTTCTAACTCCTCCATTGTTGCCACGTCCACCTTGACGGTTATTATTCTGGAAATTATTATTATTGGAGAAGTTATTGTTGTGGTGGTACTTCTGCTTCTTAAAACCATTCTGGTTTCCATGCTGGTTTCCAGAAACTTGCACCACCTCTTTTCTCTTCTCTCTCCCTTCCATATCAGTCAGCTCCTTCTTCTTCTTTTCTTCCAACGCATACAGGTGTGCGGCTCTTCCGTACACCTCGTCCAGAGTTTCAAATACTTGCCCGCAGAGTTTTAATTGCAGATCCGTGGTTAAACCACTCTCAAACTTCCTAGCCTTGGCTTTTTCAGTAGCAACAGTCTCCTCAGCGAAACGGGATAACTCTATAAACCTAGTATAGTATTCCGTAACTGACATCTTTTCCATTCTGAGGTTTGAGAACTCCTCTGCTTTCTGCTTTTGCAAAAAGCTTGGGTAAAACTTATCCCTCATTTTCTCTTGGAACTTGGTCCAGTTAAATCCAGGTAGGGTCCTAACAGTAGCTTCATTTTGCTGCCACCAGAGGTCAGCTTCACCCCTTAGGTAGTAGGTAGCACAGCCTACTTTCGAATCCTCAGGGCATCCTACCGCTTCAAACAGTTTTTCGAACTCTCTCAACCAGTTTTCTAAAATGGTAGGGTCAGGCTCCCCTTGATAAGTGAGTGGCTTACTCTGTGCCACTTTCTTAAAAAGTTCCCCCTGAGTATCCCCATTGCCGGACGTGTTTCTAGCCAGCTGCTGGGCAACTGCTGCTAATTGTCTTACTACCTCACTAAGCTCATTTCCACCAGTGTTAATACTGCTTCCTCCTGCCATCTTTCTTCTCCTGAATTAAATGTGGTTTAGGTTAGCTCCCAAGGCATTCACTCGCTAAGTATAGAATTATTAAACTTGCACAGTTCCTTTGAAGCTAATAAATTTTGAATTGGATTTACCAAATTCATAGTTCATAGCTTTATCAACTAATTATTGATTGCTAATCAACCAAGCATTTAATAAAGCATCACAATAATAAATAAAAATAGTCCCCGTCAACCCTTGCTATTCGAGATTTAGAACTTAATTCGCTGAAACATGGTTTGTAGAATTGGAATGGCAACATAGGTTAAAACTTGTGTGAAATGGAGTGATTGCTGTAATTGAAATAATTAAATTATTGGGAAGTAGTAAGGAAAGAAATTGGAATGTTATTGATAGGAATAATAAATAAATACTGGAATATAAATGAGTATAATCACTAGCAAGTGTTCATAGGATCACTAAATGTTTGTGGAAATACCACTTATTACCTAGTTGCAAATATTAAAGATACCGAAGATAACTGAAAGTCCTAATAAAAGAGATTATAATAATTAGTCCTTTCGAACGTTGTCCCTTTTGTCAGTGGATTGCCTATAACTCGAAGGATCGAAATCATTGTCATTAGAATCCTCCATTGGTTCAGGTGACTCAGGTTTAGGTTCTACTTGGACGAATTCTCCCTCCTCTTCCTCGTCTGATGATATGTCAATTATAATTGGAGTTGGAGGTGGGTTAGGATCGGATATCTCCATCATTGAACTGTCCCCCTCTTGTTGCTCCCCATTTTCCGCTTGGTTACCCCCTGATGATGCAGAAGAGGAACTTTCTGGTTGTTGATTTACATGGGGGTTGTTCTCTACTGGGTTGTCATAGTAGTAGTTAGGGTACGGAAGATTTAAACGCTGATAGTGAGCTCTTTCCACCCTTACAATGTAGTTAGTTAAATAAACATAATCGGGGTACCACTGGCCATAATAATTTTTGTATTTGTAGTAGTTTGGAACATCTCCTGGAAGGTAAAAGTCAACAAATTTTTCCTTGATAGCAATATAAGGAGGCTCCTCTGGCAGACAGTGTACAATCATTACTGAGATACGATCAGGGGTCTCAAATATTTTGTCCCGCAAGACATTACTCCTATAAGAACAATAGTATCTGATTTTCTCTACGAAGTCATAGGGGTGCTCATCATTTTTCTTTATTAATGACCCCATTTGTGTATACTTACTAGGAAAGTTAGGCATCCTGTAGAGGAAAAAGGCTTAGAAAGAATTCCCTTCCCCAAAGAAATAAAATAAATAATACAATTCGTGCAAGAATTTAAGTTTGGTGTTCAATCATACAATTTGAATAATTCCCACAAAACAATACATATATTTCATGCTTCAATCAATAAACAATTAATCATACAACATGCATGAACACCCTGAAATAGAATTAATGCACGCAGGGAAGAAATTAAATTTTAGCCTATATGCCCTTTCTTTTCCTACCCAAGCTCACCAACATGTTAATAAAAGCTTTTAACACATAATTCTTACCTCAATCCTTGCTCCCTGCAAAATTAACAAACAAAAAAATATTTTTCCTGCTAAAAAAAAAATTTCGGCCCTAAAAAAATTCGGACCAATAAATAAAATAAAATAAAAAAAAATTCGGCCCAAAATTAAAAAAAAATTTCGGACCTCCTTAAAAAAAAGAAAATATTTAAAATAAAATAAAATAAAATAAAATAAAATCGGGAAGAAGTGGACATAAAAAAAATAAATAAGCACTTGGCCAAGTTTAAATCATAAAAGAACGTTTTCGTGTTAGTGGTAATTTAAAATCTCAACCAAAGCTCCCAGATACTACTTTGTAACACCCTAGAAATTCCTTTCCAACAAAATACGTTTTTCCCTCTTAAAAATACTATTTAGGAATATCTAAGACATTACCGCCACCGTAAAAACGGCTAAGGCAATTATCAAAGACACACAGCGGAAGTTTTGAAAGTCAAACTAAGAAATAACGCAAATCTTAAAAACCAAACCAAACGAAAGTAAAGTTGGAAATCAACAAAACCAAGTTAAATATTAACTACTACAACTTGGAACCTTCATGGCCCTTATTCAAAACCGATCAAAACCGAGATGATGTTAGTCCAACAAATAAAAAGCATATTATTCAAAACTTAAGCATATCACATCCTAATGAAAACTAGCATAATTCTCTCTTCACTCATGCCCCATCATGAACATGCTTCAATACCTGAAAAGAGAATCTCTACTTGCCCCCACTACTCTCCATCAAAATGGATCATCGTAGGGCCAAGATAAAGACATAGCCAGACACAACAAAACACAAAATCAGCAAAACTGAGTACATAAGCGTTTGTAAACACACTATCATGCAACTCCTAGAATTACACACACTAACCTCAAAGCACCTGTTTTCAAGCATGCACAACAAACTGCAAGACTCTTAAGTTGACCACTACATAATTTATTAAGCGTTGATTACGCATCGAACGGGTTTCCAACTTAACCAAACCTTCCTCAATGAAATGAGGACCACTGACACGGGAGCTAACCGTGCCAGCATCACCTGTGCCACATCCTTGGGTGGCGGAATTCCAGCGCATATCAATAATAATAAAAATAAAAGGAATGTACAGCGTCCTGTACTCCATTAGAAGTTATGATCAAATATAAAGTCACATAACTCCCCCCATATGTTCATACTCAAGGTATATACGTTCCAAGAGTTTTGGTGCGTAATCTCTTTCACTTTACGTTATTTACACATTATTAGACTTGGTGATGACTCTCAAAGCATATCAATTCAATCATCAATAATAATTCAACCATTCAAACACACCAATTTAATTCTTGAATATTTAGTGACCACATAATATTTAATGTTGAACCCTTTTTATTACTACCTCAGTGTCTTAGACACTGTAAACGCATAAAGCGCCAACAATCCTATCCTTTGGTGTTTAAAGCACCCTAAGTGCCCAAAAGCACCAACATACAATTTATTTCTTGTGTACATAGACACTTATTTAGCTCCTTCTTCATGCTTAAAGCATCAATAAAAATTATATGAACCATAATAAAATTCCTTTTTAATAATCCAAACATAATTAAGCAATTAGTTTGATTAAACATGCTCTCTATCATGCCATAAATAAATATGTAGTCCATATAATCATGCCAAAAATATAACTTTCCAATCCATAGATCATCTCAAATAATTCATGCTTCACAATTCAATCACCAAAACCAATAATTCACAATTCAACACATGAACCTTAGCATGATGCTACTTATAATTGATTGAATTTAAGCCTAGCATGATTCTACATCATCAAAATATGTTAAGTACGCGAACGTACCTTGAATATGATCTTAAATTCGCCACGACTAGTAAAAATCGCTTACTTCAAAGTCTCCTACACATTAAAATTATAATAGTGTATCAAAGTCCACTCTAAACAAATTTCCAGCAATATATACTATTTTAAAACCCTTCATAAATTAATTAGAATAAGCTGAAATTATATTTAGAACACCATAATTAAGTCCCCTTTAATGGGTAATTTAAATTCCCTTTAAAAACATAAAATTTAGGTTTCTACTTAAAATTCCTGCACTATATTTATAATTAAAACTTGCTGAAAATCGATCTTAAAGTACTTAAATTAAAGGTCTAAACATAATTACATCATATACTTTCATAATTTCATAAATCAAGAATCTAGGGTTTCAAAAATTGGGGCTTTTTAATTAAAATCAAATCTGAAAATTAATTAACATAATTACAATATTCAAACATCAAGTTTTAATCCCAAAACTCAAGGTTTATAATTAGATCTAAGCATAGATTAATTAGGAACAAGAAAGATTAAGTTTTTTTTTTTTTTTTCCGAGAGGCAGCCACGGCAGCAGCAGCCACCGCGGCAAGGCTGGGCTGCTGCCGCCTGCCGCTGCAGCTGCTGGCCGTGCGCCGGCGCTGTGGTGGTGTGCGGTGGTGGTCCGGCCACGCGTGTGGTGGTGTGCGTGGTGGCCGGCCGTGAGAAGGGGAAGGGAAGAGGAAAAAAAAGAAAGAAAAGTAAGGGAGAAAAGGGGAGAAACTTACCTTGGGTTTTCTCCACTCTGGGCAAAGTTGATTTGCCTCATAAGTGGGATATTTATACCCCCTTTTTACCCTAAACTTTCCTCTTTTAATTCTCCTAATCCCTTTCCAATTAAAACTTGTTAAAAATAAACTTTCTTAAATTAAAACCCCATCTTTTTTAAAAAAAATAAAGATAATTAAATAAACTTTCCTATTATAAGAATATATTAATAAAATGCTTTAATTAAAATTATTATAACTACTTAAATACTTCATTAAATACATACTTTAAATAAAAATACGTATAAAATACGGGGTATTACAGAGTTCTTGGAAGAGTTAAGATCAGACAGAAACAATTTTGGCGCTAGAAGGAGGGGGCAGTTGATCACTTCTATTGCCTAAGAACCTCACACAAAACACATATATAATAATAACAGTTATGGCCGGAAACAATGGAATACTAGAAGGACAACCCCAGGTGGAGATAGTAGATGAAACCCATACCCTAGAAGATAATCAGTTCCATGTGCCGTTAACCCCCCCCCCCCCCCGTAGGAGGAGGGGAGGCAGAGGACCCTATGGCGGCATTCACTCCAGACGAGTTGGAAACGGCCGCCAGGGTAATGAGTGCAATGAGTAAGAAGAGGAAGGAGGCTGAGGCAGCACGGGCCGAAAGAGAAGCTGCTCAGGCAGATAGGGGAATGTTTCGCCAAAACCAGGAAGAACAGTACAACCAGTTGGAGAACCCATCGAGGAGACCCAGACATGAGTCGTCAGTAAGGACGCATACAACATTACGGCAGGATGAGCAGTCCTCGAGCCGTGTTGTGAGTACCAGAACTCAGCCGCAAAGAAGCTCGCAAGTAGGGGGTCAAGCAGTACGCACGGTGGTGCAGTTAAGGGCATCCCCATTTGCCCAGCACATCTTAGATCAACCAATGGAGAAGGTGAAAATGCCGACTTGTAGATATGATGGAAGAGGGGATCCGGCAAGGTTCATAACGTCTTATGAGGGACACATGATGCTGTACACTAACTCGGATGCAGTTTGGTGTAAAGTCTTTCCGACAACTCTGATTGGGGCTGCAGCCGACTGGTTTAACAACCTTGAAGTTGGGTCAGTAGATAGCTTTGAAAGACTGACTGAGATGTTTGTTGGTCAGTATGTTAGTAACAGCGTGAGGCAGAGGACCTCTGGAGAATTGATGGCTGTGGAACAGAAACCGGATGAATCTTTGAGAGATTACATCAGGAGATTTAATAATGAAGCAAACACCATTCCGAAATTGCAACAGGAAATAGCCGTGATGGCTCTGATGAATGGGTTGGTTGATTCGGATTTTAAGAGATATCTAACAAGGAAAAGCCTGCCGACATTGGCAGCGGCGTTCAGCAAAGCTCACGATTACATAAAGAGTGAGGAGCTGATGAAGACGAGTAGCAGGCATATGGTGGCCGGAAAGGGGCAAAGTCAATGTGAGGGGACCTCATCTGGAGGGAACAGGCCGAGAGCTCCTGCTCCAGGAAGGGGAGGAGGAAGCCGACAAGATACTAGACCGACAAGACTGCCTGTGAGATATAGCACTTACACCCCCCTGAATACGCCAAGGGCTGCAATCTACTCAGTGAATCAGAACAGAGAAGATTGGTCAAGGCCGATTCCCATGAAAGCAAGGTCGAGGGACGTGAAGAAGTACTGTATGTTCCATAGGGATGTGGGGCATTATACGGAAGAATGTACCCAATTGAAGGACAACATTGAGGAGTTGATCAGGAAAGGGCACCTAACACAATACCGGTTGAATACCGGCAGGAATCAACAGCCGACACAAGCAGTTGAGAGGCAACAGATAGAAGCGAGGCCCGAAAGGACACAAGGGAGGATAGTCCGACAAGGGGATGCAGGAATACCGCCGTTATCTACAGGAAGAGTGGATGTGATAACGGGGGGGCCGATTCATGGAGGGACGATTAGTGGAGCGAAGAAGCATTTAGCGGAGCACCGTCATCTGGTTTGTGCTTTAGATGTAGATAATCGTCCTCGGCCGGCATCAATACCCCAAGTTGTATTTACAGAAGAAGATGCACGAGGTGTAGAGTTCCCGCATGATGATCCGTTAGTCCTGATAACCAAGATCAATGGGGCTGACATCAAAAGAGTGCTGGTGGATGGAGGCAGTTCAGCGAACGTGTTATTTATGCAGGCTTTTATTGAAATGAATATAGGAAGGCAATACCTGAAGCCGGTATCATACCTTGTGATCGGTTTTAACGGGTCGACAGTGAGGCCAGAAGGGAGTATTGTGTTGCCTGTAAGGATGGGTGATGGACCACAAGCAAGGGATGTGATGGCAGAGTTTTTGGTGGTGGATGTCAAGTCGGCTTATAACGCAATTATCGGCAAACCGATAATTCATGACATGCAGGCTGTTGTATCAACATACCACTTGGCAATAGCCTATGTGTCAAACTTGGGAGCTGTGGAGAAGGTATATGGAGGTCAGGTTATGTCGAAAGCCTGTTATGTTACAGCTTTGAAGAACCCAGTTGGTAATGCCACAGTTCCATGCAACCCAACAAGGGAAGGTGAGCCGACAGTGCAAGATTTGACAATGAGAAACTTTGATGCAAGACCTGAAGAAACACCAAGGTCGTTGCCGGGCGGAGAAACCGTCCAAGTTGAATTGCAACCAGGTAACCCCAGTAGAACAGTGAAAGTTGGGGCTGATATGGATGTGGAGACCAGGTGTAACCTGATAAGTTTATTGCGCGAGAACGCCAACGTCTTTGCGTTCTTGGCCAGTGAGATGCCAGGCATACATCCTGAGGTAATGGAGCATAAGCTGAATGTTGATAGAAAGTTCAGGCCGATAAGGCAGAAGAAGCGCAATTTCTCAACTGAGAAGATAGAAGCGATCCAGGCCGAGGTGAATAAGCTCTTGGCAGCAGGGTTTATAGAGCCCTGTACATACCCCGAGTGGTTGGCAAATGTAGTAATGGTGAGGAAGCCGACAGGGAAGTGGCGAATGTGTGTGGATTTTACAGATTTGAATAAAGCTTGCCCTAAGGATTGCTACCCATTACCTCGGATAGATAGGCTGGTAGATTCGACCTCTGGTCATGCTATGCTTAGTTTTCTGGATGCATTTTCAGGATATCATCAGGTCAGCATGCATAAGGCTGATAGAAATAAAATGGCCTTTATAACAGATGTAGGTGTGTATTGTTATAAGGCAATGCCGTTTGGGTTGAAAAATGCAGGGGCAACCTACCAGAAGTTGGTGGATAAGATTTTTGAGAAACAGAAAGGGCGGAATGTTGAGGTATATGTGGATGATACAATAGTAAAGAGTAAGAACAAAGGAGACCATATAGCCGATCTGAGGGAGACATTCGAGACCTTGAGAAAATATCAAATGAAGTTGAATCCAGAGAAGTGTGTTTTTGGGGTGAGATCAGGGAAGTTTTTAGGCTTCATGGTCAGTGAACGGGGGATAGATGCGAATCCAGATAAGGTGAATGCGGTGCTTCAAATGAAACAGCCAAAAACCATTCGTGATATACAGAGGTTAACGGGCAGGATGGCAGGGTTAACCAGATTTATCAGCAAGTCAGCTGATAAGGCACTTCCGTTTTCTATGGTGCTGAGAAAGAATAAGGCATTTGAGTGGGGAAAAGAACAAAGTGATGCCTTAGAAGTAGTGAGGAATCATCTTAGATCTCTTCCCACAATTGCCAGGCCTGAGAAGGGAGAAGTGTTACAGTTATATATCTCGGCATCACCAAAAACAATAGCGGCCGTTTTGTTGGTAGAAAGGAAGAGACAACAACAACCGATTTATTTTGTCAGCCATGTCTTGAATGCTGCAGAACGCAGATATCCAGTTATAGAGAAAATGGCGTTAGCTGTAATAGTGGCAGCCAGGAAGTTGAGGCCTTACTTTGATGCACATCCGATAGAAGTTCTCACCAATCATCCTTTAGAGAAATCACTGCGCAAAATGGATACATCTGGTAGATTACTGGCATGGGCAGTGGAGTTATCGGAGTACGAAATAAGTTACAAGCCCCGGACATCAATTAAAGCCCAGGCATTATCAGACTTTATTGTTGAAACCACGTATACAGATGAAGAAGAGGAGTTGGGAACATGGCAGGTATCAGTTGATGGATCAGCCACAGCAACGGGGGCAGGGGCTGGAGTTGTGATAACGGCTCCAGATGGAAAAATGTTTGAATACGCCATGAAATTTAAGTTCAAGGCAACAAATAATGAGGCCGAGTATGAAGCTGCGGTAGCCGGAATGCAGCTGTCAATAGCGGCAGAAGCAAAACGGCTAGTGTTGACAACTGATTCTCAGCTGGTGTCAAGCCAGTTTAGTGGGGAGTACGAAACTCGAGAGCCAGCAATGGTGAAGTATTTGGAGAAGATGAAGCAGTTAGCAGCTCAGTTGCAATACTTTGAGATCAAATTGGTTCCGAGATTGAAAAATGCTCAAGCAGATGCATTAGCAAGATTGGCAAGTTCAAGCTTCAATGACTTGGAAAGAACAGTTATGGTTGAGATTTTAAGGCAGAGAAGCATAGACGAGATGTCGGCGGATGTCTGTTGTGTTGAAGTAGGGGATCAATGGTATGATAAAATACTGGCATACATCGTTCATGGTGTAGGGCCAACAGATAAAGGGGAGCTGAAAAGGTTACGGAAGGATAGTGTGTGGTTCGTTATGTACCAGGGCCAGTTGTACAAAAGGGGGTTTTCACTGCCGTTGCAAAGGTGCATAACGGATGTCGAATCAGCAAGGTTAATAGAAGAATTGCACGAGGGAAGCTGTGGTAACCACCTTGGAGCAAGAGCTTTGTCCAGAGAGGCAATGAGAAGGGGATACTACTGGCCGACAATGAACGCAGATGCATTGGCTTATGTTAAAAAATGTGAAAAGTGCCAAAAGTTTGCCCCAGTTATCAACTTACCCCCAAATGATCTAACTCCAATATTGAACCCAGTCCCTTTTGCCCAATGGGGAATGGATATAGTAGGCCCGTTCCCATCAGCCACAGGTGGAAGAAAATATCTGATAGTGGGAATTGATTACTTCACCAAGGGGATAGAGGCAGAACCAGTAACGAAGATAACGACATCGGAAGTAAAAAATTTTATATGGAAAAGCATCTTCACGAGGTTCGGGTTGCCGATGGCGATGGTCTTTGATCATGGAACCCAATTTGACTGTAAGCCAGTCAAAGATCTTTTAATGATGTATAAGGTGAAATTTGCTTATGCAGCAGTATGCCACCCCCAGTCTAACGGCCAGGCAGAAGCAGCAAATAAGCAAATAATAACGGCAATTAAGAAAAAGATCGAAGACGCAAAAGGTTTATGGGCAGATTTGATACCGGAAATATTATGGGCCAACAGGACAACGGTGAGAGAAGCCACAGGTGAATCCCCTTATACTCTGGTTTTTGGAACAGAAGTAGTCATACCAGCAGAAGTCGGATTGCCGACATTACGGATTCAGCATTACTGTGAAGATCAAAATGATTTACTCCTACGACAACAGTTAGATTTTCTGCCAGAGCTAAGAGAAAAAGCAGCAGTTAAGTCAGCTGTCTTTAAAGAAAGAATGTCACGGGCCTACAACAGAAGAGTATCACATAGGCCGTTAAATAAAGGAGATCTGGTATTACGAAGAACCGCAGCAACCGGTAAGGGAAATGAAGACGGGAAGCTAACTGCAAACTGGGAGGGGCCTTATCGGATTAGAGATGTCGTCATCCAAGGGTCATTTTACCTGGAAACTTTGGATGGAACACCTCTAAAAAATGTATGGAATTCGGCTGTACTAAAGAAATATTATATGTAACAAACATTTTTAATGAGAAGCTGACATCAAGAAAGATGTCAGTGATGAATGAAGAAGTATTCAGACAATGCGCAATCTAATAGGCATCCTCCATTTAACAGAACATCGTTAAGTGGGACGGACAGCTCAAAACCGCTTCCATGAAGATAACAGTTATACAACCTGATCAGTTGTATACGTTAACTCATGAGGTTGCTGGTTCAAAATATAAATACCGGCCAAATCAATTCGAGTATACGCCGATGTGAGGCGTAGCTCAGAAAATGATCGCCAAGAGGGTACCTAACTGGCTAAAACAACACAGCAGTAAGTGACCAATGTTATAATCTAAACCAGCAACAACCGTTCGCGGCTCAGTGTGCATAGCTCTAACGCGAACTATGTACACTGGGGGGAGCAAGGAGTGATATGATGTTCATAATATATTATTGATTTGTGGTACCCATAGTATGCTGATAAGTATTTAAAGTATGCTGGTAATTTTTATATGTAATCTCTCAAGCCAGGTTTTTAGATCTGATATCCTCAAAAGCTGGCGTCTTTAAAAAGATTTCCAACTGAAGTTTTCAGATTTCAGACAAAGTCTCAGCCAGGTTTTTATATCTGATATCCTCAAAAGCTGGCGTCTTTAAAAAGATTTCCAACTGAAGTTTTCAAATTTCAGACAAAGTCTCAGGTAAGCATTTATTTTTTGCAATTTTTTATATGCTGAAAACCAGCAAGGCAATATAACTATCATAACGTTGTTTTAAAAAGAAACAGGCAAACTAGAAATAGATAAGCAAACAGTCATGATAAAGGTGTAGGAATTTGTAAGATAGTTGACAGACAATGAAAACAAAAATAAGTTTAACACAACAGGTGAAATTGACAATCGACAGGCATCACCACAAAAAAGGGGTATATGCCGATAGGACAACATTGTCAAAATAAATGTTCACACATACAAAAGACAATAAAAAGTTATGGCTGGTAAGGCCCAATGATACAAGACCCACAAGAGGATGTCGGTGATGACTGCCCGCCCCTTTAAGATTGTGCATTCTCAGACACTGGGGAGTCCAAAATGCTGGGATTTTTGAGGCCGTCATCAGCAGTTGGCGCCAAGTTATACAAGTCCTCTTCAGAGAATTGCTGCGCCTCGAAGCCGGAAGGGATCTTGTAGGCTTCTTCGCCGAAAGCCTTTTCAACCTTGGCCCAATCGTCCTTCTTCCAACCGGCAGCATGAGCAACACATCTCTGAGCTGCTGTCCAACCTCCATCAAAACGGTCTTGAAGCTTGGAGCAGAATTCATCGGAGGCAATATAACGGCCAACTGCTCTCTGACGAATACCAGGTTTGTCAGCTTCCATTTTTTGAACCTTTTCTTCAAGGCTCTTAATTTTAACCTTGGCATCGTCGAGATCTTTCTCAACGGAAGGAAGGCGCTCAATGGCTTTATCTTTTTCAGCAATCTGAGTCTTCAGACTCTGCAATTCCAATTCCAAGCCAACAACCTTCTCAGCCTTAACCTTCAGCTCCGACATCTCCTTGTCATCTTTTTCTTTTATTTTCCTCAGATCATCGAGGGCCTTTTCAGCATTTTTGATGACCTCCTGCATGGCACTTTCGCTGGCGGAGGCTTGATGATGTTTCTCCTGGTAGTAACGATACATCTCAACCAGCTCTGTGCCAGACATGACGGCCTATAAAATGTATATTTGAGTAAAAATAGGGAAACCGAGAACGCTACATAAAAATATATATATAAAAAAAATATATAAAATAGTAATATATATATATGTACCTTCATCATGTTGTGCATGTGGGTAGCAGCAAGGGGGCCGATTGGACCAGCAAGTCTGTCCATCGGCAGCGTCAAATTGCTCAGAAGCCGATAACCGAGATTCCCACCTTGCATTGGGTCATCAGTTATCATAGATTCATTCCGGCCGACATCCATAGCAGGTTGCCAACGGTCACCGGAATGGCCAGGAGGGACGGCGAACCCCTTCAGAACTTCATCCGGAAACCTTCCAGAAACGCGTTCAATCCATTGATTGGACCGATAAGTCAAGGCTGGGATGCTGGAATCTGACCCAACCGTTGTAGGAGCAATTATGGTGGTTGCCTGAGGTTGACGGGGAGATTCAGCAGAAGTGAGATCTTCGATCTCAATACCCTGAATAATCTTCTTCACAACGGCCTCAGGGCTTTTAGCTTTGTTGGCAGTCGGGGTCTTCTCAGACACCGACTGATCTTTCTTCTTCTCGGGCGCTGGTTGATCCTTCTTCTTCTCGGCCCGCCCTTCAGGTTGCCTAGGGCTGGAGATCACAATTCCACTTCGCCGATTGGCTAGAGGTGTTAGCTTTCTTTTCTTGGCATTTTCATCGGCCATGATCTCAGCTCTTCTCTTGGCATTGATAGCTGGAGCACGCCCGCAAACGGAAGCAAGAGTATCGTAGGGGTCAGAGGCTTTGGGGCAGCGTCTGATAACCCTTGTCCCGTCAGAAGATAGGCCGAGTTGTCTGTTATCCAACTTATCAATACCTGGTAAGAAGGAATATAGATTCAATCAGTTAAATGCGGATATAAAAAAAAACAACAATAAAAGGGTAAGGAAGGTAACGATAAACAACAAGTAAACTATGCCGCTTTCATTATGAAAATAAGAAAATGAATAATAAGTGAATAAGAATAATAAAACTAAGAAGGATAAGTTATACCATGCTGGTCAGTCCAACAAAGACCGACACGAGATAGCGGCGCGTTGCCCAGAATGTAACTCACATTCGGCACCCACACCGCAGGAATTAGACGGACCTTGCCGTCGCCTTCATCAAATTCAGAGATGTCAAAGTGATTGACAGCCCTTTCTTCATGCTTCCCGAGATCTCTCTCAGGGATTGAATCAAAATGGGGATGAGGCTTGAAAAAAGTTCTCCTCAAAGGAAAATCCTCTGGGACTGACATAAAGAAAAACTTATCCTTCCAACCTTTGCAGCTGGATAATTTAGGGTGAACGGTATATTTGTGAGGTTGGGTATATAATGACCACCACCCATCTGATTGACCATCCCTCTTTAGGGTAATAAGCCGCCTGAATACATTAAGGGTTAGAGGAAAATTCCGATATAGCATGACCTAAACTGTAGCAATAACGGCACGAATAGTTTGGGGGGTTAACTGAACTAGGCAAACGTTCCAAGCCTTCAAAATTTTAGCAACAAAGGGATGTAGAGGAAAACGGAGGCCAAAATCCAAGTGTTTCATGTACACGGCCACGGAGCCAACTGGACAATCCAACACTGAAGCTCCAGATGGAGGGAGAGACAACTCGTACCCATCAGGTAAGTTAAAGAACCTTTTTGCACGACGACAATAGTCCTTTGCAATTGCCGTTTTCCTAAAAGCTTCACTTATCTTTGCCTTTGCAACTTTTCCCTCGTTGGCAAGAACCATAGGTTGTCAGAACTCAGCCCTATCAGTCTCAGAATTATACCCCTCATAGGTTCTCTTCCTGGATAACCTCAGCCGTTAAATCAACAATGTTATCCCTACTCTCATTATTTACGCTGTCTTCCTGAGTCTCGTCATCTCTTAAAACTGAGTTGACGGCAGAATCATGAACGGGAGATGACGGACCTTCTTGAGGGGTTGAAAGGATGTCATCCTCAGGTTCTTCTTCAGAAGAACTTACAACCTGACCTTGTCCAGGTCTTTTGCTAGATTCCGCTGCCTTAGCGGCCTCAGCTGCTTTAGCTGCTTTAGCGGCCTCAGCGGCTTCACGGGCAGCGGCTCGAGGCTGGTAACTGGTACTCTTTACCCTTGGCATAGTGTTTATACCTATATTGCCAACGTTAGTGCCGTATTGATTAAAATATCGTCTCCCAGTAAAGCTGCGTAAGTGATAACGGACACTAACAGGCTCAACGTCAAGAATTTCAGTATCGGCAGGGATATCAGGGTTAGTAGGGTGAAAGGCACTTTCACGGTGAGCAATGGTCCTATGTATCATAAAAGCGCGTTTTTCTTCTTCAGAAGTTAACGTCTCAAAAGGGTAATCAATATTATCAGAAAGGGAAGACGAATTACCCTGATTACTACCAGTTTCTTTGCCTAAAGATTGTCTAATTAAACGACGCCTAGCAGTACTAAGGTTAGGAAAATTCTCTTCGACACTATCTTCAGACATTTAACTGAATATAAAAAATATAAAAATAGCATGAAAATCAGGGGTTAGGGTGCGACAGTACCTTCGATGTAAATCGCTGATTTAGTGCCTCTAACTGATAAGAAACGACGAAGAAGGAGAAAGTACGCCCGAGGAGACGGAATGCACAAACTGAACGCGAGGAAGATAAGAAAGGAAAGAACTTCGGTCGGCAACTTAAGCTTTTTTGAGAGGAAACTAGGAAGGAATGCGAAGTAATAAGAAAATGGCGAAATTTTGATCTAAAAAGGGGAAACTGAATGGCCAATTGAAGTGAAAGGCGGTTCAGAGATCCGACGGTTGATAATTTTTGAGCTTTTTCAAAAAGCAGCGGCAGGATTTGTGACACGTGTAAAAATTTTCCCGCCCCAAACAAACAAAAAAAAAAAAAAAAAAAAAAAAGAAAAAGAGGAAAAACGGTTACACTACCATAACGTACACTTTGAAATAAATTGACCTTGTAAGCTATCGGCATACAAGGTCACTTGGGGAGGAAAACGGAGTTTTTTCGCTCCCAGGCTTTTTGTAATAAATTGACCTTGTAAGCTATCGGCATACAAGGTCACTTGGGGAGGAAAACGGAGTTTTTTCGCTCCCAGGCTTTTTGTAATAAATTGACCTTGTAAGCTATCGGCATACAAGGTCACTTGGGGAGGAAAACGGAGTTTTTTCGCTCCCAGGCTTTTTGTAATAAATTGACCTTGTAAGCTATCAGCATACAAGGTCACTTGGGGAGGAAGTGGAGTTAATGAAAGTGATGAAGAACACGGCGTTACGGCACAAAAATTATACTCTTACGTAAATAGTAATAATAAAAAGTACTAAAAGTAGCGAACAAGAATAACACTTCTTAGCAAAAGAATATAGAGCTTAAAAATATATGAATATATAGAAGCTAATTTGCCTGGATACAGGTCGAGCAATTAAAATGAATTGTGACAACGCCAAGATCACAAGATCAGTAATAAAATTTTGTTAGTAAACAGTACTTGACAGAGTACAAGAAACGTTACTAGAGTACAAGAAACGTTACTACAATAAAATTTACAGCATAAAGAAAAGTCTGGAGTATGAGATATGGAACCCAAAATTTGTTTCGTTAGGTTCAGCTTGTTACTCATATAAACTGATCACGATGATGAATGATCATACGTCCTCACTTGGGGGGCTAATTGTATGGGATGATATCTGGGCATGACCGATATCTTGTGAAAACACACGACCAGGTTTTAATAATTATAGAGAAGATGCTGATATGTTACAGAAAGAAGACATGTCGGCTTGC
The DNA here is from genome assembly GCF_948465745.1 of Chenopodium album. NCBI lineage: Eukaryota > Viridiplantae > Streptophyta > Magnoliopsida > Caryophyllales > Amaranthaceae > Chenopodium > Chenopodium album. The sequence continues at coordinate 308,614 of NC_137860.1, forward strand.
CGAAATTCAACACGTGGCAACAGAAGCTCAACACTTGGCACAAAAGGCTCTGCATGGATGAGAGCCACCTGTCAAGGTAAACTATTATAAATAGTAGGTAAGACCTCATTAATGAGGGCATTAATTACTCTCTCTCTCTATTCTCTCTCTACTCTCTCTCTCTTACTTATCTTCTTTTCTCAAACACTTTCTGACTTTATCATCGGAGTGGTTGTCCCCGGATCACCCCGGGGTTAGCTAACTTCTTCTCATTGTGTAGGTTCTCAGCTTGCCGATAGGGGTATCAGAATCTCAAGTCCGAGTTCTTGGAAGAGTTAAGATCAGACAGAAACACATCCCCAATTTCCACCATTTTTGACACCATCTTTGATTTGAAAATTAAGCTCAATGGCAGTTGCATTAGAGGACACAATTACCCCTCTCATTTGGAGCTGACTATGTCCTTAATTTCACCCTTAGCTTAATTTATAGGGTTTCGTTTAATTTGGCGGTGGAGATGGTGTGTCATCAAAGTTGAGACAAGAAAGATGGTATTAGTGGAAAGTGGACATACACAAGGAAGGAGGGGGAAACTTTTATGGTGGTGGAGATGGTGTGTCATCAAAGTTGAGTAATTAGATGCTCAATCATATGCTTCTCTTAGCTTACATTAATAAAAAAATGAATTTAAATCCAATACACAATTCAATTAATTAGGCAATAATTAAACTTCTTAATCTACAATTTCAATTCAAAAAAGTAATAATCCTATAATATATTAATATAACCCCTATCCCTGATTCCTTACATCACACTTTACAATCTTCACGCCACCGTTCAGTCTCCGATAATCGAAAACCACCGACCCGTCTCCGGGCGCCGTATAATAACATGTCAACAATTAAGAACAACAACTTCGATCAAAGCGCAAGGAAATTTAGCTAGTGAAACAGATTAAAACACTCCAGTGTCATACACCTCATAACACCAGTTAAATGTGGTTAACTGATACAACCTGACGACGTCCATATGTTAAAGGATACATACGTAAACAATGGGTCTTTATAATTTATGCAAATTAGGGGCGTTTGGTTTGCGGAATATATGTATGAGGTATGAGTTTAGAATGATTTAAACCCATATTATATGTTTGGTTGTAAAAAGTATGAATTTTGAACCCATGTCCATGGGGTATGGGGTTTAGAAACTTGAGGGGAGGGGGGAGGTGGGTTTGACTCATTCCATTCCGTTAATCAAATAAAAGGAGAGAATAGTGAGAGATTCCATTCCAGAATCAAACCAAACACATGATATTAAGTATCAAGTTCCAACCCGATACCACCTTAACCCCATACCAAAGCAAACGCCCCCTGTTACTCCTGATAACGTTTGATAAACTTCCCAAGTACTCCCGAGCAATGACATTCAATTTATTCACGACATACTTGAAATTCAATTTCCCAATAAAGAAGAATTGAATTTCCAAAATCGTTATACTAATAATAAAGTCATGTAAAGCATGGGCTCCAAAAAAAAGCAGTAGAATAGGGTTTTACACCAGCAAACCAATGAATCAAGTAATTAGTTGTTGGTGATGTCGTGCATTTTCACTTGAAAGCAGGATCTTTGGAGGAGAGAGAATTCCACACAGAACTCAACTCCAACTCCATTGTCAACTTTACATCACTCTCTACTCTCACACTTTCTCTCTCATCATGCTGCTTCTTCTTCTTCTTCCATTCCCTAATCGTCTCGTTAAAAACCCCTAATTATCTCCCTCATCAAAATACCTAATTTACTAGTTATCAACCCCCAATTTGCCGCCATTTTTGCAAACTGGTTAATTTTACTCTCAGATTACTCGAATTCTGGCTATTGCACCCACTTCCTTTGGTTTGTTTAAACCTAGATTTTTTCGGGTAAACCCTTTTTCTTTAATTCTAATTTATCATTTAATTTTTGATTCATGCAACGTAACCCCTAATCTGTTTTTTGAATTTTGGAAAATTTGGTGTTGATGGGATTTGGATAGAGTTTTAGTTGCATTTTAGTATGTGATTAAGCCGTTTGATTGTAATTTACTTGTCAAAGTTTGGGTTTTTAAGCTTTAATCAGTAAATTATTCAATGTGCAATATTTTGTTAGGGCATGCAAGATGATTTGAGTGGTTTTTCGGATTTTTTAAAGGGTTTTATATTGATATAATGTACGAGTGTCTAATTTGAATGCTGATTTCGTATACTCTTGTTTTGATCTGCTTAATTTATTTCCTTCATAGCTTAGCTTTTTGTTAATCTTGAAAAATCTTTGTATTTGGTGTGAAAATGCTGCCTCTTTCAGAACGTCTTTGTATGATGAGATTACTAGATGTCTGATGATGGGAATAATCAACGCGGAATTGTAGAATCTACTCGGCGGTTTTATTCACTCTTTAGTCAGTGGATTTCCGGTTTAACGTTCAGGCAGCTTGCTGATCTGGTGAGTTTATTACACTGACAAACAATGTGGTACCATGTTCGGCTGTTCCTACTATTTGTGGTTTTTGACAAAAAATGACATTTATTTTGTTAAGTCTTCTTCTAGCACCTCTATGACAAATATGTATGGAATTGCAGGTCAAGTCTTCTTCTTCTAGCACCTCATATTATAATTTATCTGAGAAACAAGGAAATCAGAGTCAATTTTTTTTGGATAGAATGGAGACTATCGATATTACATCATCAGGAAGCGACATTGACTTGTCCTCCGATGATGATGACACTGTGGAAGTACCTCAACCTGAATTCTCGTATTCTAGTAGTAAAAGAGTTCTACCAAGTTGGACTAGAGAAAAGGGTCAGCAATCAACTCTCAAGACTTCAATGTTCAATTTGCTTGTCAATTTTTGGGCTGTTTCCAATGTTATTTTATCTTGTAGGTCCTCCAAAGGCATCTTCTAGCAGAGGATCATATTCGCGTGCTGGCAATCATCAAAGTGAATCCACTCCTAGCACTAGTTATGGCACAAGCAGTCGAACTCTGAATTCTCGAATTGGTGTAGGAAATGGAAGTAGTTCTCAGCCAAGGAAGAACGATGAAAAGTCAAATAGGAATATATCCTCGTACGCCCGTGATGCAGATCAAGAGCAACACCTGAATAAGAGGGTCCTCCCTCCTTACCTCCAAATTTCTGGGTCGCAGACTAATCAAAGCAGTTCTTGGGATAACTTAGCCAACAATCGTGGGTATCTTAGTAGGGGAAGTGCCGACGATAATTTTATGTATGATAATAACCATCCTCGCATTCTTCCTCATACTTTGGCGCGTGGAAGGCCTGGTTCATCATCGGATCATACTAGTTCAAGTGACCCTTACCAAAATGTGGGGTTTGGGGAAGATAGGGGTTTAGGTGACGAAAGAATAATCTATCAAGCTGCACTACAGGTACCCTTCCTATCTCCTTGCCATATCTTTGTGGTATGTTGCTTCACATACTTGTGCTCTGTTTCCTGAATAGTGCCTCATAAAATGATGCGCTTGGTACTCTTTAGGGGTGCTCTAGGTTGTTTTGAAATTCTCTTTATATGTAGTAGTAAATACTAGAATGGATGCGAGTCTGTTAAACTGCTGTGAGCTTGTGGTGAGCTTTTTACTGCATGAGTTGTTACTAATGGTGGTCAATTAATTTCTCTACTTATTAGGAACATGTTTAGGTCCAATAGAACTCTTTAGGGGTGCTCTAGCTTTTTCTGAAATTCTATTTATATGTTGTAGTATAATACTAGAATGGTAGCGAATCTTTTAAACTGCTGTGAGCTTGTGGTGAGCTTTTTACTGCATGAGTTGTTACCAATAATGGTCAATTAATTTATCTACTTATTAGGAACATGTTTAGGTCCATTAGAAGCTGCTTCCTTGTTCTCCCAGGAGTAACTTTATGCCATCTTCCCATGCTATTTCCAGTGGTATTATTACTGGGTATTTACATTTATCATTCTTTCTATACATGTGGGAGCTGAAATTTATCAGAATCTCTAGACATAAAATTTATATTGTTCATAGCTTGTATTTATATCATTTTGTTTATAGGGCACCCTTAGAAAACATTGCTCTTGAAATATATGGTGTATATAAGATGGTCCTTTGTTCCAAAATAAATGCCCCATCTGGAACTTTGACTCATAATATCTTTAATTATCAATAAGTATAATCGATACGTGTAAATAGTTGATATTAAAAAATTATACACTGAGACTATTCTAATAAGTGCCCCACCTAATCATGTTCAATATTATATATAAAGCACAAACATTGGTAAAGTGGTGTACTTGAAGTAGCAAATAGTTCAAAGGTCTAATTGAGTCATTTAATTGAATTGGAAGGAATCTTAAATTGATGGCTCAAACATTTGTATATCCATCAATTTTATAAGTGTTCAAACTATTGCAACACAAATTACTAGGCTATTTAAGATTCTTACATGAACATAACTAACATAACAAACATTACTCGCTCTTACAAATAAAACCTTAAAAGCAGTATTGTTCTTCAAGTTGTTTCTTGATTAATTGGAAACTTGGAACCACTTTGTAGGTAGCCAAAACCTATGACCTATATGGCTATATGTTTCCCATTTGTCCCTTTCCCCTTGGGTGAAGCCGTAACCACCGAAAAGATTTCCTTGAAACCTTATGGAGCTTGAAAGAAAGAAATGATTCAAATGAAAGGAAAGCAATATTTCAAAGAAAACGAAGTCCAACTTTCTTTTTATTAGGGAAGATACTTGTACTCAGTAGCATGTTATGAACCCCCAAAATTTGGGGAGCAGCGCTCTTATTGTATTTTGAATGCAGCGCTCATATTGTTTTAAAAAGCGCACCTAGGTGCTAGGCTAGTCTAGCGCAGGGCAAAACGCCTTGCTATATCAAGCGCAGAGTATTTCAAAATGTTCAAATCTTGTCCCTTAATAGTGTGTCTGCCTTATGTTGTTTGCGTCTCATGTTCAAAGATGATATAATTAGTAGATTTGGGTCAAAATTATACTAGGAAAAAAAAAATTCTTTTTTTTTCAAATCAATCCTTAGAATCTTTAAAAAGCTTATTCGAAAACCCTTGATTACAAGCATGAATTTGCTATGCTTAAATCCTCAATTCAAATACCCTAATTATAGCAAACCCTAATTTGCTGGTAGTGTAGCAATTGGGAAAATGGTGGTTACCGGCATTTGAAAACAATTGCATGCGAGCACTGGTCTGCCAGTTTTCGTTGCCGGTTAAGCATTCTAGGTGTTCTTTCTCTTTCTATTTGTTATTTGCTCTTCTCTTTCGTTCATACTTTTGCTTTGATCTTCTCTTCTCCTTTTTCTAAAATTTTCATTCTTCTCTTTTCTATTTTCTGAAATTCTATCTTATTTGAATTGGTTTGTAAGGTTGTCTCCTCTATGACCCCACTTGCAGTGTGGGTTGCTATTTTCTTTTATTTTTCTTGTTATTTTCTCAAGTTTGGTCTGATTGACTCAACTTTGAGCTTAGCTGTATTTCAATGATTAAGATAAAACATTACCAAGTGGGATCTTGTTAGATTCGTCTCAACATGTATTTTTCAAATATTGAATTTTCTTAGTTGCTAGATTTAAAAATCTCTGTGACTGATTAGCTTAAGTTTGCAACTATGCTCTCTTTGGTTTGTTCTATTGCTTATATGGCGTCCTTCATTTGTTACTCTTTACATTCATCTATTCTTGAACCGTGGTAAGTTTGCTGTTGATGAAAGATTACTCTTTTGCTGGGTTTTATTGGAGATCTGATCTTTTGTTTGAGATCTTAGAGTAAAGTCATTGTAGTATATAGTATATGATGGTTCTATACTTGCGCCATTGTTTTCTATTATTTTAATTCATTGCACATTAGTTGCTTATCTATCTTATTGTTGCTTTAAATATATATGCAGGAAATTAGCCAGCCAACTGCTGAAGTTGATATTCCTCCTGGGCTCTTAACTGTCCCCCTTTTGAGACACCAGGTTTTTTTTTCCTTATAGCCAAAACTCAAAAGCCTGAAGTATTTGTGATTATTTGCAGTAGTTTTCTTGCAGAGCTCTGAACTTTATGAATATACATAATGTATTAAATTTTGGGTACTTGGCCTTCTCACTTAAGGATCTTATGTGTGTTTCTCACAGAAAATTGCACTGGCTTGGATGGTTGAGAAGGAGTCAAGAACTATGCATTGTTTGGGTGGAATTCTTGCAGATGACCAGGTTAGTCTCATGCTTCATGCTGTCATGCACTCATACTTGCATGTATATTAACATTTGATGCTAGACATTTATGTATTTGTCCTTTGTAATTTTGTATCATTGATTTTATTTTTAACATCCCCCCTTATGTAATTTGGAACTTGTATTGTACTTGGAGTTACATGTGGTCAATTTTCCTTGAGGATCCTTTTGCTTGTAATTATCTCTCCTCTTAAGGGTTTAACATGCTAAGTTTATGTGATTTTCAGGGACTGGGTAAGACTATCTCAACTATCGCCCTGATACTTAAACAGTGGCCATCACAGTCGAAGTATCAATCAGATAAAAATACCAATATCAATACTGAAGCTTTGAACTTGGATGATGACGATGATGACAATGTAGGAAGTAAAACAGTGGATCCTAATGTTGGGAAGAGCAAATTAGAGGAGGATTCTAACAATAAACCTGAAACACTTGATTTGGATAGTGTGGATGATGATGATAATGGAAGTGCCACTACTGAAACTGTCAATAAAATGGAGAATTTTGATGGTACAAAATCTAAATCAGGTTCAAGTTCTTCACTTCCGCCAATTCAGAAGAAAAGACCACCTGCAGGTACATTGATCGTGTGTCCAGCAACTGTTCTGAGGCAGTGGAATCGAGAGTTGCTTGAAAAAGTTGCTAATAAAGTAAAGTTACGTATTTTGGTGTATCATGGTGGTAATAGGACAAAGGATCCTGCTATGCTGGCCAAGCAGGATGTGGTGCTTACCACTTATTCTATAGTTAGTAATGAGGTTCCTAAGCAATCTATAGTCGATGAGGATGATGGTGAGCAAAAACCTGGGGATAGGCACGGGCTATCATCTGACTTTACTGGTACTAAGAAGCGGAAACATTCATCCACCACCAGTAAAAAAGGGAAGAAAGGCAAGAATGTAGCTGATGGCTCTTTATGTAGTCAGGCTGGTGCACTTGCCAGAGTGAATTGGTTTAGAGTGGTACTAGATGAAGCACAAACCATTAAAAATCGTAGGACACTAACAGCTAGAGCCTGCTGCGGATTGAGAGCTAAAAGAAGGTGGTGTTTATCTGGAACCCCCATACAAAATTCAATTGATGAAATGTACAGCTACTTCAGGTTTCTTAGACATCACTTTTATTCTAGTTACAAAAATTTTTATGGAGGAATAAAAAACCCGATTTCTAGAGATCCAAATATAGGCTACAAGAAGCTTCAAGCAGTACTGAGGACTTTATTGCTGCGGCGCACAAAAGGTTATCCTTTTCTTATCATTGCCATCTCTTTCTAAACACTGGTCTCGTAGCGTTGTTTGATTGTGTCCATAAGCTGTCTGCTGCATCTTGTGACTACTGATTTGCCTCTTTTTTAAAAATTTTTTTATTATTATTATTATTATTATTATTATTATTATTTTTTTTTTTTTTATTTTATTTTATTTTATTTTATTTTATTTATTTATTTATTTATTTTTTCATCTGTACTGGTTTAGATATACTTCCTCTTATTTTTTAATCGCACCGTTTCACCTTTTGTATGGGCACAAGATTTAAAAAAAGCATAAAAGATGGGGGGTCTCAAATTTGCCCATGTGATACAAACAAATGAGAGAGAGAAAAGGTGGGGTATAATAGTTGTTATCACAGTTGATTAAGGGTAATTAGGCTATTTTGTGTATGAACACTAGAATTAGGTGAATAAAGCATACCAAATAAAGATGTGGTGCAATTAATATGCAACTTTCCCAAAAGGAAAAATGTACCAATAAAAAAAAAGTACTTTTTAGATGGTGTATAAGACAGATGATCGTTGTGTACTGGATGATTAATTTTGCTGATGTGGAGACTGCTATGATTTTTCCAAATGCAGTGAGATAGAGGGTTGAATCTAACTTGCTATAGTTTCTCACGTGGGAGATGTTAACTACAATATAAGAGATTATTCATAATGTATATTCTTATTGCTTATCAAAAAAATAGAAACATCTAAAATGGAGAATAGTTCTTGAATAGATTCTGATTTTTTTAGAAGTATGAATTAAAGTGATTTAAATTGTGGAACAATAATTTTAAGATTCCAAGGAAGTTGAATTGATTATTTAATATTTTCAACGTATATTTAGCCTATACTGATTTCAAATCTGTAAAAGTGTGGAATTTTGTGCAATAGGTAGCGAAATTTCTTTTTTTAATTTGACTATTTTCTGCTTATATTTGCACTCTTTAGTCTTTATAGTTTTAGTGCGTGATGAAGTTTGTGAAATGGTTTTAATAGTTCAATTACTTCTTATAAGCACTTTGGATTTTGTTATGAACAATGCTTTCTGAGTACAATAGTGTTTTTTTATTTTTATTTTTTTATTTTTTTTTAAAAAAAAAAAATATATTTTTTAATACAGAGACATTACTTGATGGAGAACCTATTATTAGCCTACCTCCTAAGTTCATAAAGATGAAGGCTGTGACCTTCACTGCTGAGGAGCGGTCCTTTTATGCTCAATTGGAAGCTGAATCACGCTCACAGTTTAAGGTGTTTATCTTTTCTTAAATCTTTTGTATCCTTGCTTTCTAGTTGCAATTTTTCTGTGACACTGGCACTTTTGATCCTTTTTATATTGGGCTGTTGGCCTATTTCTATTTGAACTTCTTTGTGACCTTGGTCTATTAAATCACTGGAAGCTAGGATGCAGAATCCTTTATCATTACAGCTGACACACTTTGTTTCCTTTCGGTTTATTGATTTCTGTGGTCCACTGGCTACAGTTTGCTGTATTGTTTAAATGATTAATTGAAAGGAAAAAAACAAGAAAAATCGTTTAATTTGTATGAAACAACAAAAGTTTAAGGAGAGGCTTCTTATAAAATAGTGTTATTAAATATTAATCTGGCAGAACCATGTTGGCTGACATCATCACTGTTTCATGCGTGTCAATTTTATTTAAGTTGAGTCACTGGTTGATGTATATACTTCCTCCGTTATGCATAATAAAATTTCGAATATCAGTAGTTTTGTTACTCACTTACTCTATATGTTCTAAAGTTTATATTTTTAAAGTATAAACAAGTTTATATTTATTTTCGTTTTAAATTTTATTTTTAGCCCAACAATGTTTTATGAACTGTTTTGTTTTCCTTTGCTAAAGCTTTCTCAAACCTTTATGTTTTCAACTTGAACGTTTTAACCACTCTTTTAAAAACTTTCTTGAATTTTATTCGTGATTTTCCTTTAAAACTCCCTTAGTTTTACTTAATTTTTCTTGACCATGGAGGGTTAAACGAGGGAGAGGAAGACCGAAGATGACTTAGTTGGAAGGAGTTAGGAAGGATATGAAGTATATGAATTTGCATGAGGATGAGGCTTTGGATCGTAAGGATTGAAGGAGGAAGATTTTTGTTGATGACTACACGAAATAATCACTTTTGGGTTCATGTAGCCGACCCCACTTATGGAATTAAGGCTTTGATTGATTGATTGCTCTTTCATTTCTTCACTTAACTCACCTTTTTTCAAACTATTTTAAATGATGGTTTTGTTCGTTTCTTTATATCATACGATTCTTTATGACGATTCATGTTATTCGACGCCTAATCATTTTGGGACTAAGACTTTGATTTTGTTGTTTTAAACAAGATCCCACATTACTATATTTTCCTTATGTATAACTTACAAAATATGGTCAAAGGAGTCTGTGATTAGTGTATAGTTCAAATGGCACAAATAAATAATTGAGGAAGTATTAAATTCGAATTGTGACTGATTCTGATACTGAAGTGCAATGTTGAATGTGCTGTCTTCTTCTCTTGTCAATTTACATATATATATATATATATATATATATATATATATATAATTTTGGAAATTAACGCTCAAGTGTTTTCATTTCAAGACATAGTTTTACATCCAGTAACAAAAAAGTTGCTTTCATAACATCATACGTTCTCTTCAATTGATAGTTCGAATTACCATGCTATGATAACCTAGTAATACTTTCAGTAATCTACCTTCTTTTTCGGAGAAATGGAGACAATCGTTCATTCTATTTGATGGGCTATAAAAAATGGTATTAAAAAGACAGTGTTGCTATCAACCTTATAAGGAGTATATAATAGAAGTTTGAGAAGAGAAATGATGCTCTTAAATCTTTTGTAAAGACCACCAGAAACTCCAACCTTTAATCTGTAGGCTCTAGAAGTGATCGTAATTTTGGATGAAACCTGCCATTTGAGGCTTTTCTTATAAATTATCTGGTATTTGAAATTAAATAATTGTCTTGCAGGCTTACGCAGCTGCTGGTACAGTTAATCAAAACTATGCCAACATTCTGTTGATGATATTGCGCCTCCGCCAGGCTTGTGATCACCCTCTTCTTGTGAAGGGATTTAATTCTGACTCTGGTAAAAGAACAAATCTAGAGAAAGCTAAGAAACTCCCTACGCATGTTTTGATGGGATTATTGGATCATTTGGAAGCAGCCTCTGCTATTTGTCTCCTTTGCACTGTATGTTCTTGTTAGAACCGTTTTAATTCCTTAAACCGGCTTTCTTATTAAACTTGATGTATGTGGCTTTTCACCCTTGTTATTTTAAATTTAGATCATTCTGTGGTTTAGAATACTTTTTGGTTCCTTCTTGTTTAGTTTCAATTGGGGGATTTGGGAAATTGAGTTTTTTCTTCTGTTGTTACAAATGTGCTAATTTACAATGTTTTATTTTTATTTATTTTTTTATTATTTATTTTTTATATATTTTATTTATTTATTTATTTTTACTTTTATGTATTTTATTTTTGACCTTGTTACCTTTAAAACAGTTACTTCCTTTTTAGTTAAATCATTCTCGAGTCTAGATTTATCATTGTAGAGGTTCCTTCTTCATATTCGCTGTGTGTCACTTCACTCACATGGATACTCTGCTGTGGTCATTTCCCTTAGAGGGTGGAGGTCGGGTGTTGTGAATCTGGCTGACTGCCTGACTGCTTACTTAAAACTGTATTGTTGCATTTCTAATAGTGGGTATCTTGTACCACCGTTATTTTGACTGTCTAAGATTCCTCTCTCTTTTTAAGTTTTGGAAAAATTACCTAGAATTCAACCTTTGCCCCGTTTTCCCAAAATAATCCCACCTTTGGATTATTCCAAAATAATCCTACCTTCAAATTCCTTCTTCCCATAATGAACCTAAAAGACCGGTTACCTAAACAACCAGTCCCTTTCTCTCTTCTTCCTCCCATCATCTGCCATCAATCATCATCTTCCACCATTACCACCTCCCAAAGCTCCACCTCTATTTTATCTCCCCCTGTTTCTTCCTTCTACCCCAACCACCCCTGCCCCTTTCCCCTAGAAGGCCTGCCACTCCCTTTTCCCGTCAGCGGCTCAGCCACCTTGCTTCCCCTCCCCTTTCCCATATCCACCTTGCCCCTGAACCCCTCATCCCTGAAACCACCACTCCCTGCCCCTACCACTGAAATGAAACCCTTGTTCACCCTCACCGAGTCACCGTCGGTTTATGGGTTACGAGGTGAACGAGGGTTTTGTTTTGGTGGTGGGCTGGAAGGTGACAGAAATTGAGGTGGGTGGGGATTTCGGCCGGTTTTGTGCTGGTGGTTGTGGTTAGTGGCGGTGGTGGTAGTTCATGGTGAGTGGTGAAGTTCGTGGTTTTGATAGGTTTTGGTGTGTGGTGTAGTGAGGTCTCGAGGGTGGATGAAGTGTTTCGTGGTGGTGGTTGTGGTTCATGGTGATGTTGGTGTTTTTGTTGGCTGGTAAGAGGAAGGGAAGGTGAGGTGGTAGTTGAGGAAGATGGTGGTAATGGAGGAAGGCCATGGAAGGGAGAGGAGAGAGAAAGAAGGATGGTGGTGACTAAGGTGGTAGTGGAAGAGAGAGAAAGAAGGTGAGGAGAGAGACATCAATAGAGGTGGTGGGATTTTTTTTTTTTTTTTTTTAAATTTTACGACTCAATTTAAAAAAAACAGTAAATTAAAAAAACAAAAAACCAATCATGAAGTGCCACGTAGCATATGTAACTGGTTGTATCGGATAGGTGTGATTTACAAGGTGTGATATGGGAAGATGGGGTTAAGGTTGGATTAATCCAATGTATAAAAAGGCTCCAGGCGCACTTAGGCGTTTGGAGTACCTTAAGGCGCGCCGTGGTGCGCCTCATTGAAGTTAGGCGCATATAATAAGAAATAAAAATTTTTTGAAAAAAACTCATTGTGCGCCTCAGGCTGCGCCTAGGCTTGCCTCTGTGCGCCTCATTGAAATCGTCTCGCCCAGACCATAAAAAATTAAAAAGCGCATGACCTCCTTGCGCCAGGATTAATCTAGAATAATCGAAAGGTGGGAGTATTTTGGGAGAATAGAGTGAAGGTTGGATTATTCTAGGTAATTTTCCCTTAATTTTATTGTTTTAATTTTGGGGTCGTATGTGTGTATTTTTGGGACTAAGGCTTTGTTGTTGTTGCTGATTATATGTGTGTACACGCCCAAATATTAAGTAGGTAAAATAAAATGTTACAGGACTTGTGATTTTAACTGTTTAGAATGATTATTGCAAATTTTACCTTAATGTTTAAAATTGAATTTTACTTTTCAAAACTAGCTTTACCAAATCAAAATGACTTTTAATAACTATTTTATTACTAGAAGTTTGTGGACAAGTCAAAAACTTTATAAGAAGTTTGATATTTGTCATTAACTTTATGAGGGTCAAGACTTAGGACTACTAGTTGATTACTAAATTCAACCTTGCTCATTAAAAATGTGGTTGTCCGTATACAAATGACGAACAGTTGGTTCTAAGGTGTTAAAAATGGTTTTATTTGCGATTTGTTGGTGTACCTGGAATGAAAGAAACCAGTGAATTTGTTGTACTGTTTCGTCTGATTTGTTGAGTTCTGAATTTCAATTTGAAAGGCTATTTAATACCAGGATTCAAGTTTTAGCTTGCTAGCATTGCTCAACTCTTCTTGATTTTGTTGATAAACTACTTGGATGATAGCTCAAGTGTATGTGATTTTTTCCCCTCCTGTTGTGCATTGACCCTCTTGATGTCTTTCTAGTACAAGTTTTTATTATTTTTTAAAAATCTTTTTTTGTTTCTTGAAAATTACTTCCTCTGCTCCACAAATATTGCAACATTTCCTTATGTGCACATGTTTTGTTTTTTTTTCTTCTCTCTCCTTATCACATGGGTCCCTGTCTTTATTCATCTCAATCTCTCTCCTTTTCTCAAAATCCATGTCTCATCCCCATGTTGCAATATTTGGGGAGCAGAAGAAGTATTGTCTTAAGGTGAAGAGAATAGGGCCTTAGCGGTAGAGATATAGTTACTGTGGTTAAGCCACTCTTACACCGCTGCCAGAGACTCACAGTTTTAATGCACTCTCTGCCATTCTAGCTGTAATCAGACCATCTAACCCACATGTTCTACGCCAAAGACATATAAAAACAAATAAACCCCCTCATACCCTTTTTTAATCTAAAAAGTGTGCTCCATAATGTGCTAGTCCCCTCGGATTTGGAAAGTATCTGAATATTGATAATCTCATTTGGAGTTGTCTTCATTGTTGTGTACATTTTGCAAACTTGGAGGCCTTTTCTTGAAGTTTGTGGAGGAATGTAGTGCGTGCTATCTTTTAGTGTATTTAGGTAACTATAGAATGTTTAATAATCTTTGTCAAAAAAAAAAAAAAGTTTAATAGTCAGCAATGTCTTTTGGGATGCTTTTGGTTGTGGCTATAATTTTTGTCCTTTGCTATCCAGAGTGTGGCGTATTTTTTTTAGGTTCCCTTATTTGTTCACTGACTGAGGACCTTTCTTCTGGTAATTAAAAGATAACAAGTTAAATGTATTAGGGATAGATGGTTATGAATTACTGTGACTGTTCAGACAAGCTGTGGCTGGTAGATCCAAACTAAGACCATCATTAATTAACTCCTTTAATCTTTCCTTCTCGGCCCCGCCACCCCCCCCCCCCCCCCCCCCCCCCCCCCCCCCCTAATCCATGGAATACCTTCTTTTTTCCAGTTATCTTCACTGGATGGCCCAAAGTCTTTGTTGGAGACAACTGAGTCATAAATTCATAGTCAATAGGTCATCTGGACAAGTGGACATCTGAGTCCTTGATCTGTATCTGTTTTGTACTCTGGCTCTGCAACTAAGAATTAAGGAAAACGGGGACAAAAAAAGAGGGAAAAAATACATTATCACCTTATGTTAAAAGCTTCTGTTGATTTAATGTGAGTTAATATTTTGTTTTAACTGATGCTTCTGCAGGATCCAGCTGAGGATGCTGTTGTTACCATTTGTGGGCATGTTTTCTGCTACCAATGTGTGGCAGATTATCTGAATGGTGATGACAATCTGTGCCCTGCTCGTAGATGCAAGCAACAACTAAGTGATGATGTTCTCTTCTCAGAGGCTACTCTAATAAGTTGTGTTTCTGGTGATGTTGATGGCAATATTTCAACTGACAATGGTAGTTCCAAGGCTTCATCTATACTTAGTAATGAGTATAGCTCCTCTAAAATTAAGGCAGCACTCGAGATACTGTTCTCTCATTGTGAATTAAACAGTAAATGTATAAAGGTTGATGAGCCGGGGGAGACAAGTAAAGAGAATTCTATGTCTGCACAAGTGAGAACTGAGAAAATGGAGAGTTCATCCACGCAAGGACCAATAAAAACAATTGTTTTCTCTCAGTGGACTCGCATGCTTGATTTGTTCGAGTATTCTTTAAATCTGTATTGCCTCCAATATAGGAGGCTTGATGGTAGTATGTCTTTGGCTGCAAGAGACCGGGCTGTCAGAGAGTTCAATACTGATCCTGAGGTTTGTTTCTTTTGTTTTCAATCTTTAACTGATTTGTTGCTCTTCTCATTTATTTTTACATGGTAAGAAAATATTGATCTCAGCTAATCCCTTTATTCTAAGTGGAAGTAGATGTGGTGCTGAGTACCTAATGTGAAAATGAAGTGTGTGTGTGTGTGTGTGTTTCTGGCTGCTTATGGGAAAGAGTGGCAGAATATTCCCTAGTCAAAGCAATGTGATACAATACCATAATATTTTGTTGTACGTAACACCGTAACACGTTTGAGGAATTTCTTTTCCTCCTTCACAATCGCTTTTAATTGATGGATTTACTTGGCAATAATGTGCAGTTGCACACTGAATGCTTTGTACAGATGGTTTAAGAGAATTTGTGCTCCAATCAGTATCTTAGTTCAGTTAGTTAACATGCTTTAGGCTTTAGCATAGATATAATTTGTGCGTGTTTGCGTGCGTTCCATCACTATGTACATTTTCAATGGAGAAAAATAATATTTTGGTTTGCGATTATAGTGGGCTAATCAAACTGTCAGCATCACTATTCAATAAAAAATTGCAGAATATTGTGGCATATTACATCAAGGATAAAAGGATGTGTGTATCCGACCCCCATTAGCCCACTGACGAGGGGAGCCTCTTTGGAGCATTTGGGTTAGTGACCTTAGTATCAATGTTGATTCTTGCAGTGTTGACATGGCATGCCTAGGCGCGCTGCCTAAGCTCTTAGAATGCTTTGGGTGAGGCTTTTTATGAGGAACTCTATGGTGTGTATAAAGGCACATTAGCTGCATTTTCATGCTAGCAACCTTTTCTTTATACACGTCTATATATCTAAAACTATGCTTCCTTCTTTGAAGCTCACACCTGAAGCTCTAGGACCCTTATCGTCTAAGGGTGCCTCAATCCTTTTCATACACCAGATGCCTGTTTTCTACTAGTATAATGTAAATGCTACAGAAAACTTTAACGTGATGTGCTTTGTTAGTGTTGCACAACGCGTACTGACTTTTTCTCCATACAGGAAATGATGGTGTGTAGGGGAGGAGGGGGTGATAATTCTTTAATTGTAAGCAGATTTATTACTATGTCTTGTAGATGTTTACTGAATCTGATACTTCACTAGACAACAAAGAAAAGAGGCCAAGTAGGAGAGATGTCAAGTTAGGATTTTGTTAGTTGGAAAGTAGGTTTTAAATAACTGGAAACTTAAAATGTAAATGGGCACGGGGTTGTCTTGTAGAGATGAGCATCTAATCTTTTTAGAGTATAAGTTATTTGTGTATCCCTTTTAAGTTGGATACTTTTTTGTGACTAAGAAGAGCCTAATATGTTAACCAAGCCAACTCCCCATTTCGACTAGTTGAGTCGGCAGTTTGGCCTTCTGCTTTATACATATCTGAGTTTCCCTTGATATGAATAATAATGTGTTTGCAGCTGAAGTTCTTTGTATGTCTTTCCAAGGATAATTTTGTGTAAAGTATCGTATACCAGAGTATAAGAATACATGTTTATATCACCTGATATAATAAAAACCGTTCTTTGTTTGATATTTTCTATTAATATCTCTATGGTGCATGCATTATTTCTTTCCGTCATTAGTAGTGCTGTTTTGTGTAGCCAATGAATTCACTAGCATTGTTGATAATCTTATTCTTGGATTTACATTGGTACCTGTTATTGGTTTTAGCTTTTGGTGTAGTTTTCCTTGGCGTGCTCTTGTAATTTGCTGCGATTATAATTTATAAATCTGATTTTGTGGGCTTCCTTGTAGGTCACTGTCATGCTGATGTCTCTCAAAGCTGGTAACCTTGGGTTGAACATGGTTGCAGCTTGCCATGTTATCCTTTTGGATCTTTGGTGGAACCCAAGCACAGAAGACCAAGCAATTGATCGAGCACATCGTATTGGGCAAACTCGGCCTGTTACCGTGTCAAGGATTACAATCAAGGACACTGTCGAAGATCGTATTTTAGCTCTCCAGGTATTGTGTGCCACATTCAGTTCTCTCCCGTATTTCATTTTAATGCTTTATAATATGTTTACTGCTGCTTTGGTGTATAGAGTAAATTGTGTGTATAATCTCTTGTTGCATAGCAATGAAAAACTTGCCTAGTTTGAACTTTGAAGCCACCTTGGAGGCTAAATTGACTGGCTGTGTTGATCGTTAAATTTAAGGAGTGTAAGAGTACTAGTCTGGGCAGCTAGAATAAGTTGAATTATTTCCGAAAATGCAACAGTTACTTATCAATCTCTTTTTCACTTTTTCCATTATATGAATATTGTAATAGCTTGGGCTTCTATACTAAATTTGTGCATTGGGCATGTTGAAAGTAAAATGTTTGAGGAGCTGTCTGTTTGAACAATATGCTCTAAAAGATCTAAGCGTACAGTATCTTGCTATATCATCAACAGAACATGCTTGACCTAGTAAAGATGTGTCCTCTGTCCTCTGCCCAACTTTTGAGAAAATTCCTCAATTATTTTGATCAACAGAAATAAAGCCAGATGCCTGAAAGTTTATCTTGCCAAGAAAATCATTCTGAATAGTTCAATTGTGTAGGGGTTGTAATCAAGATTGTACCTTTTTATTATGAACTTATATTTTCTTTGGTGTGTATATTATGCAAATTTGTCCCTGGAGCACAATGTTCCCTTGTCTGATGATTTGGTGAACTGCAGGAAGAGAAGAGGAAGATTGTGGCGTCTGCATTTGGTGAAGACCATGTCTCTGGTTCTGGAGCTCGTCTCACCATTGATGATCTCAAATACATTTTTCTCGGGAATCAACCCATATAAAAAAAAAAAATAAAAATTCTATGGCTTCATTTTTCAATTGCCCCCTCCATGTTTTGTTGCGTGCATGTTTGAATAGTTGGCCTCTTGGGCGTCTTATGAGCCCTGTTTGCCAGTGGTGGTTCCCAGCAACAGTCTTAGGTGTTTCAGTGACAATTTTAGGTTAGTTTCTTTTCTGTTGAACATAATTTTTTGTTGGAAGCCACCAGACTTGTTTGGGGGGTGAGAAGGCTAGCATATACTATGTAAATAATGCAGTTTATTTCTATATATCTTAGCAGTAGTCAATTATCTAAAGTTGCTTTTTCACCAAGGAAATGGATGGTAAGATGGCAAACGGTGTGATGAACTTGGTCTATCTTCTCTAAATGTTATACATTGATCAAATCCTCACAACATCGACATAAAATCATGTTCTTTTTATTGTGCAATCAAATATTGGTATGTACGGGGTGTCATTAAAGGGCTGCCATGAGTTTAGGGGAATAGTAAGTTATGTTGAAATCACCAGTTTCGGTGATAAATCTTATAAAAACCATTTGGAGTTTTGGATTATTGTTATGGGGTTCGTTCTGTTTCGCATTGTCTATTTGAATTGTGTATAATAACCTTTCTTTTTAGAGAATTTTCAAAAACTTTGAACCTGAAAAGGAAAGAGGCTGAGGAGCTTCCCATCAACATCATGTGGCCTTGGAAGGAGTGATTTGGAATCATCTATTTTGCCTCATAACAATCAATTTAGCTAGTTACAAACATGTTTTTATCATCATTGACTCAAGATTATCTCGAGCTTTTATGTAACTGACTATCGAATGTATATTGTTGCAAACAATCTTTTATGACCACGAGAATACGAGATGCATCATGCACCATTACTTGAGTTTTGTTTACACTGGTTTCCCAATTTTTTTCTAAATCAGTCCGATTTCATGTATTATAGCCTTGACTTTAGTCTTTAATTCTTTATAGAACATTTTTTTTCATAAGTTAGACATCTAGTTATTCGTGAGGGTCCAGATTTATATGTGTATTATGTGAGGGTTGGGGATAAAAGAAGCAGGAGTTAGCTGAAAAATGAATGGCTAATAGAGACATGAAAAGCAGAAAAGGGAAGGGTCATCTTTAGTGTAAAAAATCATTGAAAAGTGAGTTGTACCTTTGCAGATAAAAAAGTCTTTGGTTGAAAGGACTCTAATCCAAGCAGCAGCAGCAGCAGCTAAGTATGTAAATGCAGTTAAAGAAAGTTTACTCATGCTTTCACATGTACACACACAAAAACAGATTTATCTGTTGTTCATCATTTCTAAAACCCCTTTTTCTTTTATTTCTGTTTATTATGTTTGTTCACTTTTATTTGATACGGAGTAAAAAAAAAAGTGCTGCCAAAGATAGGAAGGTGCATGGTGCGTTTGGACAAACAACTACTCGTATCGTATGTCATTGTCACTCATTTTTATTTGCAACCAACTTTCTTAAATTACTATCACTACTACTAAACAGTAAACACCTCCATTTATTTAAGATTATTGGTACTCGCCGCCATAATGGTGGCCAGTGATAGGTTATGTATTGTGCTTAGAATTCTTCATTGTCATTCTGAATTTTGGAAAATAAATAAATATGCGTGTGAATTATGAAACCCATGCACCGTGCTAGGCTAAACCTTCAATACAAATGCTCTCCTACAACTTAGGTAATCAGGTGCACGATTTTAATTTTTGAAAAATTATTATAATACGTAATATTAATACTATATAGTTATGTTAAATAAAAAAAATCTAACAAGAAAAACCTTTGGATTCTTACAGTTGTCCAAAAGGGTCACCCTTAGTGGGCTGCCCTTGTAACCTGGAAAATGGTAATAATTGCATATTGTTTTGTTTGACTGTCTAGTGTCTACTACTATAATTAGCTTTTTCACACACAAACCTTTTACCCTCTCTTTGAATATCACCTCTAAACATCAACAATTATTGATGACCCCACTATTGTAACTTCATGTTCTCTTTAATCTCAACACCAATTCTTGAACCCAAATAAATATAAATTATGTTAATTGTCATCCCTTTTCGATCTTAAACTTGATTAATTAACAAAGTCTAAACATATACTACTATATGCAAGCTCACGTGTATACAGAGAGATTATCATACTATTACGTACAAACTATGGTTTTATTTATCAATTACACTTATCAATACAATCATAATCGATCATAGCAGTAACAAAAGTTGACTAGAAAAAGAGTGAAAATATAGGCCAAAATTTCAAAAAGGAGATAAAAAAAGCAACTTTACAAAGAGGGATCCAGTATTACTATTACTATTACTATTACTACTTAGTAGAGTTACTACTATAGTATAGTAGTATGATGACTATAAAATTGGTAATTCAATCAATTGTTGGTTGTTTATAACTTCATAAACATTTAGCAGATATTAGGGCCAAATCCTACAAAACCATTGGAACCATCAATAGATATTTGAATACCCTCTTGTTGAATGTTTCCTATGATGGATAGTCCTGAAGATGAAGGAGCAAAAGCGAAGCAAAACGTACCCGCTTCGTCTATAGGGATCAAGAAGTTCTTGGCCGGGAGGGTTAGTATTGGCCCGTCCGTAAAGTAGAAAGATACGGTCGGGACTCGTACTGACCCGAACCCGGCTAGATTATAACATGTGTCGAATATTGACACCCCTGAGGCCCGGGGGAGGTTGGCGGTTTGGGTCAGGAATGAGTCTCGAAATGCTTGGTAGGCGGTGGTAGGAAACCTGGTCACGGCCGTGCCCGTGTCCATGACCACTCCACCGTCTCCTGACCCGGTGAGGTCAAACACACCTTCAGGGAGCGGGACTCGGACCCCGCCTACCCCGAGTCCCATAAGCCCTATGTAGTAGAAGCTAGGGGCTCGGGGGCTGCGGACCAAGTTGATCCAAGCAGCTCCCACGGGCATAGCTTCTCGTCCAAATACTAGTGAGCCGGGGGTACCAGACCCCCGGCTCACTAGACAATAACTAAAGGCCCCACCAGTTTGACCCCCAAGTTGGCCCACAAAAGACATGGACCCACCACCTAATCCCAACAAACCAGCAGCCCCAACAAACATGCCTTGATTACTATGTCCACAACCCATAGCAACGTTTCTTACAACAGTCCCACCAATTGTGATAGTCTCAAATGCAAGGTTCCCCTTGGTGTAAGATCCGTCACTGTATAGCACCTCGTACCGGCATCGGTCCGCGTGGCTGCAACCCGAGTTTTGAATCCGACTACACACGGACGACGAGCAGGAGACACCCGAATACGAGGCTGATTGGGCCGGGTTGAATACCGGGTCAGATTGTTTGTAACATTGTTTACAAGGTTGGCATTGTACCCAAACAATGTCACTTCCTGAGTCAATGACAACATATTGTTTTCTAGGAGGACTTCCTACTCCTAACCTTATGAAATACTCTCCACTCCCTTGATCCATACCCGATACCACGTCCGACCCGAATGACTCCACCATCTTGTAATCATCCACACCACTAGTGTTAGTAATCGAAAGCCGGTGAGTAAGGCCGGCAACTCGCTTGATGTCGCGCTGTATTCGGAGCGAGAATCGATGGGTGTGATCATGCTTGTGCTTGCCAGACGACGATAGTTTATTGCTAAGCTTGTCCCTATGAATGAGATTGAACTTGAAGTTCAAACTTGAATTCTTATTGTTGTTGTTGTTGTCATTGGATAATAATGTAACAATCTTTTGTTCATTAAATTTAGGAAGAGGATGATGATGATGATGATCGATATCTAATTTTGTAGGACGAGAATAATGCTTACTTTGAAGCTTATTGGAGGATATTTCTTTAGGGACATTCAAGTGTTGGAAATTTGGGTAGGATGTCACACGATTGGTGGTTTTGTGGGTGGCTGCGACACACGAAAGGCGGAGAAACACTAGTATCGTGGTTGTGGCCACCACTTGAAGAGGAAAGGAGTTGATAGAGAAACATGATATGGTACTAGTTTGAACTAGTCTTCTTTTGTGGAGTGTCATTTGGTTGCAATTATTATGTAGTACCAAGTATGTGTTTATGTGTGTTTTGTTTTGTGGGTTTAAAAAGTGGGATAATTAGAAAGTGAATGAAATGTGAGATTTTTGGGGGTGAAGAGAGGGAGGATTTATTGGTATTGGGTTTGGAAAAAAATGAAATAGTGAAAAGCAATGCAAAGAAATGATTGTTGACTTTGATGGCCCATTGGTCTGAGTTAATGTTGTTGTGTGATGGGGTATGATTAGGATAAAGTTGTGTTGTATGTAAATTTTACCAATTTCATTGTATTTTGTATGAGGTAGGTAGTATGTAGTAAAGAGGGCAGAGGAATTTTTAGTGAGCAGTGAAATCATCTTTGTTTGTCCTTTTTAGAAGGGGGAAATAGTTGTGGTTGTAATTGAGTGATTGACTATGAGATTGTATTTGTATTCACATTACTGCAATACCCCAAGTAGGGAATGTAACCCCTCTTTTATAGGGCATCTACACAAAGCCTATTACATAGTGCATATCAGCATATTCATGGACGAAGCTATATATGTTGTAACCAAGGCTTATGGGCATGTACATTTCATCGTTGTTTTTAATTTGTAATCCCTTTAATTTGTTCTTAAATTATATATTTGTCTCATAGATAAATTTTATTTTATTATGGAGCCTCAATTAATAAAATTTCAAGAACTGTAATTGGTAGTCAAACGTAGCTATAGCATCAATGTTAAGGTTATAAGATGAATCCCTACCAACTACTTTATCAGTGTTATTATGTTATCAACTAATGTAAATTTCCTACACATAAAATCTTCATACACAGCTCATGCTTTTCCATAAATAATTATATATCCCCAATCTCCCAACAACAAAAAAAAAAAAAAAAAAAAAAAAAAAAAAAAAAAAAAAAATTAAAAAAAGGATTATGCATGCATTATATTAGGATATAACTACATACTTGATAGGTTATGGAGTGTTAATGGAACATGAAAAGGTTAGAGAATACAATATACAGTAGCCTTTATAATAAGGTGCGCTTTAAAGCTAAGACATAGATAGGTAGACAAACTAATTCCACTATACATGCTCGCATTAGTTTACCTATCTATATTAGCTTGGACTTACGTAGTATATATATTTTAAATTAATCCATGACTTTTCAGTTTTAACCACAACAATAAGCTATATTTTCTATAACTATGTATGCTAATGTTGCTTTTACACTTCAGCAGCCTGCTTTGTGCTTAATTAATTAAATGTTGCTCCTTTACCAAAAAAAAAAAAAATTAAATGTTGCTCCTTATGTCATACTTGCGCTCACAAACTTAAATCGGGTCGGTTTTAGATCAAGCCGTCTAACATCATGACAGATTAATTCTGGCTTAACTTTTATTTTGACCCCTTTATCTAAACAAGTCGGGTTCAGGTTGGGGATGTTGACCCGTGTATATGTAAACAGATCATTCTAAACCCGACCCAACCTATACTATTTATTGCCAGCTCTACTTTTTTTTTTTTTGTATATGCCTCCTTCCATTGGCTAAGGGTCATTTCTGGGCTTAATGTAACTAATTAACTGCTATATCTAGCTAAGAAAAAAACATTATATATGACTCCGAAATTCGTATCATACAATTCTGTGAGTTTTTAAAACCAGGTCTCAAAAGTTCCAAATTTGCTCCAATTTCGTGTATTATTATAGCTTTCAAAGGACATATTTTAGACACGAGAAGATTACGCATTGAGGTACGTTTTGGTGTTCCCAAAGGGCCTCAAGATGCTTACTTGGTGCCTGGAACAATCTCATTTATTCCTTGAAATGGTACACCCTTATCATCATGTCTTAAGATGTCTTCTCTTGTCTTATCCGTGTGGCTTGGGGGGGGGGGTACTCTTGAGATCATATAAGGTGGTTTGAAACCATAAGACACCTATGAAATATAAGAATAGTGATGACATATTATGTACAAATATTGAATTTTGACATTATTTTACAATTCATGAATTATAATGATGTCACATAATAAGTACAATGAAGTGATGTGACTTGAATGAAGTGATGATTTGAATGAAATTAGGGGATACATCTCGGGATCATATAATGTCGTTTGGAACCATATATGATCATTATATGCTGTTAAAAATGTCCGAGATTGGCTAGAATTAATGAAATCGATGCAAGTTGTAAACCGATAAAATGACAATTTAAAGGCGTATTGGATAGTGTTACCCACACAAATAGGCTCCTGGGGTGTATTGGGTCCATGTTAAGCGCCTCGACAATTTTTGTTTTCGGGTAAAAAAAGTCAATAATTGTCCAAACTTGATGGCTATAATACACGATTTCGGGTCAATTTTTGACATTTATCAAAAAATGAAATGAATGCGTGGGAGTTACTCTTGAGATCATATAAGGTAGTTTGAAACAGAAAGACTCCTATAAAATATAAGAATAGTGATGACATATTATGTACAAAGATTGAAGCTTGACTTTATTTTACAATTCATGAAATATAATGATGTCACATAAGTACAGTGAAGTGATGCGACTTGAATGAAGTAATGATTGAGGGTTTAACGGTTTAGGATTTCCCTTACTTATCATTTTTTAATCAATTAGGAAGCATCGCTACGATTCGTCTCCTCCACCTTATTCCCTAAAAACACTTATATTTTGGAAGACGAGGTTAGCAATGCTTCTTATATGCTAAAAAATACTAAGTATGGGATTAAAACAAGTCAAAATAATTAAGTGTTAGGATGTTAGATGGTGCTAAGGGGCGTGTGGCATGCGCACAAGACATGTGCACCCAAGAACAACGCATAAAAACATATATTTTCGTTACTAAAGGGCATGTTGACTTTGCCTTAAGTCATGATGACTAAGGATGAATGAGACGGTTCCGATCACTATTTATGACTCCTAAGGCCCTTTGGGAACCCGTGGAAGTACCTGGACTCATAATCTCGTCGGGTGAAAAAATGATATTCGGAAGCCAAATTTAAAGGATATAATACACGAAATTGGAACAACTTGGTGCCCGGTGTCAAAAATTCACGGAACACTATGGGATGCGTCCCGGGGTCAGACAATATTGTTTAGACCCATATGTGACCATTATTCGGCAACATAAAGGCCCCTTAAAAAGCTTATAGCCAATAAAAGACGCGTGTACGAAAACGGGTAAATTGGATGTTTAAATGAAAGTTTGATGGTTCTTCCCACCCAATTGGACTCCCGGAGGGTATTTGGGTCCATGGTAAACGTTTCGACAATTTTTATTTTCGGGCAAAAAAAAAAAAACTAAAAAATTCTCTAAATTGAAGGCTATTATCCACGCTTTTCAAGCAATTTTGGAGGTTTCGAGACCCGGTGTCGGAATGTCTCGAGATACTAGGGAATACATCTTGGGATCATATAATGTCGTTTGGAACCATATATGATCATTATATGCTGTTAAAAATGTCTGAGGTTGGCTTGAATTAATTAAATCGATGCAAGTTGTAAACCGATAAAATGAAAATTTAAAGGAATATTGGATAGTGTTACCCACACAAATAGGCTCCTGCGGTGTATTAGGGTCCATGATAAGCGCCTCGACAGTATTTGTTTCAGGGTAATAAAAAGTTCAATAATTGTCCAAAATTAAAGGCTATATAATACACGATTTTGGTCAATTTTTGATATTTATCAATAAAAGGCCTAAACGCGTGGGGTGGGAGGTACTCCTGGGATCATAAAAGGTGGTTTTAAACCATATAACACCTATATATGAAATATAAGAATAGTGATGACATATTATGTACAAAGATTTAATTTTGACTTTATTTTACAATTGATGAAATATAAAGATGTCACATAAGTACAGTGAAGTGATGTGACTTGAATAAAGTGATGATTTAGGGTTTTAGGGTTTATGATTTCCTGTACTAATCATTTTTTAGCAATTAAGAAGCACCGGTTCGATTCGCCTCCTCCACCTTATTCGCTAATAATACCTATATTTTGGAAAACGAGGTTAGCAATGTTTCTTATATGCTAAAAAACGCTAAGTATAAAATTAAGGCAAGTCAAAAATATCTAAAACTAGGATGTTAGATTGTGCTAAGGGGCGTGTGGCATGCGCACAAGACATGTGCACCCAAGAACAGCGCATACAAACAAATATTTTCAATTCGTCACTAGAGGGCATGTCGACTTTACCTTAAGTCATGATGATTAAAAATGAATGAGACGGTTCCGATCACTATTTATGACTCCTAAGGCCCTTTGGGAACCCGTGGAAGTACATGGACTCA
This sequence comes from Chenopodium album, assembly GCF_948465745.1. NCBI lineage: Eukaryota > Viridiplantae > Streptophyta > Magnoliopsida > Caryophyllales > Amaranthaceae > Chenopodium > Chenopodium album. The sequence goes on from NC_137860.1 coordinate 334,788, forward strand.
TAATCTTGTCGGGCGAAACAATGATATTCGGAAGCCAAATTTAAAGGCTATAATACACGAAATTGGAGCAATTTGTGGCCCGGTGTCAAAAATTCACGGAACACTATGGAATGCGTCCAGGGGTCAGACAATATTGTTTAGACCCATATGTGACCATTATTCGGCAACATAAAGGCCCCTTAGAAAGCTTATAACCAATAAAAGACGAGTGTACGAAAACGGGTAAATTGGATGTTTAAATGAAAGTTTGATGGTTCTTCCCACCCAATTGGACTCCCGGAGGGTATTTAGGTCCATGGTAAACGTTTCGACAATTTTTATTTGCGGGCAAAAAAAAAAAAGTAAAAAATTCTCAAAATTGAAGGCTATTATCCACGCTTTTCAAGCAATTTTGGAGGTTTCGAGACCCGGTGTCGGAATGTCTCGAGATACTAGGGGATACATCTCGGGATCATATAATGTCGTTTGGAACCATATATGATCATTATATGCTGTTAAAAATGTCTGAGGTTGGCTTGAATTAATTAAATCGATGCAAGTTGTAAACCGATAAAATGACAATTTAAAGGCATATTGGATAGTGTTACCCACACAAATAGGCTCCTGCGGTGTATTAGGGTCCATGATAAGCGCCTCGATAGTATTTGTTTCAGGGTAATAAAAAGTTCAATAATTGTCCAAAATTAAAGGCTATATAATACACGATTTTGGTCAATTTTTGATATTTATCAATAAAAGGCCTGAACGCGTGGGCCGTGGGGTGGGAGGTACACCTGGGATCATAAAAGGTGGTTTTAAACCATATAACACTTATATATGAAATATAAGAATAGTGATGACATATTATGTACAAAGATTTAATTTTGACTTTATTTTACAATTGATGAAATATAAAGATGTCACATAAGTACAGTGAAGTGATGTGACTTGAATAAAGTGATGATTTAGGGTTTTAGGGTTTAGGATTTCCCGTACTAATCAATTTTTAGCAATTAAGAAGCACCGGCTCGATTCGCCTCCTCCACCTTATTCGCTAATAATACTTATATTTTGGAAAACGAGGTTAGCAATGTTTCTTATATGCTAAAAAAATGCTAAGTATAGGATTAAGACAAGTCAAAAAAGTCTAAAATTAGGATGTTAGATTGTGTTAAGGGGCGTGTGGCATGCGCACAAGACATGTGCACCCAAGAACAGCGCATACAAACAAATATTTTCGTCACTAGAGGGCATGTCGACTTTACATTAAGTCATGATGATTAAAAATGAATGAGACGGTTCCGATCACTATTTATGACTTCTAAGGCCCTTTGGGAACCCGTGGAAGTACCTGGACTCATAATCTCTTCGGGTGAAAAAAAGATATTCGGAAGCCAAATTTAAAGGCTATAATACACGAAATTGGAGCAATTTGGGGCCCGGTGTCAAAAATTCACGGAACACTATGGGATGCATCCGGGGGTCAAACAATATTGTTTGACCCATATGTAACCATTTTTCGGCAACATAAAGGCCCCTTAGAAAGCTTATAGAAAATAAAAGACGCGTGTACGAAAACGGGTAAATTGGATGTTTAAATGAAAGTTTGATGGTTCTTCCCACCCAATCGGACTCCCGGAGGGTAATTGGGTCCATGGTAAACGTTTCGACAATTTTTATTTTCGGGCAAAAAAAAAAGTCAAAAATTCTCAAAATTGAAGGCTATTATCCACGCTTTTCAAGTAATTTTGGAGGTTTCGAGACCAGGTGTCGGAAAGTCTCGAGATACTAGCGGATACATCTCGGGATCATACAATGTCGTTTGGAACCATATATGATCATCATATGCTGTTAAAAATGTCCGAGATTGGCTTGAATTAATGAAATCGATGCAAGTTGTAAACTGATAAAATGACAATTTAAAGGCATATTGGATAGTGTTACCCACACAAATAGGCTCCTGGGGTGTATTAGGGTCCATGGTAAGCGCCTCGACAGTATTTGTTTCCGGACAAAAAAAAATTCAATGATTGTCCAAAATTAAAGGCTATATATTACACGATTACGGTCATTTTTTGATATTTATCAATAAAAGGCCTGAATGCGTGGGATGGGGGGTAATACTGAGATCATAAAAGGTGGTTTTAGACCATATAACACCTATATATGAAATATAAGAATAGTGATGATATATTATGTACAAAGATTGAATTTTGACTTTATTTTACAATTCATGAAAAATATAATGATGTCACATATGTATAGTGAAGTGATGTGACTTGAATGAAGTGATGATTTAGGGTTTTAGGGTTTAGAATTTTCCGTACTTAGCATTTTTTAGCAAGTAAGAATTAACGCTTTGATTCGTCTCCTCCACCTTATTTCCTAAAAACACTTATATTTACGGAAACGAGGTTAGCAATGCTTCTTATATGCTAAAAAATGCTAAGTATGGGATTAAAACAAGTCAAAATGTTTAAGTGTTAGGATGTTAGATGGTGCTAGGGGGCGTGTGGCATGCGCACAAGACATGTGCACCCAAGGACAACGCATAAAAACAAATATTTTCGTCGCTAGAGGTCATGTCGACTTTGCCTTAAGTCATGATAATTAAGGATAAATGAGACGTTTCCGATCACTATTTACGACTCCTAAGGCCCTTTGGGAACCTGTGGAAGTACCTGGACTCATAATCTCGTCGGGTGAAAAAATGATATTCGGAAGCCAAATTTAAAGGCTATAATACACGAAATTGGAGCAATTTGGGGCCCGGTGTCAAAAATTCACGGAACACTATGGGATGCGTCCCGGGGTCAGAAAATATTGTTTGGACCCATATGTGACCATTATTCGGCAACATAAAGGCCCCTTAGAAAGCTTATAGCCAATAAAAGACGCGTGTACGAAAACGGGTAAATTGGATGTTTAAATGAAAGTTTGATGGTTCTTCCCACCCAATTGGACTTCCAGAGGGTATTTGGGTCCATGGTAAACGTTTCGACAATTTTTATTTTCGGGCAAAAAAAAAGTAAAAAATTCTCTAAATTGAAGGCTATTATCCACGCTTTTCAAGCAATTTTGGAGGTTTCGAGACACGGTGTCGGAATGTCTCGAGATACTAGGGGATACATCTCGGGATCATATAATGTCGATTGGAACCATATATGATAATTATATGCTGTTAAAAATGTCTGAGGTTGGCTTGAATTAATTAAATCGATGCAAGTTGTAAACCGATAAAATGACAATTTAAAGCTAAGGCATATTGGATAGTGTTACCCACACAAATAGGCTCCTGCGGTGTATTATGGTCCATGATAAGCGCCTCGACAGTATTTGTTTCAGGGTAATAAAAAGTTCAATAATTGTCCAAAATTAAAGGCTATATAATACACGATTTTGGTCAATTTTTGATATTTATCAATAAAAGGCTTGAACGCGTGGGGTGGGAGGTACACCTGGGATTATAAAAGGTGGTTTTAAACCATATAACACCTGTATATGAAATATAAGAATAGTGATGACATATTATGTACAAAGATTTAATTTTGACTTTATTTTACAATTGATGAAATATAAAGATGTCACATAAGTACAGTGAAGTGATATGACTTGAATAAAATGATGATTTAGGGTTTTAGGATTTAGGATTTCTCGTACTAATCATTTTTTAGCAATTAAGAAGCACCGGTTCGATTCGCCTCCTCCACCTTATTCGCTAATAATACCTATATTTTGGAAAACGAGGTTAGCAATGTTTCTTATATGCTAAAAAAATGCTAAGTATAGGATTAAGCTAAGACAAGTCAAAAAAGTCTAAAATTAGGATGTTAGATTGTGCTAAGGGGCGTGTGGCATGCGCACAAGACATGTGCACCCAAGAACAGCGCATACAAACAAATATTTTCGTCACTAGAGGGCATGTCGACTTTACCTTAAGTCATGATGATTAAAAATGAATGAGACGGTTCCGATCACTATTTATGACTCCTAAGGCCCTTTGGGAACCCGTGGAAGTACCTGGACTCATAATCTCTTCGGGTGAAAAAATGATATTCGGAAGCCAAATTTAAAGGCTATAATACACGAAATTGGAGCAATTTGGGGCCCGGTGTCAAAAATTCACGAAACACTATGGGATGCGTCCGGGGGTCAGACAATATTGTTTGACCCATATGTAACCATTTTTCGGCAACATAAAGGCCCCTTAGAAAGCTTGTAGAAAATAAAAGACGCGTGTACGAAAACGGGTAAATTGGATGTTTAAATGAAAGTTTGATGGTTCTTCCCACCCAATTGGACTCCCGGAGGGTAATTGGGTCCATGGTAAACGTTTCGACAATTTTTATTTAATGGCAAAAAAAAAAAGTCAAAAATTCTCAAAATTGAAGGCTATTATCCACGCTTTTCAAGTAATTTTGGAGGTTTCGAGACCAGGTGTCGGAAAGTCTCGAGATACTAGCGGATACATCTCGGGATCATACAATGTCGTTTGGAACCATATATGATCATCATGTGCTGTTAAAAATGTCCGAGATTGGCTTGAATTAATGAAATCGATGCAAGTTGTAAACCGATAAAATGACAATTTAAAGGCATATTGGATAGTGTTACCCACACAAATAGGCTCCTGGGGTGTATTAGGATCCATGGTAAGCGCCTCGACAGTATTTGTTTCCGGGCAAAAGAAAATTCAATGATTGTCCAAAATTAAAGGCTATATATTACACGATTTCGGTCATTTTTTGTTATTTATCAATAAAAGGCCTGAATGCGTGGGATGGGGGGTAATCCTGAGATCATAAAAGGTGGTTTTAGACCATATAACACCTATATATGAAATATAAGAATAGTGATGATATATTATGTACAAAGATTGAATTTTGACTTTATTTTACAATTCATGAAAAATATAATGATGTCACATATGTATAGTGAAGTGATGTGACTTGAATGAAGTGATGATTTAGGGTTTTAGGGTTTAGAATTTTCCGTACTTAGCATTTTTTAGCAAGTAAGAATTAACGCTTTGATTCGTCTCCTCCACCTTATTTCCTAAAAACACTTATATTTACGGAAACGAGGTTAGCAATGCTTCTTATATGCTAAAAAATGCTAAGTATGGGATTAAAACAAGTCAAAATGTTTAAGTGTTAGGATGTTAGATGGTGCTAGGGGGCGTGTGGCATGCGCACAAGACATGTGCACCCAAGGACAACGCATAAAAACAAATATTTTCGTCGCTAGAGGGCATGTCGACTTTGCCTTAAGTCATGATAATTAAGGATAAAAGAGACGTTTCCGATCACTATTTACGACTCCTAAGGCCCTTTGGGAACCTGTGGAAGTACCTGGACTCATATCTCATCGGGTGAAAAAATGATATTCGGAAGCCAAATTTAAAGGCTATAATACACGAAATTGGAGCAATTTGGGGCCCGGTGTCAAAAATTCACGGAACACTATGGGATGCGTCCCGGGGTCAGACAATATTGTTTGGACCCATATGTGACCATTATTCGGCAACATAAAGGCCCCTTAGAAAGCTTATAGCCAATAAAAGACGCGTGTACGAAAACGGGTAAATTGGATGTTTAAATGAAAGTTTGATGGTTCTTCCCACCCAATTGGACTCCTAGAGAGTATTTGGGTCCACAGTAAACGTTTCGACAATTTTTATTTTCGGGCAAAAAAAAAAGTCAAAAATTTTCAAAATTGAAGGCTATTATCCACGCTATTCAAGCAATTTTGGAGGTTTCGAGACCCGGTGTCGGAAAGTCTCGAGATACTAGGGGATACATCTCGGGATCATATAATGTCGTTTGGAACCATATATGATCATTATATGCTCATAAAAATGTCCGAGGTTGGCTTGATATAATGAAATCGATGCAAGTTGTAAACCGATAAAATGACAATTTAAAGGCATATTGGATAGTGTTACCCACACAAATAGGCTCCTGCGGTGTATTAGGGTCCATGGTTAGCGCCTCGACAATATTTGTTTCCGGGTAAAAAAAAATTCAATTGTCCAAAATTAAAGGCTATATAATACACGATTTTGGTCAATTTTTGATATTTATCAATAAAAGGCCTGAACGCGTGGGGTGGGGGGTACTCCTGGGATCATAAAAGGTGGTTTTAAACAATATAACACCTATATATGAAATATAAGAATAGTGATGATATATTATGTACAAAGATTGAATTTTTACTTTATTTTACAATTTATGAAATATAATGATGTCACATATGTATAGTGAAGTGATGTGACTTGAATGAAGTGATGATTTAATTTAGGGTTTTAGGGTTTAGAATTTCCCCTACTTAGCATTTTTTAGCAAGTAAGAATTAACGCTTCGATTCGTCTCCCCCACCTTATTCCCTAAAAACACTTATATTTTGGAAAACGAGGTTAGCAATGCTTCTTATATGCTAAAAAATGCTAATTATGGGATTAAAACAAGTTAAAATGTTTAAGTATTAGGATGTTAGATGGTGCTAGGGGGCGTGTGGCATGCGCACAAGACATGTGCACCCAAGGACAACACATAAAAACAAATATTTTCGTCACTAGAGGGCATGTCGACTTTGCCTGAAGTCATGATTATTAAGGATGAATGAGACGGTTCCGATCACTATTTATGACTCCTAAGACCCTTTGGGAACCCGTGGAAGTACCTGGACTCATAATCTCGTCGGGTGAAAAAATGATATTATTCAGAAGCCAAATTAGATATAATACACGAAATCGGAGCAATTCAGGGTTCGGTGTCAAAAATTCCCAGAACACTACGGGAAGCTTCCCGGGGTCATATAATATTATTTAGACCCATATATGACCATTATTCGGCTACATAAAGGCGATTTTGAAAGTTTATAGCCAACAAAAGACGGGTGTACGAAAACGGGTAAATTGGTTGTTTAAATGAAAGTTGGATGGTTCCACCCACCTAATTGGACACCCGGAGGATATTTTGGTCCATGGTAAACGTCTCGACAATTTTTATTTTCAGGCCAATAAAAGGTCAAAAAATTTCAAAATTGAAGGCTATTATTCACGCTTTTCAAGCAATTTTGTAGGTTTTGGGACCCGGTGTCGGAAACTTTTTAGATACTAGGGGATACATCTCGGGGTCATATAATGTCGTTTTGACCCATATATGATCATTATACGCTGTTAAAAATGTCCGTGGTTGGCTTGAATTAATGAAATCGATGCAAGTTGTAAGCCGATAAAATGACAATTTAAAGGCATATTGGATGGTGTTACCCACACAAATAGGCTCATGGGGTGTATTAGGGTCCATGGTAAGCCCCTCGACAGTATTTGTTTCCGGGTCATAAAAAGTCAATAATTGTCCAAAATTGAAGGCTATAATACACGATTTCGGGTCAATTTTTGACATTTATCAAAATAGGCGCGAACGCGTAGGAGGGGTTCTCTTGGGATCATAAAAGGTTGTTTGAAACCATAAGATACCTATGAAATATAAGAATAGTGATGACATATTATCTACAAAGATTTAATTTTGATTTTATTTTATAATTGATGAAATATAAAGATGTCACATAAGTACAGGGAAGTGATGTGACTTGAATAAAGTGATGATTTAGGGTTTCAGGGTTTAGGATTTCCCGTACTAAGCATTTTTAGCAATTAAGAAGCACCGCTTCGATTCGTCTCCTCCACTTTATTCGCTAAAAACATCTATATTTTGGAAAACGAGGTTAGCAATGCTTCTTATATGCTAAAAAAATGCTAAGTATAGGATTAAGACATGTCAAAAAGTCTAAGTGTTAGGATGTTAGATGGTGCTAGGGGGCGTGTGGCATGCGCACAAGACATGTGCACCCAAGGACAACGCATACAAACAAATATTTTCGTCACTAGAGTGTATGTCGACTTTGCCTTAAGTCGTGATGAATGAGATGGTTTCGATAACTATTTATGACTCCCAAGGCCCTTTGGGAACCCATGGAAGTACCTGGATTTATAATCTCGTCGAGTGGAAAAATGATATTTGGAAGCCAAATTTGAAGGCTATAATACACGAAATTGGAGCAATTGGGGCCCGGTGTCTAAAATTCACGGAACACTATGGGATGCGTCTCGAGGTCAGATAATATTGTTTAGACCCTTATATGACCATTATTTGGTTACATAAAGGCCCTTTTGAAAGCTTAAAGCCAATAAAAGACGCGTGTAATAAAATGAATAAATTGGATGTTTACATCAAAGTTGGATGTTTCTACCCACCCAATTGGACACCCGGAGGGTATTTGGGTCCATGGTTAACGTCTCGACAATTTTTATTTTCGGGCCAAAGAAAAGTAAAAAATTCTCAAAATTGAAGATTTTTTGAGCAATTTTGGAGGTTTCGGGACCCGGTGTCGGAAAGTCTCGAGATACTTATTAGGGATACATCTCTGGTTCATATAATGTCGTTTGAAACCATAGATGATAATTATATGTTGTCATAAATCATAATATTATACCCCGTATAACTGGTGTATGTAAACAGGTCGTGTTCTGGTTGGGGGTGTTAACCCCTTATATGTAAACTCGTTAACCTAAACCCGACCCAACCTATTTGTCAGCTCGATCTACATTTTTTTTTACATATGCCTCCTTTCATTGGCTAAGGTTACGGTCATCACTGGCCTTTATGTAACAAATTAATCGCTATATGTGGTTAAAAAAACATTATATATATGACTCAACAATTCACGTCCTACAATTTTGCGAGTTCTTAACATCGGGTCTCAAAAGCTCTAAAATTGCTCCAATTATGTGTGTTACAACTTTCAAATGACATATTTTAGACACGAGAAAATTATGCATTGATGTGCTTTTTGGTGTTCCCAAAGGGCCTCAGAGGCTTAATTGGTGCTTGGAACAATCTCATTTATTTATTCCTTGGTTCACCCTTATCATCATGTCTTAAGATGTCTTCTCTTGTCTTACCTAGGCGGCTTCACATTGTTATCTTGTATTGTCCTTGGTATGAGATGCATTTTCTGTCATGTCATTGTATAGACTTGCATTGGCCCTAAGACAAGCGAAGAAGCTAACCTTAATTGCAAACATACATAAAGTTTATAAAGTCTCAAGAATTAGTTTGATTCAATTATATACTACTCGTACCTTTGTTAAATATTAGTTGCAACTTTGGGGTATTATTTGAAAGACATAAAATATTGCAAGGTTGCAACTAATATTTAACGGAATTCGAAGTAGTATTACATATGTGGTTATTTTAGAAATCTGTTGCAATGGAATTGTAGTATATCTATCGTAACGTAGCTAGAGATGGATCCAATCACCAACTTGGAAAATCTTAATTTAGCTTGTTTATTTGTTCAAAAATAAGGCAAGGGCATGAGAAGTGGAGGTGGGTTTGGTGAGTGGTGGGTAGTAGCAATAAAATAAGACGACAATAGTCACGCACTAGTTTGTATGGTACGTGTGCATCAAGCTAAGACGATATTTTCTCATATTCCATTCCATTCATCTATCTAAATCTACCCCTTTTGATTTTAGTGGTTTACAAACTTTCACCACCCAATCTCCTACAACTTAAGTCAAGTTTAATTATTGAAGATACTACAATAAGATAACACACGAAATTTACATGTAATTTCACTCTTTGAACATTATATATGTATCGTATGCACTTGTTATTGTTATAAAATACTTTGTAACACTTTGATCCTTTTATTATTTATACGTAGTATATTTATTTTTGTTAACATACTGTGATGCTGAAAAATACAACAAATATGACCATTTCATTTAATAGAAGTCCAATTATTTTTTATCCAAAATCTATTCCCTAGATGTAAATTTCGATCCATTCCGTTGGTCAACTTTCTCTATTTCATATATTCACCTTACTATTATTGTGTGCAGAAACATTATGAAACCATTATGTAAGGATAGAGGGAATATGTAAAATGTAATTAGATTAGTCTCAACTCTCAAATACTATCAGTTTAAGTTAATGACAAATATGAAAGTCAAAGTTTTGCAAGTAAATTGAAACAAATCGAGAATGTAGTAATTGTATCTATGCAAATCCATCATTTGACGAGAGATAACTCATTGTTCAATCAAAGAGGCGAGATAATTATGATTATTAAAATAGTAGTTTTGGTTAATAATTAATAATAGTATAAGATACCAAATATACTTTAGTAGTTGCATGATCGTTCAACTCTTTACGTGTAGAACAATTGGCTGAATTGATAAAGACACTTAGCAACATTACAATACTAGTGATCCAAAGAAATTCGATCACTTTATAAATTCCAACCTTTTTTCTTTCACTGATTAACAAGTAATGGGTTATCTATAATGAAAAGTTGGAATTCTTTTGTTGACAAAATGGCTTCCAAGTTCAATTAATTTAAGGATAAATCAAAGTGTGATTGTTTATTTAGCCCACCTTTTTTTGCCTCTCAATCAGTATAGGGGGTTAGTTTATAAAAGATTATATGGCTTTTATAATCTTTACAGTTTTAATATATAAACCCTAAACTGCTACGTATAGTACTACTTAGCTTAACCAACTTTTTTCGGTCTATAAGTTAAAGAGCTGCGCAATTACTATATTAAAGGAATTGAAGTTAACTATATATATAGACGATTGAAATTTGATCTCAAATCATTCAGCCAGTAATCATTCAAGATGTATACCACGCAAAGTGAGCACATTCAATCATTTTTGTAGGAGACTAAGAGCAATTTATGCAGTTTATTGAAAGTGGGTGCATGCCAAACTCCTGGTTATGTAGGAGCTTTTTATCCTAGTTATTTTCGTGCACTTGTGCTTATGCTACGTACATGTGTTGGGTTCAAACTTAGGTGGCGGAGACATTTGTGGAAAGGGTGGAAGGGGGGAGCGGTTGGGGTTGAGGCAAGATGAGCCTTTGATAATGATTTGGGTACAACTCGACTTGACTCACATGTAAACCGTTTATAAGTAGAGAAACAATACACTCTATTAAACTCCGGTATTAAAAACAATGCAATATGCTTCTATGAGACAATTGTATTGATATATAGGTTTGACATTCTATGTGAGTGATATAAAAATGATTTGCATGATCAATTCTAATATTATAGTGTGACAATTATTTGAAATGATCAAGGATACATTTTTATCTCATAATTTAAGTAAGACTGTCTATCTTGTGCTATAGTTCATAATATATTGTAACACTTAATTCATAGTCATTAAATTCAAGCATGTAGAACGAATAATAACATGAATAACAAAGAGAAAAGTATATTAAAATAAAGGAGTGTTTTCCAGCGCAATTAGTAGGTTAAATGGAAAAATATGATCTCATAAAGCTACTAATTATTATTAATGCAGCTTGTGTATGCTCCCATTTATTAAATTAAATCTTCCACCTCCCATTATCACATATATTATAGAATATAAGGCTAATAAAAAAAACCAATTAATCAAAGCTAGCAATCAATTGGATCATACTATCCTTGAGCATAGGAGTGGACATGGATTACGATGGGAAGCAATAATATCATCTTATTAAATAATTTAACTAATTTGCATGAATACACGACAAGAATGTACCAAACTGATGATAAATTAGTGCAGAAAAAAATAAGATTAAGAGATTAAGTGGAATTAATGTCACCAAATTAAAATTAAAAAGGAGAGTTTAGAAAAGGACATATATATACTTCGATCTTCTGAATGGAAAGTTGGGAATACATTTGGCATGCATAAACTAGAGATTCTCAATAATTGAGCCATTATTACTACCTAAAAGTTTTCTCCATCTTAATCTTATTCTAATACAATATCATCTTTGGTATTTGTAAAGTGGCTTACAATTGGTATGTCCACAATTGATATTAATTTAATTCTTTTGCTTTTCGTCTACATACATAGTCTTCTAGCTTAATTAGAGAAGTAACTCAAGGTCTATATATGTCGAGTTTTAGAAAAATAAGTCCAAGATTTGATGTCTAAAAAATGAATAGATCAGAGAATTGATAGAACTTTGGACTTAATTTGAAAGAACCTAATTAATAAATGTCACAAAGACATTCCTCTTCTATTCTTTTTTTTTTTTTTTTGGTGAAAATTCCTCTTCTATTCTCATGTAATGTATGGATTTTTATGAATTTTGTCTATATATTTTGCCTACGTGTTAAAAAATAAATAATAAAAAAAAACCTATAGTATTTAGGTTCGTTTGAGAACAAAACCGTTCAAAAACTTTTTATTTATACACTGAATGAATATAAATAGATCTAGCTCTATATGCATATAGCTAATACAAACCTTTCAATTACTCTATTATTTTGTGCAAAATGTACCAAAAGATTTTTCATGAGTTGTTATAACATTATTGTACATTTTTATAAATTGCACAATCTACATTAGTATAAGCTAATCAAAGGGATACCTCACTTTACCCCTTAAAGATTAATTGTAGCAAGCCACTTCGGAATTCCGAACATGCATGAAAAACAATAATATGGAAGAAGAAAATCCATGGTGGGACAATGCATAGATGATGAAAATCGTGCCTAAGATTGCCACAGTGATTCCATAAAAATGTTATAACTCAAATGATTGTGAAAGTAGTCTTAGAATATATAATCTCACAACCTTGGATAGATGAAATTGAAAAATCCTTGATAAAAAGCACACAAATCTTGACAAGATTACACTTACATCAACCAATTTTGTCTCAAGTGTATATAGTTCGTCATTTCATTGAATACTACTTTTTGCACTCATCAATCAACTCTAGATGATGATGGCCAAATTCCTAAACCCTTTTTCTTCTTATTGTTTTTGTTTTTTTTCCATGGTTGATGATCAATATAGAGCATTGAGACAAACACAAGGATTTCGATCCTCTCCTAGACTCGTACACTTGCATATGTCGCGTCCAAATCAATTATTACATGGTGTATACGATTGAACAACAGATGATGTCCTAGCATTTATATATATAATTATTAGTGGAAGATAATGCTAAGTGGGTTTTAGCTATATCATTGCTACAAGATCACCAAGATTTTAACTTACTCGAAATAATTAATTTAAGGGCATGAAGCCATGCATAAATATAACTATTGAAAATAGCATGATGCAATTTATGGTCAAGAGCACCAGATTGTTTGTTAACATGTAAAATCAATTAATCAATTCCTTGTAAAAAAAGATAATGTAATAAATTATTTTTTAGAATCCTTGCGCAATGAGATAGAATTTCGAAAACTGAATTTCAAAAGATATATTTTCCAAACATTTTTTTTTTTTTTTTTTTTTTTTTTTTTTTTTTTTTTTTAAGGAAAACAATATCTCATAAATTAGATAGTATTTTTTGCAAAATTTTGATTTTGTTTGTTCCTGAAATGTTCGTAGGGATGGGAACTCTGTCGCTCATCACCTAGCTAGAATAGTACCTTTTGGCTTTGAGGGGAGTGTGGGAAAACTATTGTCCTCCCGCCATTGCTTCCTTTGCCTGGCCTACTAGTGGACAATTTGTCCAAATCTTGATTAATGGTACTTCTAGAATATCCTCAAAAAAAATAAAATAAAAAATCAGATAATTTACTAGTATTTAGAATTAGTATATGCAGAAGAAAACCAATAAGTAAAGAATTAAACTATGAAAACTTGCTTAACCCACTTCTCTTAACATGGTCATATCCAAGTTGCTGTACAAGTATCAAATTAAACTATACATTTGAATCAATGAGAATTATGGAAGCTTCATTAGTTTAACTAAATAAAGTGCTAAAAACAGAACCATAATCCAAAACTTAACTACATCTTCATCTAAGTACAAGAACTCAAAGAATGAGAGTATCATTTGTTAGTCATCATTAAATACATATGGTTTAGTCTACACAATATATAACCCGAATCCAAATCATGTAATGGCAGAGTGATTATTATCCTTGAGCAAATCCACAAATTCGAGTAAATCAGATCGCATTTGGTTCTCAACGTAGCACTGGAGGACTTGGTTTCGAACAACTTTATACCAAAGACAATGATTATTCTCATCACTCGCAGTAATTTTCCTAGACAAGTACCATTCACATATAACAGCAGCAATTTTCATCACATAAAGACCACAATCATACACATTGCTTTGTTGTGGAGTATAAAACTCTATGTAAACCGCCTCTTCATAATCATCATCATCATAATCATCATCATCGTCATCATCATCATCATCATCATCATCATCATCATCCATCTTTGTTGCTGTTGAAGCCTTATCAAAATTGTTGCCTATTCCATTATTCTTCCTAATTTTTGTAGGCCGCTTTAGAGACTTGTCATCATCCCTTACAAAATCCTTGACAGTATTATAAAGCTTTTTGGCATCCGAATTGTTTAGTCCTTCAACACTATCATGGTGCACAAACAGATGAAGGGTCTTGTAATAGACTAGTAGACTCCAATGTGTACATTCTTCCGTGTCATCGGTTGAAACATCTTCGTTATTCATGGTGTTGTTGATGGTGAAGAAAATAAGTTTTTTATCGACGAGTTTGAGGGACTCTGCAGTGTGTTTTATACACTCAAAATCAGAATTAGCAAGTAAGAATGAGACTGCAGGGGATACAAAGAGGATGTCTTGTTCTTCATATGTGAATGTTAAGAACCGAAAGTAGAACTCTATAATCTGATCATTAATGTAACATGGATTTTTAAGGATTTCTCGATCCGACATGTATAAGATTATGCCTTTGAAATTTAGTATCTTCTCATCTTCCATGACCTGCATCAATAATTTAATTAAGTGGTCAGAGGTAAATATTGAAGAAAACAAAGTGCATAATTTGAAACTTTAAAACTTATATAGAGTTTTACCTAAAATAAACCACATATGTTTACCTATTTCTAATTTAATTAGGACTCTTAAGTCTTAGGGCCTGTTCACATTTACTTAATTTCAGTTCAGTTCAGTTCCAATCAGTTCAATTTAGTTCAGCTCTTAATTTCCCTCTCACATAAAATATTCATTTCAGCTCAATTTAGTTCAGTTCAGTTCCAATCAGTTCAATTCAGTTCAGTTCGGTTCCAATCAGTTCAGTTCAGCTCCAATCATTTCAGTTCAGCTCAATTCAGTAAATATGAACAGACCCTTAACCCTATCAAAATATGCATGTTTACCGTGTGTCTTTAGTTACTAACTATTTGATTTTCTTTTAATTATTTTTTCAATCTCTACCTCTTTAATTTGCTTCCTTTTACGCTTCACCAAGGCTAACAATAAATTAACAATATTAATTTTAAATCACTGCTAAATAAAAAATTAAAAAACAGAAGTTTGTATTCATCACGATTAAACTTTAAATTAAACATCCATGTTTAGAATAACTTGTTCCTAATCCCCTATTTCACAATGTAGTGTTCTATCAAGATCAACAAAAGTAACATTAGCAATTCAACATATTACGAAATATCAGGGATAAATAGAAATAAGATACCTTGAAAGTAGTCTATTATCACGCACTAGTATGCATGTTTACCTAATATAACTAAGACTCTTATATAACTTTGTCAGAATTTATTCCCGATTTCATGTTCAACAAATAAAATTAGCATTAGCAATTCAAACGAAATTCCAACGAAATAGCAATATATAACACAAAACTAAAACCCTATAATTTAATTTTCTAAGGAGAATACCTTCAAATTATGGAGTCTTCTATCGCCCTTGACATGAAGCACTAATTTGAACAATCGAATAAATAATGTAACAAAAAATTTAAATAAAGTTAGAAGCATAATAATGAGTTTTAGTAACAAGAATAATGTTACTTGGTGCTCAAGCTCTTAGAAAATTAGCTAGGGTTAATTGATGGCCAAGCATTCAAGATTACGTATATATATACTGTGTAAAATACAGTGCGAACAACTAAATAAGTACTAATTGTAGAATTTTCATTTAAAAAATAAAACCTGTGAAAAATACAAAAATTATCCTTGTGAAGTATATCTATCCGATCCTTAGCAAATTGTGAGAAATTGATAGATTTGTATTATTTCGTCGTAATTTTTAGTATACCAGCTTTTCATATATATACTAGTTTTTGGGCCCGGGCGATGCCCCGAGTCATTAAATTTTTTTCTTGTAAATAATATGTTATATATATTAAAATTTGTCTCAAAAGGAAATATGAAATATTCTATAGCTTTGGTGGTAAGATGCTCAACTTTAGAATTAGAGATTGCATGTTCAAATCTTGCGGAGAACATTTTTTTAATATAATTGCATGACATGCAATGAAATATATGTAGAAGGTAGAGCCACGTGGCATTGAGTGGGTGACATGGCGTAATAAGAAGTTGAGTAGATGATGTGGCATAATGAAGGGGGCTACGTGGCACATAAGCTTTCCTAGGAACGCCTTTTAATATATTAGTATAGATTTTTATTGACTTTTCAAAGCAACTTCGTATTTGTTGCCCTTGAATCCCACAAAACACCCCATTGCCCGAAGCTATAAAAAGTGCACTGTTATATGCACAATTGCATTATCATAGAACAAAAACACCATAAGGGTATAAATAAAATAAGAGAATTAAAGCGACACCCAAGATATAAATTAACTACTTAATACTAAAGGACAGCTATAGTATAGCAATAACATTCTGATACAGAGCTCTCTGTTTTCAAAGAATTGCCTGGTAACAATTACTATTTCTAATAAAACTACACCCTTGAGGGAGAATTGTAAAAAAGAATAGGGTGTCAAGTCCACATCAAAAATTCGATGTTAGCAACACCGCAATCCATACCCTTAGACCCATATAGTTTCTTTATCTTACATTTCACTATTTCAGAGCTGTGGTGGGATATAGAACTGATACAGATAGATATGCCTTCAACAATACAGTCACGTGTATCAATTGTTGGTCGTCAAGTTTGAACCAGCAACATCAGGCAGCGAACTTGCTCCAATACATGGAACTCCAAATCATGAGAAGCTCAGCGCATAACACTTTCTTTAACTAATTTCCGGCCACCAGAACTGCAAGAAAAGGATGTCAAATCACATATACATTTCACTACAATCATCCAATTATAATGTGTTGTCAAGAGGCTCACGTGTATTCAAGATGAATATTCATGAACCGACGGTTTTCCTTGCTTTGCGTTAGGGTCACAGATCCTTCAATGAGCTGATCTTGCTCGACTTCTATTGGCTCATAAAAGTAAATCAACGTCTGCAACCATCCAAAGACATGTTTTAATATCAAGAGGTAGGCTCATTCTTTACATAACACAGTAATAAATTCTACTGAGTGTGCAAGCAGTTCACTGATCAATTTCATAAGCAAGCCACAAAATTACATAGGAAACCAATAGGTTTTGGAAAAAAAAAATTATTGGACATCATCACACAATTGCAGGGATGGGCCTTGACAGGTTGTCTGAGGCTTCGGTGGGGATGTCAAGATTTCAACAACACTATGTTCATTAGCTTTCATACAAAGAGGTTGAGTACAACCAGAGTTCTCAGAATTCCTAAACAAATGGAGTTTTGACCACTACTATAATCAATGGACATAACTTACCAAAAGTAACTACCACGAAAGTCCCAATTTAAGGTAACAAACTTGTAGTTACAAACGCAAGGCCTCCTAGTTATCAATAATTATCCCGTAACTCTTGCAATCTTTTGGATTTATAACCACAATGTAGCTCAGGCGTATGACCAAGCCAGACGGCACAGCCTGTCAGGTGCAAAACGTGACTAAAATTTCTTGAATGGTTGCAACACGACTTGTCAACTTCAACTTTTGGGATCTTTAAATCAAGGCTCACACCTTACACTCATCTTGTTAACTACAATCCCAGGGATCTTAAACAAGCACAACAGGACAAGATGCTAGAGAGACAAGATAAAATCAGCACATATGAAAGACCACTGGATGAAAACTAAAGCTTCTATCATCTGACTATAATAATAAAGAGTCTACTATGACATCAACAAACACACTTATGTAGGGGAGCACTAGAATAAGTTGGAAGATATGCTGAATATGAGAACCTATCAAAGAGAAGTATCTATCACACATAACCAGAGAAGAAAAGTATGCATTTAGAGCTAGGTTGTTGGTTTGGTACTTGAACTTTATACTACTCAATCATAGACTCCACATCACTGCACATGAAATTAAAATTATGGATGAAAATAATGTCATGATAACAAGCACAGAATCCACATCCACATTACAAAGTAGTTCGTGTATTAGGCGCCAGGATATATGTAGAGGAAGAAAGTACCTGTTGCCAATGGGTTGGTGGACCCTCAGGGGCAGTAGATAAAACAAGTGCTTCACTAGGATTTGTAGGTCTCTTTCTATGTCCATCATTTTCACAATTATTGTTGGTAGAATTATCATTGGAGGAAGCACCATTGTTGGTTGGCAAATTGGCAGGTCCACCAAATTCAACGTCAAACCAGAATGCAAACCCATGAAGTGGAGCTGAATTCATAATAATATAACAGAAGACACGAGTTATAGCTCAGCTGCACACAACTCACAATTTGAAATGCCGTACATATTAAATCGGAACATAAAAGTAACTTTTGGAATCATTTTAATCATTATTCCCTATTAGTGATCTGCAAAGGTGTAGAGAAGAAGCAGAAACACATTTGCCTTAATTTCCCTCAGCCTATTAGTTGTACCCTAGTATGCGGATACAAGGAACTACATTGTCAACCAGCCAAAAGGGTTACTCATAAAATGAAATAGAAGCACTTACAGAGTAACTGTGAATATAATCACCATAGTGTTCAACAACAAACAATAATAAACTCATCATGAATCCATCCATATTTCCATTTTTTTTTTTTTTTGGAGAGGGGGGAGGGGAGGGGGGGGGGGGGGGGGTGAATATCATTTCTTCAACAATATTTTTTTTACCAGGAAGCCCAAGACTGGTACTAATCTTGTGGAATAGATCACTTCAAAAGTTTTATAACATCTGAATTTAACAAATAGACAAGAGATGATCTTATAGCACTGGGTGCTGCAATGATTGGAAAAAAAAAAAAAAAAAAATACACCCCAACCAATGCTTACCTCGCATCATAGACTGCAATTTAAACTTTGCCTCGACAGTTTCTAATTCTGTTAATGTAGTGGTATAGCAATTTACATGCTTTACCTGTATATAAAAAGAGCTGATCAGCCATAGGTACTAGATAAAACAACACGATAAAGAAATTTCAGCTTTCTAAAGAGCAGATACATATGAATTAAAATTTTCAAGTTTCCCAAGAAAGTTATAAATAAAGAAATTGTTATTTCACAAGTACATAAAAAATTTTCTTGAGTCACACATAGTGCCATAGTCACCAAACAGACCTAAGGCAGAGCTTGGATGGATGACACAAAAGTAAAGGCAAGTATTTAAAAACGGCCAGAAATGGAAAGTGGAGCAGGTATTTAAAAACGGAGGGCATAAATTCCAGTAACAACAGCAAAATTACTCCTTGTGTTTGTGGTTAAGTACAAGTCTATCAAATGACTAATCAATAGTAATCGAAATACCAGATTCACATATTGGTTTCATTAGCACAACTCGAAATCAAATTAAATCACCCATAGACAAATAAACAAAAAAAAGTATTAAAACCATACTAAAGAAGCATTTGTGGCAGAACTAATGGCACAGAATTCAATTATAAGTAAACCTCCACAAGAATTTGGAAATAGAGATGAGCCCATTTCGAATTCACGGTCGCCCTAGCAAACATCTCCCGAGATTGTGTAACAAATTCAGGATGTGGTGCCACAGTTAATAAGATCACAAGATAGCCTAAACAAAGCATCCAGTCAGATGAAAAGGTAGACCAACAGCAAGCGCTCTTTGGAATTCATCTACAAAGGCAAAGTAGATCTATGTTACTTGAGTAGTGTCGGACACGGACACCTCAACGTGTCCAATTTGGCAAAGTCCAAAATTTTTGGACTCGGGGACTCACTCTGAAATTTGGACACGGGTGCGGACATACGTGTGTATATATATATACCAATTCTAAGCCATAGTATTATAAGGAAGCCCAATTTTAAAGTCCACTAGACTAATGTCAAGCCTAAAGAGTCAAGTGAATTAAAAGAGAGATGTAAGCAAGAGAGAGAAACAAATAAGCTTCTTCTTCACCTAAAAAACTCCATGCTCTTCAATGATGTCTCTTTTCACCATCACCCTCGCTGCAGAATCAGATATGGCGTTTGGCTCACCAGAGGCCCACGAGTAAAGGCCCTATAGTTCTATTACTTTTTACTTCATTTTTGTATAATTTGGGGATTAGGGTTTCTGTCGAATCCGAGGATAAGTTGATATTGGATAAAAATTTCGTGTCCGAATCCCATACGCGGCGTGTCGAAGCGCGTTCGAAGGCCAAAATGCCGAGTCCAAGTAACATATAAGTAGAGTCAAATATTTGCACCATAAACTCAGAAAACAAACCAATACAACACATTACTCCGTGTTTCAAAGATACGGTGGTCCCTTTATCGTTATTCTTGGTAGGATCCAATCAAAAGACTTGAGGTAAACTAACCTTTCACGTCATGGATGTCAGTTATTTAACCCATCGACTAAAAGAAAAGGAACTCCTAGAAGCAAAGGGAGATTAGTGGGAGCATGAAACAACTCTTAACAATTTCAGGCTAAAATCAAAGAATTCCTAATGTGAACATTAGGTCTTCAAGTGGGGGGTGGTTTGTAAGACCCTCAATATGCCTAAAGGGGCATGGTGTCGCCACGGATTTGATCCATGTATTTGGACATATGCCTAGTATATATGAGTTGAATTGGAGGACTTCGGTACATATACTGATGCATGAAGTTTTTCTCCCAATTTCCTTTCCCTCCTTTGTATATGTGAGTTGAATTGGAGGACTTCGGTACATATACATATGCCTAGTATATGTGATCGGAGGACTTCGGTACACGGAGTGATTCAAAGATATGGTGGTCCCTTTATCGTGTTTCAAAGACATGGTGGTCCCTTTATTGTTATCATCATGAATCTCTTACCCTCTCTTACTTTATTTACCGTCCTCTTTCACTGAAAAAAAACAAAATATCAAACCTGTAACCCCTTCTCCACCGGTCACTATGCACCTTCATTAACAAAACATTGATCTCTCCCCAGGTGGTAAATTGGTAACCCCAACAAGAAATCAAATCATGCAGGTATCCAAGTATCCAGACGTATAAAAATACCCTCAATTTTGGAAATTTATACTTGCTCATCCAGACGATCATCGCAGTCATCTTTCTCCTCACTCCCTACCTTTCACACAGTTGAAAGCCCTCACCTAGGCAATGTTTGAAAATCCCCAAATAATTCCCCCTCTGCTCTCATTTTAATCTCATCGGGCTTTTATTTACAATTTCTTCTAACATCAAAAGCAGGGGTAGTGGCACTTATAGATTTTCTTTAGTTTTTAGTCCCCCTATATTTTTTTAAGTGTTACACTTCCATTTTTGGCAAACAACTACAATTTAATATTATATCTCTCTCTTCTCATGGTCCCCTCTCAAACCAACTACTATTTTATTATTATTATTATTATTTCCTTCCCTCTCACATCCCTTACCTTTCAATAAAATATTAAGTACATTATCTTATTCTATAATTTTGATACCACAACTACCCTACTTATCTCTTATTATATTAAAGTCAATTAAGTTACCTAAAACTATGTGCGGATCAAAGTGTAACACTTAAAAAGAAACGGAGGGAGTAGTGTCATATAACTTGAAGCTTTGGGCATTCAAATTAAGAGTAGGATCACACAGCAATCTTCCCTAGTCAGTCATCCCTTTGATCGGATGATACTATATAAACACTACTAAAGCCCATAGCATATGTGCCTTTTTATAACATATTTCTGTTACATCTTTCTGACATTTCTGCTTTACAGCATTTTCATCTCCAAATGATTCCAACATAAGATGCATTTTTACCACTAGATGTTTAGAATTTATTTATTTTTTTCTGAAGAAATTTTTTTGATCCACAACATGTCATTACTATGTCTCCTAATTTGTTAAACATTGTTGTGTCTGCCTCACTTTCCCATCTCTGTTCTGCATATTAGTAAATTTCTCAAAGAAGAGGCGCGTCTTAACCTGATATAGAAATTTTTTGATATCCACTGGTATATGTAAAGTTTTTACCAGACCCTATGGTTTTAACAATTTGTTTAGATCCTACAAGCAAACATTCCAAAATCTTTTAAAGGAGCTAAAGAAAAGGGAATATCACTTGAACATGCATAAATTCAAAAAACCAAAACCTCTCAAAAGGAAGGGCATTTTGACAGAAATGTAATCAAACAAAGAACTTTACATGTGGCGCAGAGATAAGCAAAGCATAGAAATGTCACTCGAGAAGATGAATTAAGAGAAAAAAAAAAACTCAAAAAGTAGAAACATCTTAACAAGCTAACCTATAAAATAAGCCACTCGCTTGGATCCTAGATACTCTTCACTCAACTATAATTAGATTTGACAACAAAAACTAAAATGAGGTGACTTGGGGAAGAAAGGACTCACCACATGGGGCCAAGTCAAGACATTCTCACCAGAAATAGTCTCCACACTTGGCTCTTCAAATGCACACTGTTTAGCAAGTGGCACCATAGCTGACACTAGTGATACAGAAAAAGAAAATTCATCAAATTGAAAGGCTTAGCAAAAAAGGGGTAGAGTACAAACAATGACTTATAGTTTACTATAATCTGCTCTTTCACAGTTTCATAGTAATCGAATTGGAATAATGATATATGATCGGACAAGATTATTTCTCTTTTATATAGCTTGCAACATAGCTACCAATGTATGTCGTCTTGACTTTGCATATAAAGCCATTAGATTATGCATGAATGCATAAAGTTGGTGCATGTTAAGATCATTGCTTTAGACTAGTAAATTTACTAGATAAATAAATTTAGTACAGCAAGATGTTTAATAAGAGCTTCACAAATAACCCAATAGCGGATAACAAAGGGTGAGATTTTCGAAAACGGGACTAAACAAAGGGTGAAGGATTCTCCATGTGATAAAGACGGAACCAAACAATACCAAACAAATTATACATATGTGGAGAATGTTGCTGCAACCTTTCTGTACATTGTAGTTGATCTTATAACTTTATAAAAAGAATCACCTCCCTCAGAAACAGTAGAAGATAAAAGATGTTAAGACTCAATGAGGATAGAAAGGTTTATTTATCAATATCTCAAAGGAATTGGTACCTCAATAAATGCAAAACTGTCCTGAAATTAATTATCAAATTATAAATTAGATAATATAAATTGCTTAACATGAATCTGATGATTTATTGTTAGCAATCTTCTTATTTGCAGTTCAAACAAGGGATACAGAGCATGCTACGAGAAATGGTTCCAAGACAAAAGCAAACAACCAGTATGGACATAATCCAAAAAAAATATTAAATCTAAATAAATTTGTCAATGGACATGCGATAGTTCATACTTACTATCAATTCCGTATACATTACGCCAAAAATCAATACTCTGGGAGTATCGATCAGGATTTGTAACAGGTGCCATATATAGCTGCAGATAAACCAGTGAGAAGCAGATGTTATAAACAGTCGTACAGGGTGCATTAATTAGTAATTTTAAAAAACAAAAAAAAACTAAGCATAGAAAAGAGCATACAGTTGCATGTGAAGGAAGTATAAGACCTCCAGGCTTCAGCCAACGATCTCGAGCAGTAATCACGCTTCCCAGCATGCTCTACAGATATAAAAAAGACTTAATGTTCAATGAAAGCGAAATAAATTTGAAACCTCAGGCTGCAACATCTGAAATGAGAAATCTCAATACTGAGAATATTATAATTTATAACTGACACACATGCCCAAATCTTAACCTCATACAGAAGCATGTACCCCATCCATTCTGATATTATAATGTCAACCTCTTCATCAATCTCCACATCCTGCAGTAAAACACGAAATAAGGTAATACATGATAGATACAATAGTTGGCAAAACTGTGAAGACTAAAAGAACTACAGACAAGTATTTAAAATGTTCAGATCAGGTATTAAACAAAATGTGTACTAAGAAAACAAGTTATTTAAAATTTAATAATAAGTCAGGCAGGAAGATTATCTCCAAATTTAATCTTTGTTTCAAAAATGAAATCAGATAAGAGCATATAATGGCAGTCAGACATCAACAAAAATCATCAAACAGGCTGGCCATAAACAACAATAGTTCCCATAGAGTGATATGTCATAACAAATACTAAATCAACACAGGATAGACTAACGACATAACAAATGTTGAAACAATTACTTCTGGTATGATTTCGAATATAACATTTAAAAATGAATAGAAATCATTGGAGGTTCTCATAAGCAATTTTATTTTTTTCTTCTTAATTTTCCAACTCACAAATTCCTGCAAACTGAAAGTTGTAGCATTTATTTATTTGCTCAGTGTCTTTGGACTCTTATCTCCTCTTCAATGACAACGATTAAGGGCTTGAAGGTAGATAAATCCGGTGTCTTTCGGGCAGTTCAAATCATAGGCACAGCATACAAAAATATCTATCCTTCGAATAATTTGAAACAAAGCCTTTTACAGAAAGATATTGTAGGTAAAAATGTCAGGGTGCAGATTTCAGCTTCAGATACAGTAATCAATGGAAGATTGCTATTGTTAAAAAGTAGAATGGTTGAGAACTCGAGACACAGTAATTGCTATTATGTCCCAATACTCTATTAGTTTGGGTTGTAAGATACACATTAAGAAATGCTTCAGAAGACACATGAATTCCAGAACAATACTTCAGAAGGAATGCTTTTCTTTCAGTATATTAGTGCTTGGGGTTTGAAACAGAATACTCATGGGAAAGAGTTGTCTTTTCTTATTTTCCTAAGGGCTCATGCATCTACATGGCTACACTTTTCCATTAATTTCACCATATACTATATTACTAATAGATTTCAGTTTGAAGCTCAAATTCCTTGGTAATTAATTGACACAGATTAGATGAATATATCAGCTTCTGCCCAAAAATATGTTGAAGGACACCCAATGATAAGCAAGGGCAAACAGAAATCACTGGTTGGAGTAAAGTTCATAAATCCTAAAACCTGTTGTTAAGGTGTTGCTGTAATCGGCTTCTTACAATTTAATTAATACTCGTACTTGTACATGAGTTGAATTGGGCCCAAGTTTCCAGAATTAAATGCAATTTATGCAACAAGTAAACTTTCAAGATCTAAAAAAGCATAATCACTCAGAAGCAAGTAAGCAACATTCTATCATATTACAAATAAATCATCCCTAACATAGCCAGACCTTCGTGGTTTAGCCAGATAATGGAAATGTTTGTTTCAGAATCCTACCTCCACTCGTCCATGCAATACTTTAACAATATCAGACAGATTATTTGCATTGACGACTTCATTGGCCTGTTACAAATGCAACAATTGTGAGGAGGTGCTTGAAATACTGTAAGGGAAAAAAAAAATGTTTACGTATATACTGTGACAGAAGAAGAAAGAGCTACCAACAGGAGCAGACCTTGGGGTTGTTGTTGGTAGGGTGGGTTGGGGTGGGGAGTTTTATGACCTAAACAAAATTATACTTCCTCTGAATCCTTATTATCGCAACAATTTGACTTTTACATTTTTTATTAATCCAATTTTGACCACAAATTTCATTAACATTAAGAATATGTTATTATGTAAAATGTTGTTGACCAAGTATCAATGTATAATAAAGATATAAATTGTTAGAGATGTGCAGTAGCAAACATGAAAGTCAAACTATTGCAATTTCTAAGGAAATTGAGAGTCAAAAGCATCGATATATATTTCAAGTGGCTTGTCAAACTCTGAAATAGTGATGATACTAGGACTTGGTTGGTTCAAATGTACGATACTAGGACTTGGACATGGGTGTCAGACTTAGTTGAATATGGTACATATAAGATACACTACATGGATGATCCGCGAGTATGAGAAAAAAGTTCCAGACTAAAACCAAAAACAAAAGAAAGAGAAACACTTACATAATTAAGCTGACTATGCAACAATAGGTAAGGGGAAATAAAGAAGAATAGTTGTTGGGTCAAGACTCACTTCAAAAGGAGAATAAATTCAAGAGTAAAAAAGGAATAGGAACAAGGGACAAAGAGAGAGAAGAAGAAATTTAAATGTCAGCACATGACCCTCGAAAGAGGGCAAATTGGACATCAAATTACATCTATATACTAGAATGTCAAATTTCAAGAAGTCCGACAAGCATATTGATGGCTCTTCTCACAAGAAACCTCTCTTCAATAAAGATGTTACATTTGAGAAGAAAAAAAAAGGTTATTCTATTAAACATAAAGTCCAACAAACAAATTAAAAGGTTTCATAACTAGATAGTCATGATGTCTCATATGAGATGAGAAAAGATTATCTAGGTTCTGGAAAGTCCGAACTTCAATAAGTTTGACAAACAGATTGAGAGGTCTAAGGTATAAGAAGAAACCCTTCTTCTATTAAAATGTTTCATTTTGTTTCTTTGATAATTTATCTGTACTATACTATACAGAAGAAGGCGATTTCAGGGATAATTATGACAAAGTGACCTATGTTACCTAAACAAGGGCACAACTACGGTCTACGAATCCAATCTGATATAACAATTTTTAATAGGAAAATTTGTTAATTACTACCTCAAAAAAAGGTCCTTTGTGATTTATTACCCCTAAAAAAAAGTTGTTAATTACTACCTATAAAACTGATTAATTCTAGCAACTACTACCTTTTTTCCTAATCAGCCTACTTAATCTCTTAATAACATCATTATTTGGTCAAATTGTAATTAGTAGCTCTTAACCCTTAATCAATTAACTTGCACCTCCTCTGGCAGCCCCCTTACCACCTCCGGCATCTCGCCCACCGTGAAATCCACCCCCTCTTGCTCATCCACCGCAAAACCCACCCCCTTTTCGTTCCCTCACTAAAAACCCACCTCCCTCTTGTTCCCCCACCGCAAAACCGGCCCCCTTCCACTTCCCCACCATGAAAGCCACCTCCATCCTACTCCCCCACCACAATTACCACCCCTCCCCTTGCCCCAAATCTCAAAACCCATCTTATCCGCTTTCCCCAACCCTGATTACCACCCCTTTCCTTTCCTTAACCCCCCAAAACAACTCATCCACGTGACAGGGGTGAGTTTGGCTGTAGGGTACGGGAGGGGGATGAGTTAAGTGGTAGGGGAACGGGAGGGGCCACGTAAAAAGGGTGAGTTTGGTTGTAAGGGAACGGGAGGGGGATGAGTTTCGTGGTAGGGGAACGGGAAGTGGTGGGATCATGGTGGGTTTCACGGTAGAGAAGCCGCCATAGGTGGTGAGAGGGTTTTTTTAATCAATCAAGGTTTTAAAGCCACTAATTACAATTTAGTCGGATTATGATGTCATTAAGTGGTTAAGTAGGCTGATTAGGGAAAACAGTAGTAGTTGCTATAATAAATCAACTTTAGAAGTAGTAATTACCAATTTTTTTTTTAAGGGTAGTAAGTCAACTTTTTTTTAAGGGTAGTAAGTCACAATGGATATTTTTAGGGGTAGTAATTGACAACTTTTCCTTTTTAATATTTTATTATGGCAAAGCATAAATCCTCAAAAAAAAAAAAACACACACACACACACACACATACATACAAAAGGCAAAGAATACTTCAATAGTAGTTCAAGGGGAAGAAAGAGGAAATAATGGAGCACATGCGCCAAAGAAGACAACTAGACAACTAATGCTCTGAAGATCACAATTTACCTTTCTCTCCCCAATCACCAAAACACTGAATGTAATCTTTCTTCGTATTGTAGATTTCATCTTCAATAGTCCAATCTTCGGACTTTCTCTTATATCTAAAGAGCTTCAACTTTATAGTTTTAATAAAAATCTCAAAGACCAATTGTCACCCATATCTCCCTCCATCCTCTCTAATTTCTACTAGGGAAGTTTTAACAACTCTTAATTATTTTGCACCTGAATATGTGTGGTGTGATGACCGGTACCCGAATAAACATTTCATGTTTAACTAGCATAGCTTATGACATGATGAGTAAAGAGTTTCTTTAAGATATTGAATAAAGAGTCACTTGCTAGATTTTTGGAGATGATAATGGGTGCTTCTAAAGAATGATTTTCTAAGTGATGGTGGTTAATAAGTTGTGGTACATGGAAAATCATCACCTTTATTTCACATAAATTTGTATGTAAGGAGCAAGGAAGGAATTTAAGGTGACGATTGGAGGTCTACTACATGAACATGACAGCCGAAATTATCTCCTTTGATTTCCTTTTATCTAATGTAATATTCCTACAAACCAAACTTTTTCATGTCCTGTTACAATCCCTTCCATCCAAGATCTATCCTCTCTTCCTTGCCTTATAAATACTCCATCATTTTCCTTATCAATGTATAGCTTCCACAGTAGACCCCCCTTGCATAAATTTAAAATAGTTCTCATAGATCCTCATAATTTAATGGTGTGGCCCATGAGTTTTATACCTCAACCCTCTAATCTAACAAATTGGTACCAAAGTGATTTTCCTCAAATCGTATGGCATCTTCTTAGCCCCTTTCCATATATTTTTCAAGCTTTAAGCTTTAAACCAAAGCTTAAGAAAACAAAATTAGCATCAAATTCTCCAGATTTGTTGTACAGTTTCCGAGGGAATAAAGCACCTTGTCAAGGGTTGTCTCCCAATAACATAATAATGGGTCATGGATTCGGATTGTGCTGAAACTTGGGGCACATATTATTTAGACTAATGCCAATAAAGGTCGGGATGGATTTCCAAGATAAATAAATAGACTAACAGTGACCTACCTTCAAGAAAAAAATAAAATAAATAATAATAAGAGGACAGACAGTTGAAATTTTAGTATAACCCATTACAGTGCAATTATTGAAATTGACTTGCCAAATCTTTCCTTTCAACAATTGTTATATGATTAGCAATCTCGCACTAAACAAAATTGGAAGACTAGAAAGGAGTCGCATTGCAACAAAGAAGAATCTAGTCAACACATGAACTAAGCAAAGCTCAAATGACTAGTGTTAGGAAGCATAATTTCAATAAAATCACATGAGGAGTCAGTGACTACTATTAGGAAGCATAATCTCAATAAAATACCTGCACCGCAATGTCACTAGCGTCCACTGCATAAACCTGACAAAGGAAAAGAAAATTAGAAGACATAAATGTAAAGAGCATATACCACTATCCCCTTTCCATATACTTTGCAAGCTTTAAACTTTTTGTAAAATCACAGCTCCAAAACTAGCATGAAATTTGGGAAGCAAGGAGTAATCAAGATAGTTAACATTCAGCAAAATTTCAAAATCATAGAGGAACAAGGCACAAATCTAGTGGTTTCTTATAGTATGTAAACTACTCAAGAGGTCTTTCGAGAAAGAAAAATCAAGAGCTAGTAACATTCCCGAATCCTGAATCCCTTTTTAATCTGGTACATGAGTAACATGACTACAAAAACTTGTACAAGAGGATTTTTTTTTTTTTTTTTTTTCTAAGGAGTCAATATCATAAAGGGAATATTATCTTCAACATAACAATCACCTTCCTTGTTTAAAGAGTATGGATAGAAAATTTTGCAGGAAATACAGGGGGGTCAATTTTCATTGTTTTGATAGATAAGAGGTTAGGATAATAAAAGAGTGAAAAATAAAAAATGTAGAGCTACAAAGATATTGGTTATGCCACTTATGAACTTCCAATATGATCATGTTTTAAGGGCAGATATGGCACTAATGCACTACAGTGGTTTGTTTTTCTCCAGGTGACTTACTTAAACTTCCTTATCTGGGAGCTTAGAGGCTCCTAAACTATGCTTGGTCTAGGGGTGATAATGAGACTGAGCTATTCGTGAACTATTCTAGCTCGATTCGGTCAAAGCTCGGTCAAAGCTCGGTTCGTGGTGGCTCGACTCGAGTTTGAGCTCGGCTCGAGACCTTGACGAGCCAAGCTGAGTTATGCCAAGTTCGGCTCGAAAGTTCGTGAACAAGCTCGATTATTTTTTTCATATAAAGAAATCATGTATATAAATATAAATATATTTATCAATAGATATTACACAAAGATATTACACAATAATAAGTTAGTGTTTTCATTATAAAAAAAATAAACTTGTTGTAAAATAAAATAAAACATAATAATAAACAACAAAGAAGACAAGTAAACTAGAGATAAGAATAAATCAAGTTTGTTCGTGAACAGTTCGAGTTCGGCTCGGTCAACGCTTAGTCAAAGCTCGGCTCGGTCAAAGCTCGACTCTTAAAGGTTTGAACTCGGTTCGAGTTCGAACAAATTTAAACGATCACGGGCCGAGCTGACCATAGTTCGGGCTCGGCTCGCCCGATTAGCACCCCTAGCTTGGTCATATAAAGCCTTCAAATCATCCTGTTTGATGCTTGTGTAAAGTAGTGATTAAAATTCACTTCAGGTTGCTGGTCATTGGATGAATATTACACAC
This sequence comes from Chenopodium album, assembly GCF_948465745.1. Lineage (NCBI taxonomy): Eukaryota > Viridiplantae > Streptophyta > Magnoliopsida > Caryophyllales > Amaranthaceae > Chenopodium > Chenopodium album. The sequence goes on from NC_137860.1 coordinate 365,359, forward strand.
CATGATCGTTAATTTATCTTGAAAGTATCATTACTTAAATCTGCTGCTACCCTCAAGTCAACACTTAATACCTATGTAGGTTGAGCATTAGTAGATGTTGTTCTTAACCTCTTCTTAAGGATGGATGACATAGCATTTTCAATTAGTGTCTTTCTCAAATATATCCATGTATTACCCACCACATGATTATCATTTTCAGGGTGAACATAAACAATCTAATAAATCAGTAATCCAGTATATTACTTTTCCCTATCATTCAGAAAACTAAAATGTGATTGAAGTTCAAAGGGAAACTAGAATTAATCCAAACCCATCCAGGAGATATCTAACTTACCATAACCACATTAAGAGGTTCCTCTAGTCTTACCTTTGGTTTTCATATGTATCTATTTGGCTTCATCTGATAGCAAGTATGATAAAAAAAATAATAATAATAATAAAAAATTAAAGAATAAAATAAAAATAAAAATAAATAAATAAATTAAAAAAAACAACAACAACAGCAACAATTATATCTTGTTAAAATCTGTGCATTGCCCTAGCCAAAGTTATAGTCATAGTCACAATGTTCTATAATCCAATAATCATCTACAACCTCAGGATAGAAACATACTCAAGATCCTACTAGCATCTATGTGGAAAAATAAGGATCACTTCATTGCCCCCAAAATGACCATTATAACAAACTACATTGTTCTAGCATTTAAAGAGTACCTCAAGCTACTCTTTACTCTGACAAACTTACTGTCATCCTTTGACTATAAGAAATTCAACACATTAACAGTTTTCTGCAGCAAAACCTAAGAATTTATGTTTCTTGCCTTCATTTTATAAATAAATCAGCTGAAAAACCTGAGAAATCCAAAAAACTGAGTAACAATCAAAACAAAATTACCCTTTTAGCTCCAGCTTGTGCACAAAATATAGATAGAATGCCTGTACCACAGCCGACATCCACAACAACCTGCAAAACTTGTTAAGTAGAATCTATTAACAGGTAAGCGTGGATAACCTCATTTTACCTATACTATAGTCTATAAAGCCAATGCATACGCCTTCTTGTCATTATAATTACAAAGGGAAGCTGTAAAAACTGACTGTCAATTACACATTTAGAGTAATAGTATTAAAATAAGATATGACAAATGTATTTTAAATGGAACGAAACAGACTATAGGTGACTTTGAGAGTTATTTTTTATGTAAATCCAAGAATCACACCCGATCACTGTTTGCAAAGGTTGATACTTATCAATGATCAAATCTGAGTAGAAAGTAATTACAAAACGCCAACAATATTAGCCTTACTTTGCCTGCAATCAAATGTTGATGTTTCAAAATTGCATTCTGATAAGTGCTAGTCCTCACATGATCCTGTGCATAGATTGATTAAAGAGAGCAAGAATATTTATGATAAGTTATATGGCAATAGATAGCATAAATTACAAAATTAAAAACAAAAAAAAAAAAAAAATTAAAAAAAAAAAAAAAACTATACTCATGAAGGTCTTCATCAGATTAAACAAAACAGCTTTGAAGCATAATATAAGGCAGGTGGCATTTAATCTTTAACAAGTTACGCCCAACAACACAACAACAAAGGCTTAGTCCCAAAATGATTACAACTTGGCTAACATGAATCACATAAGGAACCAACCGAAAAGAAAAAAGACCATAGCAAAATAAAGATTGAATAAAAGTTGGAAATAAATGAGTTAAGTGACTGACAAAAAGAGTTTGCAAATAAAATATACAGGAGTTTTACAAGAGTGGTAAGGGGATAAAAGGGAAGGAATAACATGCGAGTAAAAACATAAAGGTTTGAGAAAACATTAGCGAAGAACAAATGTAAAGTTTGAAAAACACGAGTTAAGTAAAATAGTACTCGTAAATGATAAAATAAGAAAAGAACAATTCCATTCGAAAACATTAGAGAGTAACACAGCATTGCACACAAGACACACACCTAGATCACTTTGAATCTTAGATACAGCAGTATAATCATCCTTGTCATTGCAGATGCTTAATCATACAAACTAAATTTTAAATCTCATACAATTTTTGTCAGCCATCTCCACATCCAATCACCAATCACCACTGTAGGAACATTTGATCCTAAAGACACTTGCGTAAACAACTCATCATAACCCCAAACTCTGACTGGTAGTTCACAATCCAACATAAATAATTAAGGAACTAATAATAGCAACATCATCACCACCTCCTTAACACATCTACTAGACTTCGAAACAACCAAATACAATAAAAAGGACAGACCAATCAGACAATTCAGAATAAAATACCTAAATTACGAAAATTTACACCATATCTAACAATTCCACATTTTCCTAGATCATCCCGGTCCCTAAAAAGGTGGCTTAAAAAGATTACCTACACCTAATTGCATGTGTCATCTACGCTCACAAGATAATCAAGAAGTTTATATCCAACTCTCCGTCAAACACTATTATAACAAAAGAGGCAACAATTCGCGGCATATAAGTGAAACCCAAATAAAGAGTCAGCAAGAAAAGCTTCACACTAAAACCCTACATTATGTTTCAAACTTGTCATACATTGACAAAAAGATTGAAGGGCTGCATATCAAACATTACCGACTTTCGAGGCTAGTTATCTAGGTTATCAAACAAACCCGAAATGAATCAACATCACCTAATGTCCCTAATCAATCTTAATTTCAATTATCACAAAACCCCTAAGCATTTCTCTAATTAACCAAAAATTAAAATCTTGAAGCGCCAATGTCCATCATTTGAAGGTAATAATCAAAGAAACAATAAGCAATTAACTGTTAATAAAACCCTAATTAGTGAATAAAATGAAGTGATCATAAAGAAGAATAGAATAATTAGAAAGAAATTGAAAAGAAGAAAAGGCAGAAAATAGAAAGAAAAACCTTAATCATCTCTTCGTGAATGCCGAGATGAGAGTAAGACTGGAAGTAGGCAACATCGAAGTCAGTACAAGGAGGTGCGTCGGAAATGGCGGCACCGTCGGCGTCGCGTGATAAACGGCGAGCCTTCCTCAGCCTATCTCTGTGACAGCTTGCCGTCGTAGTCGTCGTCGTCGTCGCTGACGTCGGCGCCGCCATTGAAGTAGAATGGCCGTTGCAGTCGCCGCCACCTGAAGTCGCCAACATCTTCTTCACACACACACACTCTCACTCTCTCTATCTGTCTACTGCGAGTATTTCTCTGTGACTCTGTCCTTATTTCGCTAGTGTTGAAGCTTTTTTTAAAAAAAATAAAAAGAGGGTAAAAAAAAGGAAAATAATAAGTACTGTATTGAATTCACATACAACAATTGAATTATTCAATCTCAACTCTCAAGGACTTACTACTTACTCATATGGAAATGAAGAATTATGATTATATTCATATTAATTAATGCAGAATATATTTTGAGTTTTAGATGATAACCTAATTAAGTGACATATTAATTGACATTAATGATGATTTAAATTGATTGACTTTTCATATTATTGTTACGTCCTTTATTTTTGTCTCGGTTTATACTACATTCGTGTGTCTCCCTATGGTGGAGTCGTTAGTTTATGTTAGAAGGTAATCATCTTTTGGCCTATTGTCAATTCGTTAGTAAAGATTTGTTCGAGATCGCAACGGTCGTCAAGTTTTCATTTGTGTTCAAGTGAATCAGATAAACATCATCCTTACGGGGCTGCAACAAATCGTTAGACTGTCTCTCCGAAAAGGCTGTATATTCCAGCGATAGATGTATGCGAGAGATTTATTACAGCTCAAGATCGATCTTTTCAACGACCGTAGTTTTGATGAAGGAAACCCTAATTAGATTCAAATCCATATATTTGTTAATTAAGATTTCATTTGTAGATGCAATGACTTTTTATTACTGAATTGCTTTGTTTCAAAAAAAGATTACTTCAATTTTCAAGGTTGTCAATGTATTATTTTAATCGTTATTATCTTTAATTACCAATATGTAAAAATGGAAATTTAAGTTTTTTTTATAGCCTGCATCAAGAAAAAAAATAGAGGAAGTATTTTTTTTTTTTTTAATGAAATGTGTGAAAATATGTTTGAGAAGTTTTTTGTTTTCAAGTTTCAATTCACGATTATATTACTTGATTGAGATTTTCAATTTTTGCTAATTTTTTAGCGTGATATTACTTGAATGAAGTGTTATATAAATTAGATGAAATACTAAAAGAGGGAGGTGAATTTTAGCATTGAGCTTGTTAGTCACTTTTAAAGGTATTAAAAGAATCTTAACACAAGTAGAGAAATAGTGCAAGATATAATTCGCAAGGAAAACTTCATAGGCCTCAAGAAGTGAAAATCCTCGACCCAAAGGGATTTTGACTTAAAGCTTTTCATTAAAATAGGTTAACAACTCTATTACAACGGATAATATAATGAGCTTAAGCCTCTACTAAGTTCAACGTGCTCATACTCCCAACAATTATTTCAGGGTAGCCCGGTGAGGCAATGGATTGAGGATAACCTTTGTGGTAAAGGAGCAGTTGCAAGTGAGGATTGGGACTTGGTATTTGCTACTTCCTGCTGGTGGTTGTGGAGATGGCAAAACGAGAGAACATTCAATAGAGAAGCTTCGATTCCCCTTGATCAGGCAACATTTGTCATGGCTAGAGTTGGAGATATAATAAGGAGGGCATACGAGTGCAATGTTCTGGAAAATGCTAGAGGGAAGAGGAAATACCAAGAGGTGCTTGTGCGTTGGGATTTTCCACGAGAAGGTTGGGTGTGTCTTAACACCGATGGTGCCTCGAAGGGCAATCCAGGCCCAGCTGGTGGAGGTGGAGTAATAAGGGGTCATAGGGGTGAGCTTTATGAGATGTTTGCTATTAATTGTGGTATATGTACTTGTATTAAAGCTGAATTGTTGGGAGTTATGCGAGGGCTAGCTATTGCTTGGAATGGAGGGCATCGTATGCAGTCGATTCGGAGACTATAATCCGAATGTTGGTGGATCCTATACCATCCAACTCTCCTTTTATTCATTTACTTCGACAGTGCAAATCTCTTATCTCAAGGTGTGGATGGGAGGTTAGTATTAGACATTGCTATCGTGAAGCTAATCAAAATCAGAAACTTGTTCTCTATGAGGCGGTCCCGGAGGACCTTCGTGCCGTTTTATTGAAGGATTTAGGGGGCATCACTGTAACACCCTAGAAATTCCTTTTCAATATTCCAAACATAATTAAACAATTAGTTTAATTAAACATGCTCTCTAACATGCCATAAATAAATATGTAGTCCATATAATCATGCCAAAATATAATTTTCCAATCCATAGATCATCACAAATAATTCATGCTTCACAATTCAATCACCAACACCAATAATTCACAATTCAATACATGAACCTTAGCATGATACTATTTGTAGTTGATTGAAATTAAGCCTAGCATGACTCTACATCATCAAATATGCTAAGTACGCGAACGTACCTCAATTAAGCCCATAAAGTGGCCGAAAATACTACAACAATTCCCGAATCAAGTCTCCTACAATAAGGGACAATAATACTAAATTAATTACTCTTGTATACACAATTTCCAGCAACTTAAACTCACTTTAAACTATTTAGAATAATCTGAAAATTATTTAAAAACCCCTAATTAAACTCCTTTTTTAATAGGTTATCACACCCTTTTATTAAAATCACAATTATACTACTTTAAATAAAATTCCAGCATTTTAAACTAATCTAAAACCCCTTTAAAACTTCATCAAAATATATTTTCATACTTAAATTATCCATAGAAAAATTAAATTATATCTTACCCTTTAAACTCAAGGATTAAATTTAAAAAAAACTTCGTTAAAAATCAAAAACTGCCCGAAAATCATACTTAGAGGCTGAATTTGGCCACGAGAGGGTGGTGCTCACTACCAAAGGTAGTGAGTCTTTCTTAAAACGTTGTTTCCACATGGAAAACACTACTTTTTTGTCAAAATCGGATGAGTTTAGAACCTGATCGGGATTAAAACGGGATTAATATTAACGAACGGGAAATCTATAATTAAAGCACGAATTTATGAGTTCAAAATAATCTGGAATTAAGTTAAACTAATTAGTAGTTATAATCACCAAAATTTCAAAACATCATTACTATAAAAGCCCTAAATCAATTGTTCATAAAAACCCTAAAAAAATCAAGTCTTTAATAATAAAAACCCTAGCTTTTAATACTTTATAAAATCTGAAATTAAAACACTCTATACTCTAAAATTTACAATCTTTAATCATCAAAACATAATTATAAAGTATACTAATCATGTTTAGACAATTAAAATCAATACCCAAAATATATAAAGTATAGGGATAATAATTAAAACAAAATAAAGAAGGAGAGAAGAGGGAGAAATAATTACCTTGACCAATTGACTTTTTGTGTGGGAAATTTTGGGGATTGAAAGAGTATTTATAGAGTAGAGTAGGTTAGGGTAAGTTTTGGGCTTCATAAAAATTATGGAGTTGGATAATAAAATAGTTGGCCCAAATTATAAAAATAGGATGGTTGGGTTTATAATGAAGATGGGCTACATTTGGATTAAATACTTGTTGGCCCAAATAGAAATACTTGATTAATCTATAATCCAATAATTAAAATAGTTTTACCCAAAATATATTTTATAAATAAATAAATAAAATATAAAATACGTTAAAAATACGGGGTATTACAATCACGAGGCCTAGGAAGGCGCCTTCTAGGGGTACTTAGTCCGAGTTAGTGTCGTTTTTTTTGCTTTCTTTGTTCTGTTTTTTGTTTTGTTCTATGTCTTTCCTTTTTTGTTGCTTTTCTTTTTCTAGTTTGTATTACCTTTCTCTTAGTATTTGGGGCTTGCCCCACGTTCGCACCAAAAAAAAAAAAAAAAAGCTTGTGATCTCCCCTCAAAGCGCGCTCTCTCTCTCTTAATTACTTAAGACTTTACTCAAAGTCTTACCCTTTCTCTCCTTGAAGCTTCACTCAAAACTCTCTCATACATACAAAGAACTCACCCAGATCAATTTTTCACCCCAATACAAGAGTTAACTCTTTCCATTTTAAATTAGATGGCATAATTTGACTTTGTGCACTATTCACATAACTTGCAATTAAAAGAAGAATCAACATAAATGTTAAACTTAGGACATGTTCACATAAACTGAACTGATTGGAGTTTGAATTGAACTGAACTGAATTGAACTGAGCTTAAATGAATATTTTATGAGAGAAGGAAATTAGGAGCTGAATTGAACTGCTTGAAGCTGAGCTAAACTGAAATTAAGTAAATGTAAACAGGCCCTCATTTTCTTTTAAAAATCATTTTGACTTTGTGCACTATTCAAATAACTTGTTTCTTTCATACAAAACAAGAGAGGAAGGTTTTATCGATATGAAAAACTACATCCCATCACTGTTAAACTCATTTTCTCCCAAAAAAAAAAAAAAAATCTTAAGACTTTATTACCAATCACCAAACACTACTCAATGTGATAGAAGTATATTTTTATGTTTATTTGTAGAGCTATACTATGAAAGCATGGAACTAATGTAGGATAATACATACATGTCTTGTACAAATACTCGATACAAATACTCCGTACTTCATATATGTATGTAGGTTGTCCCGATCCATACTCTTTAGGAAATGTCTACTTATTAAAACAGAGGCCATAAGATGAGATTTTAATATCAAATTCAACAGCCACCGTAACTGAACAAGGATCAGCTGTTGTTTGTACCTTAAGCATGTACTATATGCAAGTATAAGAACATATGAAGAAGATGATGTGAACAGCAGCGCAGCCTGTGTTTCCAGCATAAGCATAACTAGTTTTTAAAGATATCTGACCATGGCCCCACAGTTAGCAAAAACTTCCTCACGCTGCAGCCTTGCCTCGTTCTTATCTTTGATCGAAACCAGACTTTCCATGTAAGCAAAAGCTCCTTCACACGACATTTCCTTCTGAAATGCAAGATCCTTAATTTCTTGTGTTTCGGGGTCCAATAAAACCAGCTTACCACCTTCACCTCTTAGTAAGAGCCTGTTATTTCTCCAATGACCAAAAGGACTCCAAATATCTGACAATGGTCCAACAGTAAATTTCTTGGTCCAACACTCCTCACTCCATATCCAAATTTCAAACATCTTGTCCGTCTCATGGAGAGACAGGATCGCAAGAGAATCATCATACACTCCAAGACACTTAGAACTTGGTTGTGCATAGTCTGGAATATCAATCTCTTTGAACGCATCAGTAGCCATATCAAAAGAAATGATCACTTCAGAACTATATTCAGAACTATATTCAAATGATCCGAACCAGTAACAACATCCATTCACATTAATGTAACATTTATTACTTTTCAAATCATAAGCTCTAGCCAGGTCTCCACAATACCTCCATGAATTAGTCCTTAACGAATAGACAAGGACTGATACAGGAAGCTTGACATCACTTTCATCATCATAATTAGTAAGCCAATAACCTTTCATAATAACCACCTTATAGTCTCCACTAACAAGATCAAACCCGAAACCATAAACTTCATACGAAGCATAAGTGAATTCAGATGGAATATCAGGCTTACAAATTATTCTAGGCAAGGGTTTAAGTTCATTGATGGCTGGATTCCACAAAGCACGACCACTAGTATCGTAGTGGTACAGATAATATAATCCATGACACGGACCACAAACAAACACGCTATGCATTGGCATATAATCTAACGCTTCAACAACTAGAACTCGAGGAGATTCATCAACCAATAGCTCATATGTGTAAAGTTCAGAATGGCTAATATAATGTTGAACAAGGATACAATCACGCCAACTTTCATCATGGTTATAGTAGTTATTCAGGTGTTTTGATATGAAATTCGGGCTCGAAATAATAGCATACCATGATTTGCAAACACTCTTAAACTGTAACAGAGCTTTCACAGGTAACCATGACAGAATCTCAAAGATTAAATTTTCAGGCAAATGATCAATCTTCTCAATTGAAATTAGCATTGACCTCTCTTTTTCTTTATTAATTCTGAAAAATGAATCCCCAAAAATCTAATCAGCAAATTTAAAACACCCATCAAAAAATGAATTTAATTAGAAGGAAAGAGATATAAAGATTTGACCTTTGTTTCAAGAGATGATAAAAACGGCTGTTATGATTTGACCAAATGTAACGCTGCAAAGATAGAGCCATTGCTGCAACAAAACAAGAAGATAAGGGCTTGTTTGGCATCATTTTTGGTTTTCAGTTTCCTTTTTTTAGAAAACTAAAAACCAAAAACAGGAAACAAGAAAAAGGTGTTTCCACTTTTTTGTTGTCAGTTTTCAAAATTATCATGATTTTAATAAGTCTAAATATTTTTTGATCCATTATGTGACATATGTAATATACTTTTAAAAAAACAAAAAAACCAAAAAACAGAAAACCACAGCGATGCCAAACGAAACCTAATTGAGTTAATTTTTAACAACCAATTAACTATACTACATAATGTATGAAATAAAAAATTGAAAGCGGAAAATAAATGGCGCTTAGAAAACATGCAATTAAAATTGCAGGATTAAAGACAAAGCAGTAAAAAAAAAAGAATGATTATTACTCGTATATGAAATTAAACATCAATACTGTATATTTAAAAAAAAAAAAAAAAAAAGAAGTAAACATCAATTTATGAAACTTTTAAAAGAGAAATACAAAAAATAATACAGTACCTGGGTATTAGTTTAAGAAGATGGATTTGAATCTGGGTTTGAAGAAGAAGAAAATAAAGTCAGTCAAAATAATTGGCGAGCAAATTCTGCCTGATGTCAGTTTTAAAACGGATTTTTCACCAAATACCACTGAGTTTAAGCTTAATTCATCGTATACCACCAAAAACTTTGTAATACACCTTATACCACTCAGTTATCGCACATTAACACGAAATGCCTTTTTCATTAACCGCCGTTAGTCTGCCGTTTGAGGGAATTTACCAATTCACCATATACCACTATTGTGAAAAGTTATTTCACCATATACCATTATTTGAATGTTATTTCACCAGTTACCCACTTTTTTGTAACGGTAATATTTTTTTTAAAAATAACCGTTGCACACTTGTAACGGCTACTTTGTTTATATAAATGTAGTGTTTGAGGGAGATACTTATCAAGTCACACTTCTAAAAGCTAGAGTTAAGATGTCAGCATGTGTACTCTAAATAGGAGGGTATGTTGGATAAATCACGCTCCCAAAAAAAGAAAGGAAATAAGTTGGATTTTATTTTATCTTTATTTTTATTTTACTTAATTTTCAAATTAAAATCATGCTCAAGCTTCAACATTCAACACTGGCTTCTCAAAAAAAAATATTCAACAATGGTCAATGATTATTCAAGAATTCATGACTGATCGAAATTAAACTAAAAATCATTGCAATTCTAAAAAATTGATCCCAAAAGATATAATCCATAATTTTTCAATCGAATTTAATTTATATATACGCACTTTGAAAAAAAAAAAGGTATAATGTGATTATTAAACATTAATCTTATTGATTCCATATGTAATTTGGTAATTTTTGGATAACTAATTAATATTGGAGGTTGAAGATGGAGTGCCCCATTAAAATAGATCAAAAAGCCATTGAAGAAGGATGAACCTATCTAAATGGGGATGAAGGTGACAAGTCGTGTGACAAGTCGTTCGCAATGTCTTTCGTTGTCGTGTGACAAGTCGTTCGCAATGTCTTTCGTTGTCGTGCTTGAAAATTGACCACAAGGCTTTGGCCTTAAATGTATGGTTTGGGTCCAACAAAAATATGTATTGCAATTTGCAAACAATAAAATATGTATCATATATATTGAGCAATCCATGTATATATGGATACTTATTAAGCTAGACATACACTTATATTACATGTATGGTTCAATGATATAACATCATTGCTTATTTATCATTGATAATTCATGCATAGTCCACATGATTGAGATAGAACACGGAAGATAAAAACGTACAGAATGATACATAGTACTTGCACACACATTATACATAGAAGAAATTTCATGCGAAACTTAACTAGGATAGCTTAGTAGGATGTATGATCGATCGATGAGATAGATGACAACTCATTCATCTAAGTGTAGATTCTGATGATCATCGACGAAAACATCATCAGCATCTGATAGAGCAGCTTCTCGTTTAATTCTTTTGAACTTGAGCATGGCCATGTCATCTTTAATGTCATTCAATGTCTTGTAATCATTTCCATTGATTTTTTGTTCTGGGTTCAAATCTTTGCAAGGACCCTTTGAATCATGAATAGATTTAGAGATTGCATTCCATTCATTCTGAAATGCAACCATTTTACGTCTGAATTCTCGGTTGGAAGCAGCTGCCACATCAACTATGGCTTTCTCCATGAATTTAAAACGTGCTGCCTCTGAAACAATTTGGATCGCAACAAGAACAAATTTAGCCTCTTTGTTGTCGTCTGGTTGTTGTTTCCCATAAACATCAAGGATGGTTTCCTTGAGGAGTTTAAGCTTTAATTCGAGGTCCACTCTCTTACCGGAATATTTCTCGAGGCTGGCATAGTTGCATGAGAACTTGGTAACTCTTCTTATATTCTTTTTTGCGAAAATGCGTTCTTTGACAGCGTCAGGAGTGCCAAACAAGAAATTGGAACGATGAACGCGTTCCTTAGTCTTGGGATCTTGGTATTTGACATTGTCTGTATAACCCACCACATAAAGGTCCATTACATCTAATCCTAAGGTCACCCACTGTTGCGGAACCTCGCTAATCATAATTTTGACATGAACATATTTTTTGTCTTCTGTTGGTTTGCCGTTGGTCGTAGGTAGGCCGCAGACCAAAGTTTCGGCTTTCACTTCATTGCGCAGGTCCTTCAAGAATGTCCGGTAGTGGTTCCCCCAAGTATTCTCAGGTTCACTAAGATCCAATGTCACGGTGGAGAAGGGAGTCTGCAAATCCTTCCTAACTTCCAATTCATTACTTTTCACGCTGCTCACTGTTAGTGATAGCATAGCCACTACCACCATTATGGTGCCTGCTGACAGCATTTTCATTTCCACCTGCATATATAGTAATTCAATATTCAGCTATATATGTCACTTGCCCTACTTCCCTTTGTTGCACCAATTAATTACATCAGATCATACGGAGTAATAATATAAGATTAGCTATCTATTTCTTTATATTGATAATTAATTAAAAAACATTGGTGCAATATGATACAAAATAGAAACAAAATGAACAACAATGGAAACAATATTTTTTTTAAAATAATAATAATAATAAAAATGATACTCCCTCTGTTTTTTTTATATGCATCAGTTTGACCGGCATATTTGCCGAGATGCTACTTTGACCACAAAAATCTTTAATTGTGTATCAGTAAAAATTGTTACAAAACTAGACATTATGACGAATCTTATGATATATAATATATAATAACATTTATTCATTTAAATAAAACTAGTATAAATAATTTTGTTTAAATCCGTGTATCACCACATGGGTGTTAACCTAGTTATCAACATAATATATCATCACTAAAAACTTTCCTTTAAATAGAAAACCAATCTAACAATCCTAAACCTAAAAATCTCATTTAATTTCTTCTAACAAATACTTGTAATAACTACAAATAGAAGTACTATATTGGAGTATATTGGTTGTACACAAATTCTTATATGTAACTGGCTATACCGTGTGGCTAGCTATTATGGGGTTTCGATCAGTTTTGCAGGGAATACTTTGTCAGTATTGTAGGGATTATTTGATTAGTGTTTAGATATATCATTACTTACTGTCAAAGTGTGAAACCAATTTATTAGAAAATTTAAGCTTAAAATGGTTAGGAATGTACGGGCCTGTTCTCATTAACTGAACTCAGCTGAACTGAACTGAACTCAGCTGAACTGAACTGAACTCAGCTGAACTGAACTGAACTGAAATCAGCTGAACTGAACTGAACTGAATTGAACTGAACTGAACTCAGCTGAACTGAACTGAACTGAATTTCAACGTAAGAGAACATGCCCTACGTAATGATTAATAAGGTCATATATATAGTTGAATGTGACAAAAAAAAAAGACCAAATTGGTTAAATTTGTATACAGATATATGACCTCATTTGTATTCAAAATGAAAGTTATGGACTACTTTGTACGGAGTACCATTTTAGCCTTTTTTTAGGACATAGTAATTACACAGTACGAAGTATTATTTATAGATCTAGAGTTTAGGTCTTGTTCACTTCACTTTATTTTTTATGAGCTGAATTTATTTTTACTAAATATAAAATATTTATACTGAATTATAATTATTTTTATTGAATTTTTTTATTATATTTCTTCCTAAAGTTACTAGATTTTACTGAACTAAAATTCGTTTTACTAAATATTATTTTTTTTAAAGGTGAACTGAACCAGGCCTAAGTTAATTAAATTCGTTAGGTTTTGAGCTAAAGCTACATGAAGAATAAATCTTCATCATTATTGGTTTTTAAATAGCCAGACATGAAAAGAGAGTCTAACCACTATAATGTATATAGTACTCCGTAGCTGTTAAAATACGTTGGTAATATATGTAAAGTTGTAAACTAGAGCCTTTTGAAATTAGCAGTAGTATTATCATGTTTGACTGAGTTCATTATTTTGGGATAAAGAGAGTCAATTTTACAATTATTTTCATTACAGAATTAAAAATTTAACGATATGAATAAAAACTTCACATAAACGATCGATAAAGTATATGAACTTATAATAAGGAAAAAAAAAAACCTCACATAAAATGGAGTAAGTAATAATCAACAAAATTCATTTATGGGAATTGTATAAATTAAGGACCCTTTATATTTTAATTAAGAAGGGAAAGAGTATAGAGATCAGAGAACTTACAACAAAACTAAGCCAAAGCTTGTGTCGAGTGGATACAAATCATACATACAATGAGTAGAGAGAAAAGATTTGTGTTGGTGAGAAGAAAAGGTTCGCTCTTTGGCTCTTTATATAGGCATATATGATATATGGCACCTATACGTAACAGATAGGAATTTGAAGATCGGAGTATAAAATTAGGCTTAAAAAAAATACATTAATACAAGTAAAACGGGGAGTCAATTTTTGTGTCAACTTATATATTGGAGTTATTTATAAAATATGACAACTATAAACTATTGTATCGTCTTTTTGTCTGTGCGTATTGATAATCTATAACTAATATTAAAGTAGTAACCGCTAACATTATTTTTTTCTTTCAAACTGTACACATATCGTTTTATCATGCAAAAATTTCCCGCCTAAATTAATAGATGTTGTCATTAATTTTTTTATTTCGTCTTGAACTTGGCCGATTAAATGGACATATGAATGACTTGTACTACGTATTAAGGGCCTGTTCACATTTACTTAATTTCAGTTCAGTTCAATTCAGTTTAGCTCCAATCAGTTCATTTCAGTTTAGTTCAGCTCCAATCAATTCAGTTCAGTTCAGCTCCTAATTTTCCTCTCTCATAAAATATTCACTTCAGCTCAGTTCAGTTCAATTCAGCTCCAATCAGTTCAGTTCAGCTCGATTCAGTATATGTGAACAGGCCCTAAGTAATATTGGAGAAGTCTCCAAGCCACCTTCTCCCAAAATGTATTCTTTCCAGTTTCCAACACCTTCCCCCTCTCTCACTCCATTATCAAGTCAAAAAAAATTTATCTACTAGGTATGTATATACATAATTTACATGAACTTCATTCTAATTATTTTTTAATATGAAATTATCATTTTATAGCATTAAGAAAAGGAACAACTAAATTTATATTTTATTATACACAACTTCATTCTAATTAGTTTTAAGGAAATTTTGCAAAAAACCACCTTTTATAAGCAATTTTTAACAAGAAACCACCTTATAAATTTTTTGTTGTGCAATGACACACCTTAATCAATTTTTTTTGCAAATCAATACCTTAATGCCGGAAAATGAGGTTTGCAGTGTTGATTACCCCAATCTACCGACAAAACCAAGCCACCTCTCTCCCCAGCCCCACCCATGAAATCACCTCTCTCCCAAGCCCCACCCACAAAACCACCCCTTTCATGGCGTTGACCACCATAACACACCCCCTCTTACGACGTTGACCACCCTAAACACACCCCTTCAACGAGGTTGACCACTCTAAACCCTCCTCTATAGCCCTAGCCACCCTTCTCCCCTCCACTGTCAGTTTCGTGGGTGCGAATGGCGTAGTCAACGCCGGAAAATAGGGTTTGACTCTATTTTCCGGCATAAAGGTATGATTTTGCAAAAAAAAATTTGATTAAGGTGTGTCTATGCAAAAAAAAAAAAAAAAAAAATAAAAAATAAAAAAAATTAAAGGTGGTTTCTTGCAAAAAAAAAATGCTTTTAAAAGGTGGTTTTTTGCAAAATTTTCCTAGTTTTAAATACAAATTATGTACGATGGATTTAATTTTTGGCAAATATTTTGCAGGGGTTCATCAACTTACAGTTCTCCGATTCTAGAGTTGTAAAGGTATGCTTTAAATTATAGTTTTCAATTTATTTTTCCATTCTTGTTGTCTTTACTAATCTTAAGAACTTTCATCAATCTTCCGTATAGTCGATTTTCATATTCACATATCTTTTTTAAAAAAAAAAAAATTTGAAGTCTTCGTTTTCACAACATATAGTTAAATAAAAAATTTAAATAAAATTACTAATAGAAAAAATTAATGGGAATAATCCCACCTTTTGAGGTTTTTTTTAATAATCACACCTTTGTACTCAATCTGCTCCTTATGATCCCAACCGGTCATGGAACTTGTTATAACAAATTACTAGATACGTGTTGGCTAGTGAATGGTCAAAAGAAATATTAAGTTTAATTTTTTTTTAAGAAAAAAAATTAAAAAAGAAATTAATTGATTTAATAAAAAAAATCACCCACCAGCCCTAACCACCTTCCCTGCCGCCTGTTCCGGTGACCTCGCTGTCGGACCCCCCTGCCCTGCAGCGCCAACAGCCCAGACCGCCTCCCTAGTGCCAACGCCACCCTCCCCCTCCCCCTCCCCCGAACCAACAACCTCCCTTTACCATCACGAAAACCCTCGAAACCAACCATCACGCAACCCTCAAAGACCCTTTCTCCGCTAGGATCTATGTTGCGGCCTCCCTCTCGTTTTCCCGATCTGATAGTTGCAGCCCCAGCCAGCCACGGTTGATCGCCGAATTGTGGCAACCAGATTAGAGCTCGCGCCGTCGTCGACTAGACTGGGTAGGAGGAGTAGCGGCGACTGGCTGGTGTTCTGGGCTCGTTGTCTCGACAATGTGTCTCGGCTGATGCTCTAGGCTCGGCGACGTGTCTAGTCTAGGCTTAGGCTGATGGTGGCGGTGGGGAGGTGGCTGGGGATGGTGGTGGTTGTTTTAACATAATTAATTAAAACTTATTTTATGTCTAATCACATGGTGACACGTGTAAATTAAACTTAATTAAAAAAAATTACCTATTCAACCAGTTTCAGGTCACTTGGGATCATTAGGAGCGGATTGGTATAAAGGTAAAATTATTGAAAAGAATTCCAAAGGTGGAATTATTAAACTCTGACGCTCAAAAGGTGAGATTATTTTAATTGGTTAATTAGATTGACTTAAAATTTGTCAAGTAAATGTTTCAAAACATTTACGAGTAGCTATTATTAAGGTGATTAATTTTATTGATATTAGTTGTTGGAATCTTTATAAGAGTTGTTAGCATTGTTGAGGTCAATGTACTTGGTCAGATCACGAAATGATGGAGTTGTGGACTTTGTTAATGGGATTGTATTTCATAAAATATACTAATTTAGTATTGAAGGTATTAAGGTTAATTTTACATGTACACTAGATGAAGCCCGTGCGATGCACAGTTTGTTTGAATTTGTAATTTTTTTTTTGTTGTATTTATGTGCTAAAATTTGTTACAGATAAAATTCCTAATATCAAAAGATAATGTTTTATACTTTGTATTTAATTAATTTAGACTTAAAAAATATCATTCTTCAATTTGCTTACGTGGCATTTGAATTAATTAAATCTAAAGTAAATTAATAATCTCTTAATTTAATTGGTTACAATTAAAATTTGTAATCTTACATGGCGCGCTGAAAAAAATAAATCTTACGTTTCTCTATAAAAACTCGGGAAAAAACTCCCCTTTACATATATATATATATATATATATATATATATATATATATATATATATATATATATATATATATATATATATATATATATATATATTAGATGGTTTAATCTTGAAGGTATGAAGGTTTTTGGACAACATGGTTCCAATTAAATTTTCTATTCCCTTCTGATTTTATTTTAATCTATAAATTGTAAATTTTTATTGGAATTGGGAATCAGCTTATAATTAAAATTTAGGTTTTTATTTTGTTGTTTTTATTTGTGTAGGTACACAAACGTGAAATGATTGAAAAGATATAGTGATTTGCAAATATTATAGAAGGGTTAATCTTTTGTAGTATACACTAGGTTAGCACCCGTACGATGCACGGGTTTACCAGTAATTTATCTTTGGATTCTTGTAAATTTTTTTTTTTGAGTTTAAAATGTTCATAAGTTCAATTTAATTGACGTCAATTGTGCTAACAACTCCTATAAAGACTCCAACAACCTAATATCAACATAAATCACCAAAGTAATAGGAACTTATTTTAAATTAATTACCTAGATAATAGCTACTATCTGTTTAAAATTATTTAGCATTTTGTTTCAAATTAAAAAATTAGCATTTGAGCGGGAAATCATTTCATGAAATAGCGCCACGTATACAACGTTGAAAAAAGATGACATCAGCGGTTGCTATTTTAATATTTGTTATAGATAAGACTATAGAAGCAAATAAAGGGTTTAAACAATTTCATATCATTGCTCCGTCTTTGTGTTATACCCTCTATGTTGTACAAGATTTTTCAATATTCTTAATTTAATTTACACCTCCAATGAATATATAATACATGAATTGTTGGAATTTTAAATATTATATCCAAACTTAGCCAATTCTATTTGTGAAACCATACATCGCACGGGTACTAACCTAGTTTGATGCTTATATATAACTGAATAACTGAATTCGCTGCGCTAGGAAAAAAAAATTATCTAAGAGATCTGCTCTTGTTATAGGTCATAATCGGTCTCTTAGATTTGATTATAAAATAAGTTTTGTATACCACTCTCGTTTAATTTAGGCTTTGTTCTCTTTACTTTACTTTTGCTAAAATGAAATTATGTTTACTAAATTAAAATTATTTTGCTAAACTTTAATTTTTTTTTTACTGATTCTTTGTTATATTTGTTCTTTAAAATTATTGACATTTACTAATAAAAATTATATTTATAAAACTGAAATTATTTTTCATAAGTGGACTGATATTATTTTAATTACTAAATATTATTTTTGTAAGGTTAAGAACATGACCTCAATAATGGTTAATAATAGTATCCAAGAGACCATTTATATATTAAACCAGTCTCGTTTTAATTTTTATATAAGTATATAGAGAAACCTTTTTTTTTTTTTTTTGTAACTTTTTATTACTTAATGGATGTAAAAGTTAATGGTCAAGGTGGTGACTTGAAAAGAGTAAAAGGCTAACCAACACATTTTTTGCATAGGAAGAAAATTAACTAAGATCGAGAGCCATTCTTTAAACACAAACTTTCATATGTGATTAGTCACATATTTTTTATTTTATTTTTTGAAAGAATGGTCAGGGTTACTTGGTTAAGGGTTATTCGGACAGTTAGAGGTTAATCGGTTAGTTAAGGGTTACTCACTCGGAAAGTCATGGGTTACTTAGTCTGGGATTACTTGGTCAGTCAGGGATTACGCAGTTGGTCAGAAGTCACTCGGTCGGTCAGGAATACTTAGTTAGGGATTACTTGTTCATTCAGAAGTTACTTGTGTATGTGTTAGCTGACCACACGTTGGGGCCAGGCACACACAAAAGTTAGTTGTTGTTTTTTGAATGTTTGGATAAGATTAAATACTTATCCCTTTCACTCTTTTTTAATGGTTACATATTGATTCTTGACCGCATTTATAAGATGTGATAATATGTGATGATTTATTTTCAATATATCACATACTTCTTCCATTTCAAATTAGATGACGTAGTGTGACTTTTTGTATTATTCACATAATTTACTTTGACTTTGTTTTGTAATTTCGTGTTTAGAAAAAACACAGTCACGTGGGTTTTGTTATATTCATCTCAAGATCTATTTTTCAAATATCAAATTTTTATAATTATTGCTAATATGTAATCAATGATTTATAAGTTAAAAGTATGCATTAACAAACGTGCCTAAGGGCCTCAGCTTAATTTTAGTTCAGTTCAGTTCAGTTCAGCTCCAATCAGTTCAGTTTAATAAATGTGAACAGACCCTAAATAAAATATGTCATCTAATATAAAACAAAAAAAGGATAATATAATCATATAAAATCTTATTTGATTTATCACAATAAGTATTATATACAATAATTTTTACAAGTGTACAATAACAAATGTTTACAATTAAGTGTATTTATAAATATACAAAGTCGAAACATAATTACTCCGTAATTCGTACTCTGTAATAGAAAGAAGTAGAGGAAGTACTCCATAAGAATCCATAGGTTACTAGCGTGTGCAACGAGGCAACAAGGTTATTTATATATAATAAATTGTTTGTTTGGAAATTTGGATGAGGATAAGTACTACGTTGTTATCAATTAATTATAAAATTTATAATACTTACTTTCAATGCATATGCAACATATGCCTAGTATTGCCAACATGCCCCTTGTTACAAAAACAAAACAACATAAAATTATAGAAGCGTGTGCAATGTGCACCTTAAGTACTATGCTGCTTCGTACACTTGCTCCATTTTCTTTTTACAATCGTATTAAATTTTATTTTATTTTTTAAATAATATTTTACTAATTTTTTTCCCATTTTTTTTTTTTTTTTTTTGAAAACACGTTGTAAGCTTCATTAAAGGAGATCAATTTCCGCCAAAGTAGTCAAGCTTTGGGGAAAAGGACCTAAAGATATGATGTACACGTTCTATACCATATTTTACCCTCATTTTATAGCTATTTTCGTATGGTTTTTGAGCTATACGGAACTACTTCTCACTAATATCCTCTTCTCTAGTGTGGTTTGGTCTATTTAGTTGATTTTGTAGGTATATGAAGATTTCCGGATGATTTGGACTTGTTTCGGATAGCCATGAGAGCTTATGAAGATGTTAGAGATTTTTCCCCGTGTCCGCCCTGCAGGGCAACATTGCCCTGGCAGCCAGGGCGAAGAAGGAAAGAAGAGAAGTCACAAAAGAGGAAGTATGAAGAGTGTGACTTTTGTCCGCCCGGACCGGGCAACATTGCCCTGGCAGCCCGGGCAAACAAGGAACCGCACAAGAGAAGCTACATGAAGAAGCGCAGGGTTGAGTTGCTTCGCGCGCCCGACCGGGCAGCCTTGCCCGGTCAGCCCGGGCAATGTGTCGAAGACCGCGTTTTCGCATTTTTTCGGGTTTCTTATTTTAAGGGATATAAAAACCCCTTTGTAAACCCCGATTAAAATACTTAGTTATTATTTTTAGCAGCTTTTAACATTCATTAGAACCCTAATATTCTCTCTAGATCTAGATTAATTTGCACTTTCAAGTTTTGATCTTTGTTCATCAACAATCGGTACTTTTCTTCATTCAAGCAATTGGTATTCATCTTTATTCCTTCTTTTACTTTTACTTGCTTATTAATTATGTTTTCTTCATTGAATATTGTTTTTGCCTTCGTTAATATGTGTGAGTAGTTTCTTTATTCCAAGATCTAGCGGAACCCGAATATGATTGATGCATGATTTAATTCTTTAAATTCCCTAATGATAATTGCAATTGATATGCTTAATTGATTGTGCTCATGCCAATATTAGATTAGGGATAATTAGTATTGTTAATAATCCATTGTTTTAATCACAACGGGAGTTGGGTTTTGACGGATTTGAATAAATCAATTAAGGGTTTGAAGTTCATCACGGAAGTAGGTGAACGGATGATTAGGAAGTTAGAGTAATGTGCTCAAAGTCTTTAATTTGCATGATTCCACGGAAGTAGGTTTGATTGTGATTAGAGAAGCCATTGATAACTCGGGAGAGACCATTGGTATTATATAGGGATTACTTTTCCTCATTAATCAATTGAGTTATATGTTAGGGGTAGAACAACTATTGCATTAATTGTATTCGTGGTGATGCTTGATCTTGGATGTTTTTAGCATTGATTTATCATATTTTTTAGTTTAATCGCTTTAATTAGTTCTTTAGTTATTGATTCTAATTCGTTTGATTTGGTTACTTGCTTAGTAATTGCTTGAGTCTATTTAATTAGTTGAACCATAGTCTCTTGGGATCCGACCCTTGCTTGCCCGTCTACATAGTAGTGGTCTAGTTAGGTTTATTTTTGTTAGGTACGCGACACGCCTATCAAATTTTGGCGCCGTTGCCGGGGACTAACGGTTTCATTCTAGTTATTTGTGATTCGTTTTTACTAAGCATATATTTTGTTGCTTCGGCTATTGTTCCTTGTGTTTTTGATCTCCCGTTTTAGTTTCTTTGTTGCATGCAAACTCAAAGTTCAGGTTCAGATGATTTAACACCTTTTGATTCTGAGATCGAAGCTACTGCAAGAAGACGAAGAGGTAAAAGGAGGAAAAATCGAAATACAAGAGATATGGACGATCCGGGAACAAAATCTCTTTTGGAGTATGGTATTCCGGATACAACAACCGGATTCCTCTCCAGTATTGTTAGACCACCTGTTACCGCTCAGAGTTTTGAGTTGAAGCCCCAATTCATACAGTTCATCTCCAATGATTCTTTTGCGGGCTCACCTAATGATTGCCCTGTGAGTCACATTGATAGTTTCTTGGAGAAGTGTGACACTATGAAGCTCAATGGTGTCACTGATGATGCTATTAGACTACGCCTTTTCCCTTTTTCACTACGGGATAGAGCCAGGGAGTGGTTACGAGATGAAGGTATTAGTTCTTTTGATACGTGGGACAAGCTTGCCAAGGCCTTTCTAGTCAAATTCTTAGGGCAAGAGAAAACCGCAAAATTAAGGAACGAGCTATCTACTTTCCATCAATCCAATGACGAATCCCTATATGACGCATGGAGAAGATTTAAGCGATTGCAAAGACAATGCCCTCACCATGGTATTCCAGAGTGGATGTTGATCCAAACGTTCTATAATGGTTTGACCCATGAGTTTCGCATCTACATTGACGCTGCGTCCGGAGGTTCCATCATGACTAAGAACCCAACCGATGCGAAGGATTTGATTGAGAAGATGGCGGCTAATGATAATTACCATCCAAGGGGACGAAATGCTATCAACATAGGTAATAAACATGATGTTGATGCTCTAACCATGTTGACTAGTTCTGTGCAGGCACTAACTCATAAAGTCAATCAACTCCAAGCTGAGTCCCCTCGACCCTCGATGGAAACTTGTCAGATGTGTGGATTGCAAGGCCATACGGCACGGGAGTGTCAACCCAATTACGATGGAATGACAATTGAGCAAGCCAACGCTATTTATACCACGACCTCCACAAGGCCATTTGATGAAGGGTGGAGAAATCATCAAGGGTTCTCATACAAGAACACTCAAGCTATAGCGAATCCTCCATCACCACCCGCTTTTCATGCAGGGGCACCTATCAATCATCATCCCATGCACCAACCACCACCTCAATCTTCAAATCTTGAGTCCATTATGGAGACTTTTGCTACTTCCCAACAACAACAACAAGAGCTTATTTCAAAGCAATTTGAGTTACAAGCAAGGCAGAATGAATATTTTGAAAACTCGATCCAACTGCTCGTTGCTCAAAATAAGAGGATAGAAACTCATCTTTCTCAATTATCACAACAAGTGAGTCATCTATCAACTCTTCAAGATCAAGCAAAAGTTCAAACAAAACAATGCAATGCAATTTTCGTGAAAAGAGATGAGTTGACTATGGGGGGATTAGAGAAGAAAGTGTGCAATTTAGAGTCGAAAACTGAAATACATGAGAATGAAGGTCCCAAATATGTTGCTCCACAAGCCTATGAGGAACCGATGCCTTTCCCGCAAAGGTTATCAAAAGTCGTGCTCGATAAGCATTTTGGGAAATATTCTGAGACTCTTAAAAAGGTATATGCTACCATTCCTTTTTCCGATCTTGTAGTTCAAATGCCTCAATTTGCAAATTTTGTGAAAGGAATTCTAGATCATGATCATAATGACAAGAAATTAGAAAGTTTGGTAGTAAAGGAGAAATGTCCTGATGCTCTACATGATAGCTTACCACCTAAATTGCATGATCCTGGTAGTTTTACTATCCCTTGCATGATAAACGAAACATATTTTGATAGGGTCTTGTGTGATCTAGGTGCTAGTGTTAATTTACTGCCCTATTCTTTGTATGAAAAATTAGGTTTGAAAAAACTTAAACCCTCCCCCGTATCTCTTCAAATGGCTGATAGAACTGTTAGACTCCCTAAGGGTGTAGTTGAAGATGTATTAGTTGGGATTGGTGAACTTGTTTTTCCTGTTGACTTTGTTGTAGTGGATATGAAGAAGACCTTAAGATCCCACTTATCTTTGGTCGCCCTTTTCTTGCTACAAGTCAAGCTTTAATAGATGTTCCTAAAGGACAAGTGACCATTAGAGCTCAGGATAAACAAGTTGTGTTTAAGCTTTTTAATGACCATAATTTTACTTTCGATGGTGGTACTTGTTTGAGAATTGATGCTACTAACCCTTTGGTTAATAAGTGTGTTTCTAATAGAAATCTTGTGAGCAAAAATGACAATATTCCACCACATGATGGGTTTAGCTACATTAAAATAAGCTCGAATACAAAACACATCGACTCTAATTTGAAGGAGTTGTTTGGAGGTGGATATATTAATGAGCAATACCACGGAGTATCTTCTCCGTGTGGTGACCCAGGTTGAGCTACCAAAAAGGGGTCGAGCTAAAGACCTTAAACAAGCGCTAAATGGGAGGCAACCCAATCCGTATTTTTTATTTATTTATTTATTTATTTTTTTTTTCTTTTATTTATTTATTTTTTTATTTTCTTTTTAGTTTGGGGTTATGATGCAACGTTATTTTGAGGGCGGTCCCAGCTCCGCCCTTAGGTATGATCCCGCCTCTGCCAGTAGGGCCTAGTTTTCTTTTTTTCCTTGCTTGTTCTTATTCGATATATGTTCACATTGAGGACAATGTGAAGTTTAGCTTGGGGGAGGGATTACTTTTGGCTTTGGGCAGTTACTTTGTGAATCATGACGATGAATAGCTAGTAAACTACTTCCCTGTGCCCCTATCCTTGATGATTTAAAAGTTTTTTTTTTAGCTTGATTTTGATTGAAAGACTTGCAATGCGGATTAAATGATCATGATCTGATTTTTGGATTGTCTTGGCCTAATGGAAGTCAACTTTGCTCAACTGTGTATGAATCTGGAGCTTGACTGTGTTAACTGTGAGGCTTGAGCCTTTAATATTCATTCATGTGTGTTAGTTCCTGGTGTGACATTGATCTTAGTTTTGACTTGAGACTTTTAGTAGTGTGCCATGATACATTGCACATGCACGATGAGGAGGACGAAGGCCATGTTCATTAGGTAGCCTCCAGATGAATTTAGAAACGTCTGTTCCCTTCTTGCTTACCCATGTTGTAGCCTTGTCCATGTTCTTCATCTAAGTCACAAAATTAACCTATCGGCCCCAATTAGTAACTTATCCCAAGTCTAGCTTGGGGGAGCCATCTATCTTGGTGTTCTCTATGGTTTGTGATGATGTTTTAGAGAAGATTAATTTGAAGCTTGAAGGTTCTTGAAATTTTTGCTATATGATCTATTTTTGAAGCTCTTATAGTTTGTTATTTAAAATAAAAAAAAAAAGTTAATGAAAAAAAAATGAAAAAAAAGAAAAAAAAAAGGAAAAAAAAATCAGCTTCTTAATGGATAAATAAATGAGCTTCAAAAATAAGAGTAGTACGATGAATTGTTATGTAGGGTGAATAAGGTGGTAGTTTCTCTCAATCCAAGTTATGTTTGGAGTGTGTGTTCTTGTGAATTAGTTCGATGGGATTTTAATTTGTATTGTTCATTTTTGATGGCTTCCCTGAGGGACTATATTTGCCTACATTTTCCAAATTTTCCTACCCATTTTCACCCGGCCTACATTACAAGCTTGAAAAAGACCTTCTGACCTTCGTGCATAGTATTGTGTTCATGTGAAACGAGTCTTTTGTCAAAATGCTGGAGTATTTGTCACATTTCGAGTCGACTTTTGACTAGGTTGAGCGGCGTTATCACCCTTTAAACACGCGAGTGCTGTGAGATAGGGGGTTATCATTATTAGTGGGGATGGAGAGAGATCGGGCTCATTTTTAGCTCGCCACATAAAATTGTGCAGAGTGACCACTAAGTGAGATATTCTAGTCATCGATTCCTTATGTGTACATGGTTGACTCTGTTTGATGGCCATTCAGGTTGATTGATAGTCTGAATGAGGTGATTGGTTGGCTAAGATGCTTGTGTGTCCGATTTCGATTTTGAGTATGATATTTTCAAATTTATTATGGGGTGAAGTATGTTTATTTGGTTGTTGATAGTCATTGATTGTCTTGCTTGAGGGCAAGCAAGAAGCTAGCTTGGGGGAATTTGATGTACACGTTCTATACCATATTTTACCCTCATTTTATAGCTATTTTCGTATGGTTTTTGAGCTATACGGAACTACTTCTCACTAATATCCTCTTCTCTAGTGTGGTTTGGTCTATTTAGTTGATTTTGTAGGTATATGAAGATTTCCGGATGATTTGGACTTGTTTCGGATAGCCATGAGAGCTTATGAAGATGTTAGAGATTTTTCCCCGTGTCCGCCCTGCAGGGCAACATTGCCCTGGCAGCCAGGGCGAAGAAGGAAAGAAGAGAAGTCACAAAAGAGGAAGTATGAAGAGTGTGACTTTTGTCCGCCCGGACCGGGCAACATTGCCCTGGCAGCCCGGGCAAACAAGGAACCGCACAAGAGAAGCTACATGAAGAAGCGCAGGGTTGAGTTGCTTCGCGCGCCCGACCGGGCAGCCTTGCCCGGTCAGCCCGGGCAATGTGTCGAAGACCGCGTTTTCGCATTTTTTCGGGTTTCTTATTTTAAGGGATATAAAAACCCCTTTGTAAACCCCGATTAAAATACTTAGTTATTATTTTTAGCAGCTTTTAACATTCATTAGAACCCTAATATTCTCTCTAGATCTAGATTAATTTGCACTTTCAAGTTTTGATCTTTGTTCATCAACAATCGGTACTTTTCTTCATTCAAGCAATTGGTATTCATCTTTATTCCTTCTTTTACTTTTACTTGCTTATTAATTATGTTTTCTTCATTGAATATTGTTTTTGCCTTCGTTAATATGTGTGAGTAGTTTCTTTATTCCAAGATCTAGCGGAACCCGAATATGATTGATGCATGATTTAATTCTTTAAATTCCCTAATGATAATTGCAATTGATATGCTTAATTGATTGTGCTCATGCCAATATTAGATTAGGGATAATTAGTATTGTTAATAATCCATTGTTTTAATCACAACGGGAGTTGGGTTTTGACGGATTTGAATAAATCAATTAAGGGTTTGAAGTTCATCACGGAAGTAGGTGAACGGATGATTAGGAAGTTAGAGTAATGTGCTCAAAGTCTTTAATTTGCATGATTCCACGGAAGTAGGTTTGATTGTGATTAGAGAAGCCATTGATAACTCGGGAGAGACCATTGGTATTATATAGGGATTACTTTTCCTCATTAATCAATTGAGTTATATGTTAGGGGTAGAACAACTATTGCATTAATTGTATTCGTGGTGATGCTTGATCTTGGATGTTTTTAGCATTGATTTATCATATTTTTTAGTTTAATCGCTTTAATTAGTTCTTTAGTTATTGATTCTAATTCGTTTGATTTGGTTACTTGCTTAGTAATTGCTTGAGTCTATTTAATTAGTTGAACCATAGTCTCTTGGGATCCGACCCTTGCTTGCCCGTCTACATAGTAGTGGTCTAGTTAGGTTTATTTTTGTTAGGTACGCGACACGCCTATCAAGATACAAACTCATTACAACCTCTCGAATCCCACCGAGCAACATTATGAGCTAAAGTGTTACCCGCTCGTTTAACATGAGACAAACAAAAAACATTAAAAGCAGAAATCAAACAACGAATGTCATCGAAGATCAAGAAAATAGGAGAGAACCCCGTTGCCTTCGAGTTGATAGCTCGCACCACAATTTCAGCATCACTCTCAAGATGGACCCTCGAATACCCAAGCCTTCTTGCGACTTGTAACCCAAACCTGCAGGTAGCAGCCTCGGCTTCATCAACACCCCAATCAGCACCTTCCTTTCGTACAGCAGCAGCTAGCACAGTCCCCTGTTCATCCCTCAGCACCACTCCAAGGCCTGTTGCCGAGCCCATATGAGCGTCACAATTAATTTTCACAACCCCAGCAGCAGGAGCTTTCCACGAATTTGCTGATCCAGCAGCTCTAGGAGCAGACTTGGTGGAAATTTTCACAGCATACTCATTGCTTTCCTGAACAAAGTTCACCCATTTTCTAGCAATTTCCACCGCCACCACCTGCTTCTGTTCATATATTACCGTGTTCCTGCAATGCCACGCAGCCCACATAAGAGCTGTCATGGTAACAAAGTCAGCCTTTTGTGCATTTCTTGACAGCCATAGCAATCTCTCGCTGAAGTTGTTATCAGGGGCTGCATTGATCGACTGACTGAAGGAGCTTGCTTCCCATATTTCCTTAGCAGCAGAGCACTCAAACAGCGTATGGCATATTGTTTCCTCTTGTGCATTACAGATGGAGCAGGAGGAATCAGTGGCAATGTGACGATAAAAGAGACGTTCTTTCACAGCAAGAAATCCCTTACAAGCTCTCCATAGGAAGTGCTTTAACTTGGGAGGGCATACAAGAGACCAAACAAGGCGCCATACCTCATCCATATCTACACCTTGAGCAAGATTAGGCTCTCGATTGCACAACCAATAACCCGATTTCACGCTATAAGCACCATCCTTAGACGGCCACCAAAACATTCTATCAGGGGGACAATTTGAGGACAAAGGTATAGAAACGATTTTTGCTATATCATCCTCACAGAAGTTGCTGCTTAGAACACTCCTCTCCCAGACACCACACGAGTGGTCAATCAAATCACACACCCTTAGCTCCAAATTGCTTGTGGGAAGAGGGGAAGGGGTATTAAGAGGGGAATTACCCGGTAACCAAGCATCCCCCCATACTTTAATTGAGCACCCATTTCCCACACGCCATTTGAGCCCCTCCTTAAGTAAAACCCGTGCACCCCACATGCTTCTCCAAACATAACTAGGGTCATAACCCCGATTAGCTTCAAGTACATCACATTTTTTAAAGTATCTCGCTTTTAAAATTGTGTGAATAAGGGTACCTGGATTGTGGTGTAATCTCCACATTTGCTTGGCAAGAAGGGCTTGGTTAAAGCACTTTAAGTCTCGGAAACCTAAACCCCCTCGAGCCTTAAGACGACATAATAATTCCCATCTCTGCCAGTGCATTTTGCTTGCGGATTCCGTGGAGCCCCACCAAAAGCGTGCAAGCATCGAGTGTATCTCATCAATAAGCCCATCCGGAAGCTTGAATATACTCATCATATATGTCGGGATCGCTTGAGCCACAGCTTTGATTAATACCTCTTTACCCGGTCTCGATAAAAACTTCTCTTTCCATCCTTGAAGCTTTCTCCATATTCTCTCCTTTAACCCTGCAAAAATTGCTTTTTTTGATCTTCCAATTATAGTCGGTAACCCAAGATACTTCTCATGTCGTTCTACTTCTCTCACCCCTAAAATCTCAATAATTTCTTGCCGACGATTTGCGCACACTTTTTTGCTAAAGACAACTTCAGTTTTGCTTAGATTGACATTCTGACCCGAAGCTCTCTCATATTTGCTGATTATATCAGCTATAACCGAGCATTCTTGCACATTTGCTCTAGCAAAAAGTATACTATCATCTGCAAAGAAAAGATGGGACACCCTTGGGGAATTTCTGCAAATTCTAGCACCATGGAGAAGATTACTGTTGGCTGCCTTAGAAATCAAAGTCGAAAAAGCATCCGCACACAATAGAAACAGATACGGAGAAATCGGGTCTCCCTGACGTAACCCACGAGAAGGTACAACAGAGCCAGAAATGTGTCCATTTATTTTAAAAGCAAAAGACACGCTCTGTAAGCAGCTCATAATTCGATGAATCCAGCTTGTAGAAAAACCCATTCTGATCATCACCTGCTCTAGAAAAACCCATTCAACCCGGTCATACGCTTTGCTCATATCCAATTTCATAGCAATGCTACCATCCTTCCCTTCTCCACCCCTCTTCATAGAATGAAAGATCTCAAAAGCAACAATGGCATTGTCTGTAATAAGTCTCTGCGGGACAAAAGCACTCTGATTTGGGGAAATAATTTCCCCCAAAAAAAATTTCAGCTTATTTGCCAGTACTTTTGAAACAATTTTATAAATAACATTGCAACAGCTTATTGGTCTAAATTCCGAGATCAGAGTAGGCTTTTCACACTTCGGAATTAGCACAATGCAAGTATTATTTATTCCCGCCAAGTCAATTTCCCCCCTCCACCAACTTTTGACATAAGCAATAATATCAGGTCCAACAATATGCCAAAATTTCTGAAAAAATAATGCATGCATACCGTCGGGGCCCGGGGCCTTATGTGGGTGCATCTGAAAAAGTGCTTGTCTTACTTCCTCCCCTGTTGGTTCACAATCTAACACTGAATTCATCTCCGGAGTAACCACTGTTTCGAGCCCTTCCATTGCACTCTGAAAACCAGTCGGAGAACTTGTGGCAAAAAGCTTTGAGAAATAAGCAGCAATAAGCTTTTCGAGATCCACCTTGCTTCTCTTCCAGTCTCCATGCTCATCAAATAAGCCATCAATTCTATTCTGAGCCTTTCTTTCACTAGCAATTGAATTTTTTTCCCATTAGCAATCTCTCATACAGTATTATATATATATATTTTTTTTTTGACAAGCAGTATTATATTTTAATGTTTCTCATATTCTCTCTTCTTTCCATTAACACTCACTTTTGCCTTTTTCACAATTTTTTAATTTTTTTAATTTTTTTTTTATTTTTCAACCAACCTCGCATTCATCATATAATAATGTACACTTTATACTATCCTTTAAAAAAAAAAAATTACACTTTATACTACTCTGTATTCCTCTTAAATATCCATATCCGGAGAAATGGAGAGTAATTAATTGTTTTTATATAATCATAATGAAAGTTGATACTCTAGTGTATTGTTGCAAATAACACAATAGATTGAAACTAGTTGTGGAATAATTGAGATACAATGTACGTTACATATAGTGTTTGAAAAACTATTGGGTGAAACTTGCCTAACTAATGACTTTGTGAGACAAACACAAAATAAGGAAAGACTGACCTTTAAAAATGTTAAATTAATTTTGATGATGTCATCCAAGTAGTTTTTGATATCATTCAGCTTATAATTAACTATGTCATCCAACCAATAAATTATATCATCCAATCTAGACATTAATTAATTAAACATATTATCCACGTAGTTATTGATATGAATATCATCCAAACAATTAACTATATTAGATTATCCAAAAAGCTACTGATATAGGTCCTGTTTGGCAATAGTAGCGGTAGCGGGTAGCTTTTAGCAATCGAGTAGCGGGTAGCTGTTAAGATAGCGAGTAGCGGTCAATTATTAGTAGTGGGTAGAGGTTAGCTGTCAAAGTAACGACTTATAGTATGAGTGTTTGGTAAAAATAGCAGTTGCAATATTAAAATTTATATAAATATTGTTTTAAAAGTAATAATAAAAATTTGTCAAACGCTACCCGCTACTTCTAAGGCCCTGTATGGTGGTAGCATTTTAGGTAGCGATTAGCGTTTTAACTAGTCAAAACACTACTAGAAAAAAATTGAGAGTGTTTGGCATGGTAGCGATTCTAGTAGCGGTTAGTGATAGAGGTAGCGTTTAGGTAGGTTTTCTCAAATGTTAATAATAGTAGCGTTTAGAATTAGCGGGTAGCGTTTGACAAATTTTGATTACTTTTCAATTAATATTAATATGAATTTTGATATATATATATATATATATATATATATATATATATATATATATATATATATATATATATATATATATATATATATATATATATATATATATATATATATTTTGGTTCACTTAATTTTGATATATATTTTAGTATCACAACCGCTACTTTTACCAAACACTCATACTATCAACCGTTACTTTGACAGCTAACCTCTATCCACTACTAATTGATAGCTACTCACTACCTTAAAAGCTACTCGCTACTTGACCGCTAAAAGCTATCCGCTACAGCTACTTTGCCAAACAGAACCTAAATGCTACAATTCTTAACATTTGAAAAAAGCTATCTAAACGCTACATCTATCGCTAATCAGAATCGCTACCTTGCCAAACTCTCTCAAATTCTTTCTAGTAGTATTTTGACTGGTCAAAACGCTAGCCGCTACCTTAAACTACCACCAAATAGGGCCATAATCCAAACATTCAACTATGTCATCCAACCAATTGATCATATCATCATGCCTAGACACCTTAAGATTTCATCCAAACAATAAATGACATCATGATATCCAAACAATTAATTAAATCAAAGGAAATTTTACACAATGCAATAACCCGGCCTCTAGTATTGACTTTTCTAAGTTGTGGCCCTCCTTTTGAAAGTTACACACTATAACATTCAACTACAATTAGGCATCAATAGTAACCTTGCTATTATCGATCTTGCAGTTAACAGTCACCATAAGTGGCCTGGGCCTCACATTGCATCTATCAATATTATTTCTTGATTTGCGTGTTGAAAAATATTCCATTAAAAATTTTAGGGGTTGTCACTTTGACCCTTAAGGATACAAATTGAGCTTGGAGTAACATTTGTATCCTTATGGGGTCAAAGTGACAACCCCTAAAATTTGTATCCTCATATTATGTATCAAAATTTTTTTATAGAAATTGCTCAAGTAACATTGTAGGGGTCAATTTAGTTGAAAATAGTATAATGCACCCGGAAAGAACATTAGGCTTATTTTAAAGAACATGAGGAAAAAAAAAGAACATACGAGTGTTTGAAAAAGAACATGCTAGTATTTGAAAAAGAACATGCATAATAGTGTTCAACACAAGAACATGTTTGTGTTTGACAAAGAACATGGCCCTCCGAAAAGAACATTAGACATATTTTAAAGAACATGGAATAAAAAGAACATGTTAGTGTTTGAAAAAGAACAAGCCAGTGTTTGAAAAAGAACATGCTAGTATTTGAAAAAGAACATGCATAATAGCGTTCAACAAAAGAACATGTTTGTGTTTGACAAAGAACATGACCTCCGAAAAGAACAATAGGCATATTTTAAAGAACATGGAATTAAAAGAACATGTTAGTGTTTGAAAAATTAACCTTGCTTTGTTATCTTCCAGTTGGCTTTAATTCATTACAATTCTTCTTTCTCCTCTAATTGTTCTTTTTTGAACAACTTGTACTTTAGCTTTAATTATTTCTTTTTTAAAAAAAAAAAAACCCCAAATTCACAAAATTAAACACTTTGTCTTTAAAATTATTGACGAAAAAAAATTTGCATGTATAAAATTTATACTTACATTTTACTTGAATCCACCATTTGTTTAAGTTTGAAGGTTGAATTATTGAAATAAGTTCAATTTTTTTCTTGGGTTTCACTTTGAAGATGAACAATTTTGCTATTTTGAAATTTTTTTGAAAAATAGAAAAAGATAAAAGAGAAAAGTTATGGAGAGAGAAAATGAGTACTTTGGAAATGATTTTTACCCAAATTCATTGAAATTCTTAAATGAAAATGATGGTGTAAAGGAGAGTAAAAATTGGCATCAAAAAAGAGAGTGATAGAAAGAGAAAGAGGAGTGAGAAATTGCAGGAGAAGAGAGTGATGGATTTGCAGTTGCAAGAAAATAAAAACATGTTCATTTTTTACCCATGTTCTTTTAAATATACTAAATGTTCTTTTGGGTGCACCATGAGCATGGTGCACCCGGGTGCACCAACCACAAATTACAATTTAGTCCTTAAGTATCCAAATTAACCTCAAATATTTCGTACACAAACTTTTAAAAAAATCGGGTGTACAATAATTATTGTACATCCATTATAAAAATAGACTAAAGTGATCAAAAGTTACCCCTGAAATGAATAAAAGTTACCCTAATATGCATAAAAGTAATCCAATACAAATAAAAATTATTAGTAAAAAAATCACATTTTAAATGGCTAAAAATCAATTATTAGTGATTGAATGTAATTAAATTACTATTATAAAACTTTTCTTGTTGTCTATTTATATAAAAATTGTATTATGTTTAAAGTTACCCAAAAAAACACAAAAAGTTACCCTAAAATTAGGTAAAAGTTACCCTTATACTGCTCGATGTACAATAATATTAGCGTAAATCGGGTGTATACAAAAGTTTTTGTATTTCGTAATTTGCAACTGCCTTGATTTGCGCATCATTAAATATCCCATGTTGCGCATCATTAGTTATTTAGCTGTGAAAGTTGTTTAGGTAAGGTTTTTGGTGTCAATTTTCCATTTAGAATCGGGAAAAAAAGAATGGTAATTGCTTCATTTTGCATGTTAATATTAACAACCAATACTCTATAAGACTATAAGGCACTGGCGGAGCCAGCCCCCACTTCCTAAAAAAAACTGTTTATATACGTTTATTTTGCTAAGTGATTTAAACTAAAGAACATAAAGCAGCGGTCAGTATTCCAGCAGTAGAGCATTGTGGTATACTGGTATTGAGAAAGTGGGATCAAACTTTGTTGCAGCCATTTCTCTCTTTTTTTTTTTCCCCTTCAGTTTTTAATGTAAAACATAGTTTTCCTTTCATTTTTCCTTAAAAAGTATGCCATATATTTATTTGAGTAATTCAAATCTAGTTTTGCATAAATTATACCCCAAATTCTTGTTGAAAATATTTTCCTTCTTTCTTTTTTCCTTTATTTTTAAATGTAAAATATTGAATTCCTTTCATTTTTTAAAAACAATTATGCCATAAATTTTTTTGAATAATTCAAATTTGTAGTTTGCATGAATAATACCCCCAAATTTTAGGTAATTATGAACTATACATTTAATTAGCTACATTATTTAATGTTCGAATTCTCCCAAAACTCTAAACCCATAAGCATATATTAATGGAGGAAGAATTTGTACATGATTTTGGATTATTTAGACTAAGTACTTTATATTTTTGAAATTTTGAGTTGTAATACTCTTAACTACTACGTATTTAAGTATATAAATGTTCCAACATTTTTGTCTAACTAAATGATTTTTATTTCCCCCCCCCCCCCGGTTTGAAATTTCTGGCTCCGCCACTGCTATAAGGGCCAGGAATCGAGAAGAAAACGACAAGCAAACTACGTACTACTCCGCATTGTTTGGATGAGATTTAATACTCCGTACTACATTGTTAACGTGTGAAACGAGGCAAGCACTTACATACGTTGTTATTTCCTTGGAAAAAAAGACATATTTTTATCAGTAATTAGTCCGTATCAATTTTTGTATTCCAGAATAAATGTCACGTTTTGGATTTTTTTTATAAAATTTTAATTTTTATAACTATTCACATATTAGGTTTAACAATAACTTTTATAGCGCACTTTATGTGTTGTTAGTCACACTATCTATGTCATCCGCTGACAATACACTGACGGAGCCAGAAGTTTTCAACTGGGAGGACAAAATGCATACTCCCTCCGTTTTTAAATACTTGCTCCACTTTTCATTTGCGGCCGTTTTTAAATACATGCTCAATTTCTTTATTTGGAAAGCTTTTACAATATTTAATTAATTTCTTTCACTTAATGAACTCAACATATATTCACTCTCCTCCAATTTTCTCCACTACTTTTGTTTTTTTTTTTACACTTTTTTATTCTTCCATCACCAACTCTACTACCTCCATATTTTATTACTTTCTCCAATTTCTTCTAAAACTCCGCGCATGGAGAAATAAAGCAAGTATTTAAAAACGGAGGGAGTATCATTTAGTTTGACAAAAATCTTGGAATAAACAGATACTTGAATGGTTAAAGTTTTACACTAAAACAAAATTCAAAATATAGAGTTATAGATTTAAACTAATTTATTTTTTTTATAAGTGGGGGGACAACTGTCCCTGCTGTCCCACGCTAGCTCCGCCAGTGGCTGACACATACCAACAAACACGAGGAACATGAAATGGAGGAAAGTTATGCATTTGTAAATGCATAACATTGATTAAAATATTTTAAAAACACATAGTAGAGAGAGAAAAGAGGAGAGAGATAGGAAGAGAGAGACTTATAGGTGGGCCCCACCTAATTTTTGGTCGGATTGTATCACGTGATAGGGGACCACATGGTGATTGTTCCACTGAAAGTTTATATAGTACCATTGAATCCTTAGTGGTACTATTTACGCATAAATTTAGTACAACTGAATGCATATATAATACCATTATGTGCATATATAGTATCACTGTATATTCAGTGGTACCATTTGATCATCCAATGATACCAGAATATTTATTAGTTTGTACATATGCATAATTACATGAATGCCCCTTGTTATGCATTTCTAAATGCCTAACATTCCTCCCTTTAAAATTCCTCAACAAACACTGATAATGGACCGAGTAACCATCTTCTAATGCACCAAGGGGAAGGCTGTACTGTGCAAGAGGTCTAGGGATTCAGGGCTTGTTCTCATTGACTGAACTCAGCTAAACTGAACTAAATTGAACTGAACTCAGCTGAATTGAACTGAACTGAACTGAACTGAACTCAGCTGAACTGAACTGAAATGAACTGAAATGAATATTTTATAAGAGAAGGAAATTAGGAGCTGAGCTGAACTGAACTGAACTAAACTGAACTGAACTGAGCTGAACTGAACTGAACTGAACTCAGCTGAACTGAACTGAACTAAATTTCAACGTAAGAGAACAGGCCCTCAGTCAGGGAAGCAGATCGATGAGGTGGCCAAGCAAGCTATGTTGCATCTAACTCCTTCCACTAGAAGCACATGGAAGTTAAGCCCACTTTGGATATCTGTGTAATAATTTGGCCTATTGTGCTAGGGTCAGCTTTATGTATTGGCAGTGACATTTCTTTTGGCGACAAACTTTGTATCTCCTCTAACCAATTTGGGCCTCGTTCTTTAGAGGTGCTCTACTTTATTGAAATCTGCTCTGCTCTATCCATTGAATTATTACAATAATAATTAATATATAATAATAATAAGCAATTAATATTTTTAATAATAACAATAATTAATATTGAATTATTATAATAATAATAATAATTAATATTTAATAATAATAATAATTAATATTTATTAATAATAATAAATATATAATAATAATAATTAATATTTAATAATAATAGTACTACTACTAATAATAATAATAATTAATTAATATTTAAAAGTACTAATATTATTATTAAAAATTAATATTTAATAATAATAATTATTATAATAATAAATATCTTTAATGATTAAAATAATTATGCAATTAATTATAGTAGTAGTAATAGTAGTAGTAATAATAGCAGTAGCAGTAGCAGTAGCAGTAGCAGTAGCAGTAGCAGCAGCAACAACAGTAGTAGTAATTATAATTAGTAATTAATAATTAATAATTACTTCCTCTGTTCTTTTTTACTTGACCTGTTTCTTTTATCACGCTTGCCAATACAAAACTTTAACGATCAATAATTTGAATTCCCCATAAGTAAAAATTATAAAATTTATATATCATGATAGTATTTTTTAAGACAAATTCAAAAAGATCCCATATGAATATGTTTTTTCTTATATATTATTCACAAAAGACGGTCAAAGGAGGGGTGAT
Organism: Chenopodium album; assembly: GCF_948465745.1. NCBI lineage: Eukaryota > Viridiplantae > Streptophyta > Magnoliopsida > Caryophyllales > Amaranthaceae > Chenopodium > Chenopodium album. The sequence goes on from NC_137860.1 coordinate 402,527, forward strand.
GAATAGTGTAAAAGTCAAAGCGGGTCAAGTAAAAAAGAACGGAGGAAGTAGTAATTAGTAATTAATATTTTTTGAAACATAAATTATTAGTATTTAATAATTAGTTTTTAATAATAAGTATTAAAATGGAGTAATATTAGTAATTTATAGTATATTATTATTGATAATTATCAATTTATAACTTATATACAATTATTGTTGATTAATAACCGATAATTAATTAATTTGAATTATAACTAATTATTATATTGTAAACAATTAATAATTAATTTACAATTATTATTACCAATAATTTATTATTTTAATTATATTAAAGTACTATATTAGTTCATTAGTGTTGATATAGTTTAACAACAGCTAGCACCCAACAACCAATTTACTAAACATTACAACTCTAGTCAAACAGCCAACTCAAAAGGTAATCTAAATAGCCAGTCAAATTAGCCAACTAAAACAGCCAACAGCCAACAGCCAATTGCCAAACAGGGTCAGAATTAAGGCTTTAATTGATTGATCGACTAATATATAAATAGTGACAAAAAAAGTTGAAAGTGTCAATTACTGTGGAGCGAAGGGTCATACGATAAGGAATGAGAAGAAAAGAACAAACAAGCTAAGAGCCACTTTTTGTTTGTTTGGATGGAAATTCTACTCAGCACGTTGTTAGCGTGTGCAACGAGGGCCCTATATAATTGATTTGTTTGGAATTTTGGAAGAGAATAAAATAAAATAAGAACGAGTAATAAATACAGTATACGTGGTACCATTAACTCACTATCATACATATTTTCAATGCATGTCTAACCTTTTGATTTATCTTGTTTGTTTTTATCTGCTCAATCATGGAAGCTAATACTGAGTATTACTGCTAAATAACAACGCAATGAAGCCAAACTATTGATGCATTGTGAGATAATTTGGTATTGTGGTCCTTATAATTGAGATGTACGGACTACGGAGTATTGTTTTCATCTATGTCGGCATTAACTAATAAAGAAATTTTGACATTTGTTACCAGGAAAGTATACGTCACTAATTTGTAGAGTCCACTAAGACTCTAATAACATGGCGTTGATATTAAATTTTGTTTAGATGGTATCATTTAAATACCAGAATACTTATTCAGTAGTACCAACGAATGCAAAAATGTTTAGTTGATATCAATATAATCCTTGATGGTATTTAGATGATACGAAGTACCATATAAACACAATTTAATACCAACGGTGTGTTATTTGAGTGCTAGTGGACTCTACAAATTATTGTCTTAGACAACCTCATTTGCTTCCACTAAAAGCACCATTTTTAATATTTGCTTCTGGTTGTTTTTTATTTTATTTATTTATCACCTAAATCACACTTTGTTAAAAATAACTTCCTAATGTCTTATACTGCTACTATTTCCGTTAGTGGGACCTAATTATCGTCCAACCACCTCCCAACCACTCATCCTTCCCCAGCCACCTCACTACCACCTTCAGCCACCTCCATTTCCCCCAACAATGCTGCCCTGAAGACTGAAACACATCACTGCCACCTCCTCCCCTTGCTGGCCAACCCATTCTCCTCGCTAATGACCGACTCCTCCGCCCCCTACCCGAAGCCCCTTTCATTCCCACGAAACCCTAGAAAAATCCGTCGTCTACCCTAAACCGTTCCTCCTCCACCCTTTAAAACCTTGGTCGATAGGGTTTCTAGGCTGGGCGAGGAGCGACTGAGAGGTTTAGCGGGTAGGGGAACATTTGGGCGTCGGCAAAGGGAGGAGGGAAGGTGGTAGAAAGGGAGGGGAAGGTGGTTGGGAATTTTTTTTTATAAAATTTTTATTTTAAATAAATTAAATTATTATGTAATGAAATATTGGGCCCATTAAACGAAACCTTAACGGATTCCGTTAAGTGGTAGTTATTTTTAATGAAGTGTGATTTAGGTGGTAGTTTAGTACACTTGATCTTAGCCAAAAGGCCGAGAAAGGTATTAGGTGGTAGTTTAGTAAAAAAAAAAAAATTTAAACATATAGCAAATGTGGAACATGGTATTTTTTGAGTTAGAAATATCAAAATTTCCTAAATTTAATTTATATATGGGAATAATTTGTCAAAAGTGGTACGGACTATCACAATTCACAACTATTCGTTGAAATTAAAGGCATATTATCCACCAAAAGGTTCTCTAAAACAATTACACTAGTAATTTTTTAAAAAAAGGTTTGTAGGGTTAATTTTCTTGATAAGTGAGTATTCATTGTCATATCATTAATAAAATAATCCTTATTCCCCGTTAAAAAAAAAAAAAAAAAAAAAAACAAAAAAAGACGAAACCTTATTTAGCTTCCATAGGCTTAATCGTGTACGAGTCAATAGAGATTTATCAAACGTACTCTTAGTCTATTGGATTGGTGAGCTTTCTTTCAACGAACACAAATTTCATCTACTTTAAACGAACAACAAGTTAGTTATCAAATTTCTTGTTTGATCTTCATAGCCAAGGAAATAGGAGATATTGGATCCATTTTCCTACACCACCATGCACCCGCAAAGGCCGCTATTGTTTTTTTTTTTTAAAAAAAAAAAAAAAAAAAAAAAAAAAAAAACTATCAATGAGTTATTTCTGGTGCCTGATTCACAAAATTGTACTCCGTAAGAGGGAGAAAAAAATACTGACAAGAAGAGACAGTCATTATGGTTGAAGATTTCTTAGGAAATTAAAGCTTGGATCCCTCTTATCCGCTTCTTCACTGGCGCGAGAAAAGGAGGAGACTTACCGGAGAACAGGTAATGGTGCTAGATTTCCGACAGATTTCTTGACATAATTTCAATGATTACACCAAATTTTAGAAATGCATAAAAACACCGGAACAACCATATAATTACATAAACAGAGGCCGTAAAATGAGATCTTTAAATTAAACAGCCACCGCAAGTGAATAAGGATCAGCTATTACTGGTACCATATGCAAGGATAAGAACATATGAAGAAGATTATGTCAACAGCAGCACAGCCTGTGTTTGGTTTTGTGTAACACATTTCCAGCATAACTAGTTTTTGGAAATATTAATAACATTTTTTTTTTTACATAAGAATACAAACTAAGATGAGCTGATAAGGCTCTTATTTCATCAATTGGAATACACATATTACAGAACACATCAAAGCTATCTCTAATTTACAAAATATTTCACCATAAACCGAAATCAATAGCTCTGAATTACTTGCAGGTAAAAAAAAAAAAGATTACTCTTTATTTTTAAACAAAGCACTTGACAAACATAGGCTGGTTTTGCACTGGTATGTTGGAATAGTGATGAATCCAATACTTAGTTATTTTCTGCTTCAACTTCCTCAGGCTGCAGCCCTGCCTCGTTCTTATCTTTGATCGAAACCAGACTTTCCATGTAAGCAAAAACTCCTTCACACCACCTCTCCTTCTGAAATGCAAGATCCTTTATTTCTTGTGGTGTTTTGGGATCCAATAAGACCAGCTTACCATCTTCACATTCTAGTAAGAGCCTGTTATTTCTCCAATGACCAACAGGACTACGAACATCTGACAATGGCCCCACAGTAAATTTCTTGGTCCAACACTCCTCACTCCATATCCAAATATCAAACTTCTTCTCAGTCTCATGGACAGACAGAAACGCAAGAGAATCATCATATACTCCAAGACACTTAGAACTTGGCTGTGCATAGTCTGGAACATCAATCTCTTTAAATGCATCAGTAGCCATATCAAAAGATATGATCACTTCAGAACTATTTTCAAATGATCCGAACCAGTAACAACATCCATTCACATAGATGTAACATTTATTACTTTCCAAATCATAAGCTCTAGCCAGATCTCCGCAATACCTCCATGAATCAGTCCTTAACGAATAGACAAGGACTGACACAGGATGCTTGACATCACTTTCATCATCATCATTAGTACTCCAATAACCTTTCATAACAACCACCTTATAGTCTCCACTAACAGGATCTAACCCGAAACCATAAACTTCAATAGAAGCATAAGTGAATTCAGACGGAAGATCAGGCTTACAAATCATTTTAGGCAAGGGTTTAAATTCATTGATGGCCGGATTCCACAAAGCACGACCACTAGAATCGTACTGGTACAGATAATATAATCCATGACACGGACCACAAATATACGAGCTATACATTGGCATACTATATAACACTTCATCAGCTAAAACTCGAGGAGATTCATCAAGCAACAGCTCATACAGCTGAAGTTCAGCATGAGTAACATAAAATTGAACAAGGATACAATTGCGCCAACTTTCATCATTGTTATAGTAGTTATTCAGGTGTTTGGATATGAAATTCGGACTCGAAATAATAGCATACCATGATTTGCAAACACTCTTAAACTGTAACAGATCTTTCACAGGTAACCTTGACAGAATCTCAATGATTAAATTTTCAGGCAAATGATCAATCTTTTCAATTGCAATTGACATTGACCTCTCTTTTTCTTTGTTAATCCTGAAAAATTAATCCCCAAAAACATAATCAGCAAATTTAAAACACCCATCAAAAAATAAATTAAATCAGAAGGAATAAAGATATAAAGATTTGACCTTTGTTTCAAGAGATGATTAAAACGGCCGTTGTCATCTGACCAAGTGTAACGCTGCAAAGATAAAGCCATCGCTGCAACAAAACAAGAAGATTATTGGGTTAATTTTAACAACCAATTAACTATATAATGTATGAAATAAGAAATTGAAAGCAGAAAATGAATGGGGTTAAGAAACATACAATTAAAATTGCAGGATTAACGGCAAAGCAGAAGAACGAATGAAAATTAGATGAAATTAAACATCAATTAATGAAAGATTGATACAGTACCTGGGTAATAGTTATAAAAGATTGATGGATCTGAATCTGGGACTGAAGAAGAAGAAAATAAAGTCAATCAAAATTCAAAATCACAAAATAATTGGCGAGTAAGTATTTCTGCCTGATGTCAGTTTTTTAGGCTTAATATATGCAATTTGCTGAAATAGGCTTAATCGGAGTATTGAATATTTTGTGTCTACGGAGTACTTGTCTTGTTTAGTTGTTTACGTACGATTATACGAGCACTTGCGACACACTCCGTATATTTTTTCTTCTTTTTGTTTGTGTGCGCTTGTACGAGGGGCAATTGGTAAAGTCCCAATACTTGTGATTAAGATTTAGGGGTGCCAATTTGGTTAACAAAATAAAGTTTTGGGTTGATTCACAGCGGGTCGGGTCTATTCAAGTCAAGGTTATTTATTCTTTTAGCCATCTCGGTTTGGGTCGGATCAATTTTAGGTCAAGATTTGTCGAGCCAGGTTCAGGTTAATTTTATATCAGTTCGGATCAATTCGTATTGGGTTCAAATCGAGTTTAACAAGGTTAACTTTAGGTCGGATGACTTCGGGTTAGGCTGATTTGGTTAGGTTTATTTCAGCTCGATTAATTAAGTTTAAATTTAGTTTTATTAGGATGGATAAGGTTAATTTTTCGTCAAATCCAATTCAAGCGCTTTTCGGTTTGGTTAAATTTGGGTCGCGTTGACAAAATTCAATATTCAAACAAATAAGATCAGTTTTAAACTAGGAGTAATTATTGAGCAATATCTTATTATAAGATAACTATCAGGTCATTTATGTATCATTATTTTCATATCGAGTCAATAAACTTACTTACGAAGTATATATTAGGTTTCTCAATAGATCGGTTCTTGTTTCATTTTTATCTTTAAGTCAAGTTAAAACCGAATTTACAATGACTTATTGTATCTACGTACGAAAATGAGATCGATGATATGTAATGAACTAATGACAATTTAATAGAAGATAGCTACATATTGATTAAGTCTAGTATGCCAGCTGGGAACATGTTAAAGTTTGCACCAAAAGTCGACACGATAAGTATTGTTTTGGCCAAAATATGCTCGCTAGATTCGACCAGGTTCTATATGACAACAACTAGATTAAAAAGTATGCAAATGATAGTGTAGGTTCAATGAATGAGGGTAAATAATCTACGAAAGATGAACAAAGGGGAAAGGGAAGAAGGGACACAAAATGATGACGCAGATTACCCTAAGAATAAGGGTAAAAACTGCGGGTGGCGTTGAGTCCACCAATCTACTAGTTTGAGAATGAATTTCAGGTACAATACATGTTGTTTTGTGACTAAGAATGAATCTGTAATTTAGTACTAATTGCTAATGACTATGAAATACGATGCCTCGGGCTCATATCTTGTGTTTTTACAATGGTGTTCCATCCTATTTATAATAGGGGAGTGTTTTGAAGTCTTGTAACAGCTTCTTTGATGATTCCTTGAAAGTAGGAGTTAGCTACCAGGTTCAGCTCCGATGCCATGTTCTCTTTGTGCTTATCCATTGTCTTTTTACTTGTTCTTTGCTGCTGGTTACTTGGAGAATAGTGGGAGTGTCCCCCATGCATGAAAATAGGAGAAGTAGTTTGACTCCTTGATTTGGTCTTTAATGAATGTGGACTTATTTGTGGTGCAGATACATTTAACATTTTCAATTGACTTATTCCTGGTGGAAAATATTTTAATTGTGAAATTGCTAATGTTTGTAGGAAAGCTTATAACAACCTTGATTTCGTTCAAACTTGGATTCTCTTAGAATATTCCCTGGAAATATATTTGTTTAATTTCGTTTAATACATGGAACCAGATAGCGATCACGTAGCAATCTGTAACCTGTAATCTAGCAACCTGTGACCTGCGACCTAACAACCTGCATAAATCTGAACCTATAATAAAAATTTAGGCAATAACAAAGGTAGGAGGTGATTTCCAAGTTTTGGGTTGTATTAGAACAGACTCAGAGTAGGCAAGCAAAGAATTGAAGAGATTCACCATAAGTGGGGTGGCGATGTGGTTCTCTTTTAGATTATAAAACCAGCTTCCTTAGCTTGTTACTTAATTTTTTTTAGCCTGGTTGGTTTAAGAGTAGTATTTGTGTTCTTAAAAGATTTAGGAAGGCAATATACAATATCTTTCTACTATCTTTTGGATTTACACCAACCAATTAACAAATTACGAGTAATAGCAACTTGGATCGGAGTGTATTTGCGGTTAGTGTAAATGGACCGGATTGGACCAGACCTGAAAAACCCCTAATAATACCCTTTGTATGTAATTGTATTACAACACACTCACCGCGAAAACTCTAAGCTAGAAAGCTAGTCAGTTACTAGAGATCTCTCCTTGCTTGTAAATGTGCGTTGAAGAATGATATTTTACATTGTCTTGTATTTTTTCATGTTTTGTATTATTTAAGATAAACGGTCATTATCATGTTTATGGAAGATATGAAACTAACCCACCATTAATCCTACTAACTAGTATTATTGTGGTTTATAACAAGTAAGAGGCGAGTCAACAGTAGGGATGCAAGCATTATATATGAATTTGTTCCACTTTTTATAATATCAAGATTATCAACTAAGCAAGCATGCATATATCAAACTCAATTCAAATATGCTTGTTACTATGGATCTGTTCTCTTACGTTAAAAGTTCAGTTCAGTTCAGCTCAGTTCAGTTCAGTTCAGTTCAATTCAGCTCAGTTCAGTTCAGTTCAGCTCCTAATTTCCTTCTCTATAAATATTAAATTCAGTTCAGTTTAGCTGAGTTCAGTTCTGTTCAGTCGAGTTCAGTCAGTGAAAACAGACCCTATGTTAATATGACCTCACTATCACTGTACTATCAAACATCAATGTGTTGATTACCCAAGTTCGTATTTGCAACAATTGAAATTATTATCTCACTTAAAAATAAGCATAATATTAAAATAGGAGTAATAATTTGCATAAATTGAGATTGTATTACTTAAGGACTCTCACTTTATGTTAATAGACCTCAAAATTTAAAAGCAAGCCGATTAAAAAGGTACGTAAGCAATTACGCTAGGTAATACTCTAATTAGCTATGAAATTTCGTGAGCAGATTCCAAGTCAAGCATAAGAACATACCTCATATTTAACTTGAATGTGAGATCGATTGGGAAAGGTACAATGCTCCCATGTATCTATTGTTGTAGGTTATTATCATGTGGGGTTAACGTTTAGTCACCCATCACTTCAGTCATTTCATAATAAAATGACACTTTTCCGTGCAAATGTGGTCAAATGCGGTCATGCTGTGAGCTCCATGCAACTTGAGGATAATTATATTGATAAGACCTCACTATTATCACTATGTTAATTATCTTGTCAATATGTTACCCGAATTCTTCATTTTCACTTAATTACTGTGTTGGTTACTCAAATTTCACATGATACGTTAAATTACTTTTATGGGACAAAAATATCATGCAAAATTTTCAACTTTATAATAGATGTGTACTGTTTTATAAGACAAGTATTCACGTTAAACACTTCTAAACGAGTCTGAGTAAATAGGAGCTAAGTGGTGATCAGGGCATACTAGGGGATTATATACTCTCATTTGGAATGTAGACATTATTCACAACGTAAAAGGAATTTCTAAGTTATTTTCAATAAATAAGAAAGAATAGGGTCAAGTGGAGTTATGTTTAATTTGATTCATCTTAATGAGCTTTTTTAGCCTTTTAAAATGTCAAATATATATCATTTTAGTATTTTGTTGCTAAAGCATAATTATAAATTTAAAATACACGATGACAAACGCGCGTTAAAAAAAATATGAAGAACTTATTAATGGATCACAAGGAGTATTATTCTAGTAGCCGCCTATTATCTTAGGCACATATTTTTTGACTAAATTTCTTCCTAAATTACTTATATATACTACTTGCGTGATTTGAATTTTCTTTGAATAGTAATGGGTGAATTCCTTTTTCGTTTAATTGTCAGAGGTTTATAGCACTATAAATAACTCTAGAAACAATTCGTAAGTAAGTACCAAAACAAATTATTAGTTCAGAAAATAATGGCTACTGATTCAACAACTATCCCTCTATTGAGCCCTTACCAAATGGGCAAGTTCCAACTTTCTCATAGGTCCGCGAGCTTTATTTATTTTTTTAATCTTCATTATCTTCTGTTTTTATATTTTGTTAAATGGTTTATTAGATTTCCTAGTTATAGCCACATACATGAGAAGTTCATTGAGAACGAACCTAAAAGAAGTTTAATTTTTGGCACTCTACTATAGTTGAATTTCAATATACCTAAGTTAGATCATCAAAATCTTGTCCAAAAAAAAAAAAAAGTTAGATGATGAAATAGAAAGAAAAAAATTATAAATTTTTAATAAGACCGCCTTATCATTGTAAGATCACCTTGTAGGTGCGTGGTTGAGGCAATGGTAGAGAGAAATTGTAATAGGGCTACATGTATACTTACAATGACCATTTTTTTTTTTGAATGATGCAATGACTCATATAAGTGGTCTTAATTATAAGATTATAAAATGATCTAACACAAATGATAAATGTTTCTCATTAGCTTAAAGGTTAGTTAAATGTCTTAAGCTTCCATAATAAAGAGTCTTGAATTGTTCCTCATCTTGCTAACGACTTGAATTTTTCTTCCCTTCAAAGAATGTATATCTTTCGCGCGAATGATCAGATCATAAGATAGTAATGTGCTCGTTTTATGTTATGTATGGTTGATATGATACTGATGAGTGCTGACCTTCCTTCCTTCCAAAATATAGACAAAACATTAATCATAAATATTATTATGTCTAAATTATTTCAGGGTTGTTTTACCACCACTAACAAGATCAAGGTCTTATGGAAATGTACCACAACCACATGCGATTTTATATTACTCTCAGCGGACTACAAAAGGAGGTTTGCTCATAGCTGAAGCAACCGGAGTATCTGAAACTGCTCAAGGGTATGTTTGAGGCTCCTAATTCTATATATCTTTACCTTCATTCAATTCAATATATGTTACTACATTTTAAAAAATACTCGTATAATTGTTCAAATACTTTCTCAATCTGCTTGTGTAGGTATCCATACACGCCTGGTATATGGACGAAACAACAAATTGAGGCTTGGAAACCTATTGTTGATGCTGTACATGCTAAAGGAGGTGTATTTTTCTGTCAACTCTGGCATGTTGGACGAGTTTCCAGTCGAGGTTCGTACTTACCTTCAAATTAATACGACTAAATATATACGGAGTACTTCGTATAATTTTTAACATTATAAGCACTTTTGAGATTACTTGCTTAAATAATATGAATTCTTTTATTTTTGTGTGTACATTACTTCCATTGTCCTAGAATAAATGGCACAAATCAACCTAATTTTTTTATATTTAAAATCAATAAAAAATTAAAAAAAAAAAAGCTTTTGTATGAAACCTCATACAAAGTATTAATTAATATCTATCCAACAACTCATTTCATGATAAAATATGTACTTTTGCATGTAATTTTTACTTCTATAAAAAAAAGCTATAGTCAAAGTTAAAATATGAATTGTGAAAAAAGTCAAATGTGTCAGTTAATCTGTGACGGAGGGAATATATAAAATTGTTGTTAATTAGTAATAAGTCTATTTTCTGCCTTTTGTGATTCTTGTTTCTCTCTTAAATTTGGGATTTCTTAATCTAACTTTCCTTAGTAAAAAATAACGAATTTAATTATTTGTTGTTGCAAATCATAGATTATCAACCAAATGGGGAAGCTCCAATCTCATGCACTGATAAGACTCTATCACCTCAACTTCGGGGCAACAACAATGAAACTGATCAATTCTCTCCCCCAAGGCGGCTTAAAGTTGATGAAATACCTTCAATTGTAAATGATTTCAGACTTGCTGCTAGGAATGCAATAGAAGCTGGTAAGTTTATATCGACTAGATAGTAGCTCAACAAAAAAAAAAAAAAAAAAAAAAAAAAAAACGTGCGTAGGAGATTAAAAGTTTCACGCTCTAATAAATACATATATGAAAACTTGCATTTTCAGGATTTGACGGTGTTGAAATCCATGGTGCTCATGGATACCTTATTGATCAGTTTATGAAAGATAATATCAATGACAGAACAGACGAATATGGTGGATCTATAGAAAATCGTTGTAGATTCGCTCTAGAGATAGTCGAAGCAGTTGTAAAAGAGATTGGGGCAGATAGAGTTGGATTTAAAATCTCCCCTTATATTAATTTCATGGAAGCAACAGACTCGAATCCAGAGGCTTTAGCCCTTTATATGGCTAAATCACTTAGTAGCTATGGAATTTTGTATTGCCATGCAACCGAACCTAGGATTATGGAAGTTATCTTCGAAGAGGAGATGGAATGCTCTTATAGCTTAATCTCCATGAGAAAGGCTTTCAATGGCACTTTTATTGTTGGTGGTGGTTATGGCCGAGAAGACGGAATTAAGGCTGTGGTCGAGGGCCACTGTGACCTTGTAGCTTATGGCCGCCCCTTTCTAGCTAACCCGGATTTGCCTAGAAGATTTCAGCTTAATGCTCCTCTTAATCGCTACCATAGAGAGACATTTTATACTTCTCATCCCATTGTTGGCTACACCGATTATCCTTTCCTTGAAAATGCAGTGTAGTCTATCATGTTTTAAATGATGCAAATTTAATCAAATGCATTTTGATTACGTTCTTTAATTTGGTTTCAGTCATCTATTAACCATGAGATTGAGTGGCGTCAATCCAAAGTTATGCATGGTTAAAAGATTTAGTTGTTATTTACATAAATTGTCCTATGCAAGATTTGGATTAGTTCTGGGTAGATCTAAATTTTTATCTTTATTTGGATCAATTTTTATTTTTAATCTTTATTTACTTTTATGCATCTGGTTGACTGACAAAAAACCCTCAATTTCTACGAGAGTTGGGATCTATGTGCTAGTTATTTTTTGTTAGGTCTACTTAGAAATATATGTCATCAAGTCATCAATAATTCTTGTCATTTTTTTTTACTAGAATTATTCTTGTCATTTATTAATCAGAAATGAAATAATGCGTTTATTTTATAAAATAAAAACTGAATGTTTGCTGCTTTAATGTTTTATTTGTTCTTGTCAAAAAAATGTTGTATTTGTTATATAATAAATTATTGATATGTAATCAAAATTGATTTATACGGTTCTTTCAAAAAAAAAAAAAAATTGATTTATACGGATAAAAAATTATTGTTAGAAGAGGAGAATGAGGCTTAAGTGCTTAGCATTACATCTTTTTTATTGGTACATTGGTACAACACGCATGAATTATTTATTCATATACTCCGTAAGAAGCTACGGATCGGAATAGTACATACATTAAAAGTAGTAGAGATACATATGATATATATGATACATGCTTAACTAGTTAACTGTCTCTGAAGCCGGCTAAGGAAGACAGCCATATTATTGTTACAGATCAGAAGTAGTGCAGATTGCAAGACTCAGACTATATATCATCGTCCAAAATCGAGTTTCCGATAACACTAAGGGTGCTAGATTTGTACTTAAGGAGGCCCATGTCGTTTTGTATTTCGTCCACTTTATTCACCTCCTGTCGGTATTCAACGTTACTAATTATAAGAGTTGGTGTAATCGTAACGCATTTAGGTGTTGCCGCTTCTGCTTTGTGAATAGCTTGAGATATCGGATCCCAATCATTCTGAAAAGCTACCATTTTCTTTTTAAAGTCTTCGGAATTATTCCCATCAACTATGGCCTGCTCCATAAATTTGAATCGCGCTGCCTCTGGAACCATTTGAATCGCGATAAGAAAAAACCTAGCCTCATTCTTGCCCTGGTTTAGTTCACTCTCTTGTTTATTGTACACATTTCTAATGGCTCCATCTAGGTTCTGTATTCCTAGCACAAGTTTCTTTCGATTTGTACCAGCAGCCGACTCTAGGCTGTTATAGTTTCCTCCAAATTTAGTGGTTCTTCTCGTTGATCCTGGGAAAAGGCGGTCCTTAGCAGCCTGAGGAGCGTCACTAAGGAAAGTGGCTCGGTACTTTCCATTGTATTTTACGTTGTCTTGGTAAGCCCATACATATAAATCTTTGGCATCTATTCCTAAAGTGACCCACTGCGTGCTACTAATTTTGAGGTCTACTAAGACATATTCGGCTCCTGTTAAAGGCGGGTTTCGAGTTGATTGTAAGCTGCAAGCCCTAGTTGGGGCTTGTACTTGATTGCGCAATCTTGTTAGAAAACTTGAGTAGCCCTTAACATCGTTTTTTAGTTCAAATGTTACAGTGCTGTAGGCTAGGGTTTCTCCGTCTTGTGCTGTTGCTAATGGTGGAACAACCACCATCATCATCATGCACCACCATATAATAACCGATATTGGTACTGCCAACAACTTCATACTTTCCTTGTTAACTTAGCTTACCTGTATACCTATAATAATAATGGACTATATTATATGGACGTACGTATATCTACACTTAATTAAGTACGAGTAATACGTAATAATATTATAATATATACCATATTCTAGCTACCATGTTACTTTGATTGTATTATAACTTACGAAAATTTAAAATATTATAATATATACCATATTCTAGCTACCATGTTACTTTGATTGTATTATAACTTACGAAAATTTAAATTTTATGATAACATGTATACTAACTTGTAACGATAATATATTAATTGAAAAACATAAACATGATGGCACATATTGAGTTTTTAACGAAAAAGATCAGGTCATCTTAGAAAAGGTATTAGAAATTTTCACTAAAGCTTTATAACGAGTTCTTCAACTCAAAAATAAAATAAAATAATAATAATAGCACAATACATAAAAAGTTATTGGTTAAAGTCAATTCTAATACCCAACTACTATGCTTTTATGAATATAATTTGCTTTGCCAAACTTAAATTTAATTCTCATATATCAGTTCTAATTAGCCAAAAAAATTGTCTGCATTGTGGGATTTTTTTTTTTACTTCTTTAATTTTAATTAAATTTTTTAGGTTCAAGATAATTACTGGTTTAATGTTTTACTTTTTGTAAGAGATTACTTCAAATACAAATCCTTTCTCCTCAGCTTGAAAAGTTATCCAATCAATTAGTAAAAAGCTGCACAGTAATGATTTAGGTCTTTATCTTTTAACTCCATTGAGATTACTAAAATTTATGTATAAGCTGTGTACATAAATCAGCTGTAATATATAGACATAAGTCATGAGAATTGTAACAAATAAAAATTGTAATCAATAAATATTATTTTTAAACCATAAAAATTAAATACGAGTAACATCTTATAGATCAGATAAAATTAATTTTAAGTTTCAAACTATTTATGTTGAATTTTAAAGGCCGTCAGAATTTTTTAGTTAAAATTGGCTACTCAAGCCACTTTTGATTCCCGGCCCGATTTTTTATTGGTTAAAAAAAAACTTGAATATGAAATACGAGTACATTATTTGTTATTTTTAATATAAGTAGATGGTCATTAAAATGATTTCGCCATCATTTATCAAAGCAAGCAATGAGATTTTTGCATAAGGTATAATACAGTATAGTTAAAACTATATATACACTGACGCAACACATTATTATTATATAGTTAGCTCTGATTGAACGTACTACACAAAACTACAAAACACATATAATTGGGAATTTGGGATGGAGAAACTTACTGAAATGTTAGTTGAGGCGTTGATAATGTAGAAAATGATTAGTAACTAATTAATGTGTGTGATAATTAGTGAAAGGCAAGGTTTAATGTGTAGCTTAATCTTCTTAAATAGGCAAACAGATCGACGACTTGAATGGTAATGATTAAACACGAGGATCACGTGTACAAGGAAGGGTTAACAACGTTACAAAGAATAATGTAAGGATAATGTATATTTATTCAAGGGTCCGGCGGCCGACTATTAGTTCGTTTGTGATGAAACAGGATGCTAATATAATTTAAATATTACCTATTTGAAACAAGTATAAATTATTATTTTTTTTTTGATGAAAAGGAAACACGAACATGTTATTAAGTTAATTAAATCAATTATTGTCGAGTAGTAATGCTTTGATGAAACGGTTCAGTACAAACAAGTAAGTTCGTCACTAGATCCGGTATCCTACCTAGCTTTGTGATGGACAAATATGTTACAATGTTACATGCTCGTCTAACATGAGAAAACACACATACATCAAATAAATAGATATCGTGTCTGAGATCCTACATAAATTAGATGGATTAGAGTAAAACCAAGAGTCTTGCCATGTACACTTTATTTGGATATGATCATATGAGTATGTATTATTGTGGTACATAATAATTAAAAAAAAAGGGTTTCATAATAGTCAAATATGCATAGATCTGGGATATCGGGTTTGGTTCGGGTCATTTTGGGTCAACTATGTCTTCGGATTGGTACATATATCGGATCTATTAGGCCAATTCAAGTTTATCTAGGTGTGCATGCTTAGGTCAATAGATAATAGGTTAGGTAATTAGGTTTCATGTTAAAACTTTGAATCAAGTTTGGACCGGGTCGAATTTAAGGCTAAATTGCAATTGACCCTTCCCAACCTAAATCTGGAGGGCCACAATTTCAGATTAAGTTCGGATCTAGTCATTCCAAGCCAGGTTAATTTTTCTTAGCTTGTAGCTTAGTGCCATAGTTTTGTACCAACGCAAAGTTCAAATTAGGTCACTTTGGGTTGAGTCAACGTTTAATTTGAACATTCGAGTATTTCACATAAAGAATTAATAAATTGGGTTAAGCTTAAACCAATCAATGAAATCAAAATTAATGGTGATGTGTATGACCTAGACTCGTATGTACAAGCATTGCATATCTAATCAATCAATCCACAATTATGAATTATCCCATCAAAAAAAAAAAAAAAAAAACAATCAATCCCCAATACTTTAAAGTGAGATGTGCCCAGTTTATCTTTGTTTATCTGGGGATATAATCGTCTTTTCAAGTACAAGTGGAGGGGTACATGCGTCTTTTCATGTACTAGTTGAGGGGTACATGTGTAATCTCTTAAATGCAAGTTGCAAACAGTATTACAGTAATAGAGCAGCTCACCAAAAGTACTAAATAGTTGACCACACTTTTTGAATATATTTACAAAAATTGTCACCAGATTAACAAAATTCGTTAGTCCGACAAATTAACTTGTATTTGCCCCTTTTAAATACCCTATTAATATGTACATAATTTATTGTTAGAATGAATCAACATGTTCTTTTTTAGGTTATAAAATTATCATAACAATTATTTAACTCATTATTATTGGTGAGAAATACTCCCTCCACCCTATCTTTTTGCGTCATTTAACCTTTCACAGTATTTAAGACGCTTTTTAAAGCGTATATATCTCCATTATTTATGTTTAAAATTTATTAATATATCTATGGTCTACTAGACTACTACACTCATCTTAGCTTATAGATAACTACAAGAACATTTGTTAAAAACCTTATCAATAAATACGCATGTGAACAGTAGATTCAAGGGTTGATTTTCTTACAATTGTTATAATCAACACTCTACTTGGTTGCGTGATAAAATATTTGAAGTAGGGCCTTTTCTTGATATGTTTGGCTCAATTTTATTTATTTATTCATTTTGATAGGATGTTTGGCTCAATTATTACTCCATATTATTTTGATCAATTATTAATATTAATGTAGTACACATATAGGAACGAAGTATATAATTTTTTTTTTATTTTTTTTATTTTTTTATTTTTTTATTTTTTTGTGAAACTAGTAAGAAGTATATAATTAAATGGACTTTGGACCACGAATTAATAATAATCTGTTCCAAACATTAACATGTGGATTTTGTTAAAAGAATCTACTATATTCGTCCATATCAGTATCAAAATATTAAAGTCTACTATTCAATTTGTAGATCTAATTGGTTAACAACTTAATTGTAATAATTAAACCAATCAACCTTATTATATAGGTACATTATTAAGTTTATATTACATAGTATTACGTTGATATATTGATAACTACACTACAAAAAGATTTTACGTACTCATACTGAGGAATTGAATTGGCAAGGGGGAACCAACGAATTGAAGAGGGCAACTTCATTTATTCAAGGAAGGTCTCCACAAATCAGTGAACTACAAATCAACTAATAAAGGCGAAAACAACCATGTTTTCCTTTTGGATGTTTCTACTATGGTCATCTTACATATGACTATAGGTATACTTAAATCTCATTGGCTGATTTTTGATTTATTTTTTTAGCTTGGTCAAACTTTATTTAAGGGTATTCAAGGTATTTTCTGTTTTTTAATTCATTTTCTCATTTTCCATAATTCAATTAATGAATTTCTGAAAATATTATTTTAATTTTCGAATTAATTTTATCTAAATCTAATTTTAATAAAATCTAAAATTAAGATTAAAAAAAAAAAAATCGAAAAAATTTGTTCTTCGTCGTTCATCGATGTTCATCAATGTTCTTCCTAGTTCTTCCAAATTTTTCATCAAATAATGAAATCAACCACGATTTTATGTTCAATGTACCTTAATTTCAATCGCGCATCAATGGAGACCGAAAAAATAGGCCAATTTTATACAGCCATTGCGCAACTTTATGGTACATATAATCGGTTTTTTCATCCTGTGGGTGGGTTCTTAATCTTTGAATAACATATTTTAATTGTACAAAGTCAAGCATCGGATTCCAAAATAGCGATTCAAGGTATAAGAAATAAAAAATTTTTAAGTTTTGAGGTAATATATGTTCGTCATGAAAATCTGAGAAGAAACCGTAACACATTTTTTCTCACAACTTTGTTTGATCCAAAAAATCGAAGATCGAATTATAAACACTGTTTGTGATTAAGGTATTGACCCAAATTTGAATATGACATAGCCTTAATTGAATTTTAATAATTGTAAACAGATAATGACCAAACGTAACATTGGACATTTCCAATTATTATAACAGAATTTACTTCGATGTAAATTTATAATACGATGAACCTAGACATTTATTCGAACTAATCAGTAAACAAAAATTATGGAATCGATATATTTTAAGTTTAGAAATTGCATTTTAATATTGGAAATCACTTATTCTAATTATGATCTTTTCCTAAATTTCTATCTTTTTAAATTTTGAATAGATTAAATATTGGTAATCAGTTATTCTACATAGGATATTTTCCTAGTTTATTATCTCTAAAATTTAAATGATTTTTATCTTTTAAATTTTAAAAAATCTTTACAAACAACAGCGTTAGGGTTTTTTGCTTCACATCTTTATCATCCTCGCATATCCTTTTCAACCAAATTTGTTTCACAGTTTGCACAATTATTTTTGTTATTCAAATCATGGTGAAAAAAGCTAAACCCAATGTAAGTATACTCGAAATTGAATTTGTTTTTTGCTATGTATTTTAACCAATATTTAAAATTAAATTAATTTTTTTTTTTTTTGCATATGATGAACAACTTTTTATTTTTTGAAGGAATTATTTATGAACATTGATTTCGTCTATATAGGGTTTATGTTTTAAGCTAATTAAATTCATTGATAATGGTATAATTCCATTTTTAAATTACTCATGATCTCTGGAATTGATTTATCGTTGCAGAAAAGTAAGACAATGGAGAAAGAAATAACTGATATTCACTGCAAACTGTCAAACATAGAGTTGACATTGGCTAAACTCGTTGCCGATGTTGCTGCTAGTATGTCACAGAGTTCAACCAAGGTTCCAGAATCAACTGATTGTAGGACTGACGGAGAAGGAGACACTGTTGGTAAAACTCCGCATGGAAATCGTTCGTATTCTCCTTTCCTAAGCCCTGATGGCGAGTTGATGGTTAGCTCACATATCTCAACAACTAAGAGAAAGCTACAAGTTAATGAAGAAGGCGAAGAAGGCGAAGAAGTAGAGGAAAAACACTTCGCTGGCTTCGATGTTGAATCATTCGACATAAGAAATATCCGTTTTACCGAGCCTCAATTTCCACCTGGTCTGGAAACACTCCAAGATCTTAAAGAGGATGAAGAAAAAGCGAAGGACAAAAAGACAAAAGATAAAGTTAGAAGCCCTGATATCAAAGTGCTGACTCCAAAGCCAAAAGAAATAACAACCACTGATAACGGTGAACCACAGACAAATTCGGAGAAGAGGCCGCTTAGGAGGCCAAGACAAAGGAAATTGAGTCAGATTGATGATAACAGTAATGTGAATTTGAAAAAGGTAAATATGTAATCAGTAAATATAATATTGGTCACTACATTACGGTTTTTTAACGACATAATCTATTAACTGTTCTTCCCCATTCACAAACACAGGTTTCATCTTCATCAAAGCCAAAAAAGGGGAATAAAAGCAATTCAAAGGCCCAAGATGCACAGGTAATTTCATCATATTTATGCCCAACTTTTTTTTTGTGTACCGACTAATCATAAAATGGTATTCAGAAATATAATTACCTGTAATTACATATTAAGTTATTACTAATGCCATAGGCCCAATTATCAAAATCAAAAATGCGGAAGGAATGCACTTCTAATGCAATACCTGAAGAGGTGATATGTAGTAATATTTATTTAATCAATAGGCAAAGACATATACATATATAGCGCATTGCCTATATATGTATTGCTATATGTCTTTCCTAAACCTTTTAATCTTAAACTGCAGGGACCAAGTGAGGTAATTGAAGTACATACTACTGATGATGATGAGGATGTGTTACGGGTTAATGAAGAACATTCAACACAATCTTTATTTCTTGAATATGTATCACATTTGGACTCCTTGGAAAAACAAATATGTGTGAATGTTCACAAAGATGAGAGCAGTGAGGAATTTTATTGTGCCAAAAATAAATCAATTATCAGGTTGTCTGTGGGTGAATCTTGGTGTTTGTTTCCGGATAATGTAATTACTAATCAGGTATACTATTATTACTAATTTCACATCGAATTTGTTTTCTGGGACATTATTTGTTTTGGTGGAACATGACATGACACTTTTAATTTATTTAACTATTTTAATTGCAGCTCATAAATGTCTATTTGTATGATATACAAATGGGGTTAGATGACCCAACTAAGCTGATATTGCCAGCAGCATTCCAGGTACATTGGCTTTTACATAAAATGGGAATAAAAGTATTATTTGCTAAACTCATAAATTTACATTATACATGCTGCGTGTAGACATTAGTACTGAAGTCAGACAAAAGGTGCTGCATTACATGACTCCATCTATTCTCAATTACTGTTCCAAAGTTTTTGATCCATTTATACCGTCTTGGGATCTCAACAAGATTGAACAGGTTTGATATATTTAACATATACAAGTTTTGTCTAACATAAATTTATGTCTTTGATGATCTTTGATGATAAGTGAGCCACAAAATGTTGTTTGTTCATCAGATATTCATACCCGTTATGGAAATAGAAGAAAATCATTGGTTCCTATTGGTGTTTAATGTCAAAATAAAAAAGGTGTGGGTAGTTGATTCACTACTGGTCACAGACAACAGATACAATCTTGCTAAGGATATGGTAATTAAATTAACTATATGCCAATACTCTTATTGTTATTAATTGTGTGATTAACATGGTTGATAAAATTGTGATTAGATTAAGTGTGCCAGCAATGCAATGCGGAGAAATCCATTGGGTCAATTTTTTAAAGATTTCAATAGTATTACAATGGACACTTTATCTCTTTTAACACAGTCAAACAGGTATATCCAACAACATTCCTTTTACTAGATTGTTTTCATTGTTGTAATTTAAAAAATTCTAATTTAAATAATTTTTGGTGTACAGTCATGATGGTGGAATGTTTGTTTTAAAATACATCGAGTGTGGTGATATCAACGCCATGAAGGACATTACTTACAGAGTACGGATCAAATTTTATTCTTTGTGAAACTTATATATGTCATTTGTGGCACAATTAATAACTTCCTTTTCATTTGTGTCATTGACCAGACAATTGACATGCGTGTTGAACGATTAAAGTACCTAGCAAGTCTTCTTCTTAGCAAGAACAATGATGAAAGTAACATCGAGAGGTTGATTGGTGATAAATCCAGCTGAATTTCATGCCAATGTATCTTTTGGTTTGGGAATTGTTTTACAAGTATTTACCTATATTAATTATGGACAACATAAATAAAAGTTCAAGCCTTACTAATTTCATTAATGTTTACAAATTGTTTTTTTTTTCTTTATTAAGATAGAAGTTGTGTAAACTATTTCTATCTTTCCTTTAGTAATGAGTGATGTCAAAAATGAATGATACTGCTAAAAAATAAATTGAACACTGTACTTTTTTACAGTTACTCTGTTAATCTTATGTAATGACCAACCTATATTATTGCCATAACACAAATAATTTTAATTCCAACAATGTTGTAAGAGTTGTAACTTGTAAACAACTACTTCTTCACACAAATAATTTTCTTTTTTTAACAAAGTTCATTGAAATTATAAACGAGTTCCATAGCATTTCTGTAAACAACTTTAGAGATCAATAGTAACATGTATTTTGAATAGGTTTTTACCTAATGCAATTAATGATATTACAAAAATAGTGTTTTATCTTTAGAGATCAATAGTAACATATGTAATGGCCAACTTTTATTCTGGCCAAATCATGTACTCCATTTTTACAGATACATTAATAATGAAATTAATAAAACGTATTCACATAAAAAGGGTATGTGATTAATTAATGATAATGTAAAAATAGGCTTTTCCCTAATTGTAAAATACATTGATAATTGAGCACTTTACAATGGCGTTAATGAAAATACAGTGATTAACGATGATGCAACAATAGACTTTTCCCTAATTGTAAATTATGCCCAAATAGGTTTTCACCTAATGTGATTAATGATAATGCAAAAAAAGGCTTTTCCCTAATCATTATTCTAAATGAATCCCAAGCATTATGTAATGACCAACTTTTATTATGGCCAAAACATATACTGCAAAATAGGCTTTTCCCTAATCATTATTGTAAATGAGTCCCAAGCATTATGTAATGATCAACTTTTATTATGGCCAAAACATATACTGCAAAAATAGGCATTTTTTTTAACTAAGTTGCATTTTTTTTCTAAACATATTTATAAAACACCATCTAACTGTATTCTATTACAAATACTACATTATATTAAAATTATAAACTAAGTAATACTACCTTGTTCATGTCAGCATACTACACAACAAACTTGTCCAAAATATTAATCGAAATAACACATAAGAAATACGAAATAGGTAATGTTCAGAACTAGGATTTGTTAATGCCAATCACATGTCAGTCTCTTGGTCCTTGTTTTCAGTGGTTGAGGACCCACCTTCAGGCTGAAGCTCACTTGCGCTGCCCACATTTGCAGTAGGGTCTTCAGGCGCAACCACATCTGCAGTAGGGTCTTCAGGCACACCCTCATTTGTAGCAGCATCAGCAGCAGCTTGAGGACTTGGTTTTTCCTCCGCACCATCAGCAGGAACATCAAGAGTTGATTCTTCACCCTCAGCAGCAGTAGGAGCTTTAGGAGCTTCAGGAGTTGGTTCTTCGACCGATGATGAAAGGCGCGAAATCACCAATTTGACGCTTGAATCAACGTCCTCCGTGACCTCCTTCTCACTGCCACCACCCTCTTCATCACTCTCTTCCTTTTCCTCACCACTCTCCTCCTTTTTCTCACTTTCTGTTTTTTCTTCACTCACCCTTTCCTTTCCTTTGGTTTTTTTGGTTGAAACTTCAGTTTCAACTGCCTTGTCCTTTGCCTTTTTTTTTTCAACTGTCACAATTTCAACTTCCTTCTCTTTCAACCCCTTCTGTTTTTTCTTTGGTTCCTTTTCACCTTCCTCAAAAATGATCTTCTTCTTCACCGTCCCTTTCTTTTTGTTCACATCTTCTTGTTCTTCTTCTTTTTCTTCAACCACTTTCTTTTTCTTTGAAGGTTGAACCTCTTGTTCACTGTCTGCATAATCACCAGTGCCAGAGTCCTCATCATCCTCATAATCACTGCTCTCCTCCTCATCTTCTTCTTCAGATTTTGCTCTCCTCTTTTTCCTCTTATCTTCTTCACTAGTCACTGGATGATACTCTGCCAAAAAATCAGATATCAGCCTCCACATCTGATTCACGGCTTCACCCCACTTGTCAATCTTATCGTTGATGCGATCAAAGGCTCTCTCAACCATCTCAACATGTGGTTTTGGAGCCTTTCCTACCATATTCGCTTTATCCTTGTCAATAACCCCCATCATCTGAAAGATAAACAAATATCCGTTCATACAAGTAAGAGAAAATATGACCAAAAACAAGCACAAACATGTTTTTGACTCACCATAGGTGTGAAGTAGCCCTCTTTTAACTTGCAGATCATTTCATGCAAATTCTTCGTCTTCACATCATTCCAGTCCCTAATCCTTGGCAGATCATACTTCCAAATGTTGTGTAGTCCCTCCCTAGGGGAATACTCACAAAATATTCCCTACATATATACCCACAAGCTAATTCTTATTACCAGTGTACACAAGGCATACAACAAAATAGATTCTGCCACATTCAGGTAATAACCTATATACAAATATGTCAAAACAATTATTCAAACAGAACTCAGCATACTAAAATGTATATATAAGTAATCACCATTAACAATGTTTGTTAATACCTAATACAATTCAGGACAGAGACAAATCTACATTTGTTTTTAGGTAATGATTAACATAAACATTTGTCTTTACAAACATATACTGAAAATACACTAACAGTCTGCCAGAAAATACTCTGACATATACAGGTAATTACCAATATTCAAAGATGTCAACACACACATCACTCTTTGTTAATACTTTCTCTGGTTGAGGACATACACAAATTGACTTTTATCATTATAGTAATGATTTACATAAATATATGTCATAACCTACATATATTGAAAATACACCAATAGGGCCCCATCAAGACAGGTACTAATCCTAAATATACTCTGCCATTTACAGGTAATCACCTATATACAAACATGTCAAAACAAACACAAATATTATTAGGATGTATAAAAAAAGCTCATTTGCATAATTATTGTTTTTTTGTTTCCATTATTTTAGCCAAGAAATAAGCACTGAATTTTGAATGGGTCAATTCTTGACATAAATTATAGAGGATAATTTACGTATCATATAAGATATTTAAAGTAAATATAGCAACATAATAATGTATATAAATTGGTTGACTGCAATAACCACGAAAAAGCATCCTTCATATATTTTTTCCATTTTTTTAGGTTCATCAGATATGTTTATATTGGAAAATTCAATTAATATAAATCTTCTTTATTGATATCAGTCGTTTAGGGAAAAAGAAATTCTTACTCTATTTTTAACAGCGTTTTATGCATAACGGAAATAAAATAAAATAAAATAAAATAAAATGAATTTCATTTTATATGTTCATAGTGAAATTGCTTGTCAAATTTTTCTTTTAAAAAAAATGTATCATGTAAACTGTACTCATTAATTAGACGATGTTATGAACAAGTAGTTACTACAGTAGAAAGGTAAATACGAGCATTTAGATTAACTATTTGAAAAAGGTTTGTATTAAAGTAGGTATTAACCTATACATTTATCTAGAATTACAAACAAAATTAATTATAATAACAACAACGTTAAACTCCATGATACTTCGTATTAAGAATATATAACAAATATAGACACGAACTTGTGTCACTTGTTTAATGACACCAACGTGCCCAAAATATTATAAAAGTGACATTATAGACATTAACATTCAATTCATAACACATGTATGTAGTATTTTCTTTCCGACACAGTAAGACCTCTTTGAAACTAATGATTGTTCAAAAAGTCACACATACGTGATTAAGGGTTGTTCACTTAAGCAATTTTTATAAATGATAATTGTTTATGATCCAAATAGATGTTGGTGATTACAGACGTTGATAATGTTTAGTAAATAAAAATTTATTTGGTTTAACAATAGTTTTTAATAACATCTTATATTCTTATTACATAATTTTGTCACACATATTTTATAAACTCTAAGATTTAAGAATTTTAAGAAATTAATAAATGAAAGATAAATAGGCATAAACATTAAGTCACTTCATATATGTCATCATTATCCCACATCATATCAACCTCTACACTCCATCTCTCCCACCCACTTATTTACCTCGGTTTATGTAAATTGTATTTAAAAAAACAAATTTAAACAAAATTCACAATAACTCTCCCTTAAGTAAACAAAAAAAAAAAAAAAAAAAAAAGAAAAAGAAAAAACTGTTTTATTGAACCGTCAAAAAAGTGAAAAATAAAAAATAGAAAAAAAAAATTTTCAAAACCGCCTTTACCTTTCACAACCCTCCCCCATTTTTTCAAAAACCACCATTCTCCACAATCACCCCTCAAAATTGGTTACTTCTCTCTTGAAAAAAACCTCCATCAACTTCAAACCCGAACAAAGGTATGTACTATTTTAAGTAATTTGCTTTAATTACATTTTTTTGGGTTTAATTATCATAAACTTTGAATTTATGCTAAGATCACCACTTCCGAATGTAATGTTGGGATAATTGCATATAATTTTTTTAGATTGTTCCGATTTTTCTTCATTTTTTGGGAATGTTTACTCATGATTGTGCCTTTTCCGTTCTTCTTCATGCTTTATTCCATTTTTCGAGCAATTCTCATGTTTTTTCGACTCGTCGAGTTCGTGTGTATACTATGTTTTGTCAGTTATTTTTTTTGCTTTGAATTTATATACGATAATAAAGGTTTAACATATAGACCTAATTGCATGTAATATTTGTAATTCAGTCCTAAATTTCACAAGTTTCTCTATTGTTGGTAGTTTTTCGATTATTAGATAACTTAAATTATTTAATTTGAACAACTTTATTTGTTACTTTGTCTAATGTGAATTTTGCTGTTACAAGAGCAATGTATAATAAATTATTACTTACAAGTGTTGGTTTCTAGGCTAATTGACTATATTGTAGCAAAAATTACATTGTTCTGTTTTACTTTATGATTTTTTCCTTTTTGTGTCTTTGATGATGAGTGCCACTGTTAAAAAAGTGAATAACCTTTTTGTTTTTCTTGGAAATAATCAGTTATTAGTTTGGTCACCACATGTTTGCCCATTAACATTGAATGCTTTTCTGCTTGTCATTGGTTATGACCATTTTATAATTTGGTCTATACCTATTTGTCACAGATTGCTTTGTTCTGTTCTTTTAGGTAATGAGCCTTTGTTATTTTAATCTATACCTGTTATCCTTTGAAAGTAAATGCCTTGTTCTGTTCTCTTAGGTAATGGCCATTTGTAGTTTTAATCTATGCCTGGTACCCTTTGTAAGTAAATTCCTTTGATAATGATCATTTATTATTCTGGTGTACATCATATTGCCTTTGAAAGAATATGGCATGTTTTGTTTTTCATATGTAATGACCCTGTGTAGTTTAGGTGTATACATGTTTTTCTATGATAGTAAATGCCTTGTTCTGTTAACCTTTGGTGATGATATTTCATTCTATTGGTGTATACATGTTTGCATTTGAAAGTGAATGAACTATTCAACTTGTCATTGGTTTTATGATTACTCTATTCGGCTGGATCACTTATCTTTAAAATCTACACCAATATTTCTTACAAGACTTTATGCATTTTTTTTTCAGAAAAATGGTTAAAGTAAAGCAACAAGCAAGGCGACAGAACAAGAGACCAAGAAGAGGGGCACCCATAGTTGGGTTGGAAGAAACTTCCCCTCCTACTAAAATAACAACAAGGCAATCTGCATCCACTCCTGCAAGACCTTCTCATGCTGCAGCAGGTGTTAGCACTGAGCAAGCACCAGAAGCTGATGAACGGTTCCGGTCCAACCTGTACCGAGAGTTGTACTACAAGACATTCAGTAATCGGGCAATTTGTGATGGGCGACATGTAGACTTTGAATCCCTCGGCGAAGCCCATGCTGGTTTTATACATCAGTGGTTTAAACTCCAAGGATGGGATAAGTTGCTAACTGAACAGCATCCCATATACCCTGACCTTGTTCGCCAATTCTACACTCACTTTGATCATGCTAACAAAACGAAGGGAGTAATATACACTTGGGTCAAGGGAAAAGAGATTAAGTTGGATGAAAGTTTATTGGCTAGAATCTTGAAAATCCCGCGACAAGGGGTGCACGCCGTTCTTCCGGGTAAGAGATGGAGTACTCTTGAGGCATTTGATCCACAGAAATGTCTCAATCTTGTGCTAATGGAAGAGGACTCTGGTAGACATAAGAAACCAGAAATTAATGATCTGCCACGGCCTACTCGTCTGCTGCATTTGATTCTTTTCTACACGTTCAATTGCCGCAATGGTAGACTGTCTTCTTTAACATATCTTGACATGTTGGTCATGTACTTTATACTTACCGGCGTGAAGATGAATATGCCAAGGATGATGATTGACTACATGGTTGCAGCTCAAAAGGGAACAAAGAAAGGCTTATTCCTTCCTTATGGGATGTGGTTAACCAAAGTTTTTGAGCATTTTGGTGTGGATTTTTCTGATGAAGTAGTGCAATCTGGACCAAAAACACCATTCAACAAAAAGACAGTCAGTAATGCATTGGGTTACAAGTATGATGTGGATGAAAAAAAGTGGGTGTATAAAGCGGTTAAGCGTGCTCGAGTTCGAGAGCGAATTGATGAAGAAGATGATGATGATACCGGTGAGGTAAAAGGGCATGGAAACCTCAAAGTTGTCAAGTTTGAGAGCATTGTTGTACAAGAAATGCTTAAGCGCATTAGGCCGGAGATCTTCACTGATGACGTTATGATTGAGATTCAGGGGATAGCAAGGTCTAGGATGGACGACCAAGGTGGTGATTCAGGTGATTATAATTCCTTTCTTGACCTTAAACTCATAACTGTCTCTATTTGTAATGACCTAATATATTTTTTTTACATTACCATTGAGTCTTGAATCATGTGCTCTGTTTTTATAATTTGAAATATTTGTTCTGTTTTATAATTGGTATTCATGTATATTGTTTTTGGCTATCACCTAATTTCGTTTTTTTACCTTTGTAAAATCAGCTGATGTTATATTTGATATCTGTTTTATAATTGGTATTCAACTATCTTATATTTGGTTATTACCTATTTCATTATTTATTAATTCCATTATACTTGTAGGTTTTCTATTTGTTATCTGTTTTGTAATTGGTAATCAATTATCATGTATTTGGCTATTACCTATTTTTACGTTTTTATTGATTAAGCCAAATCAACTGATGTTATATTTGTTATCTGTTTTAAAATTGGTAATAAACTATCATGATTATGGTAATTACCTATTTTTTTTTCTTTATTAATTGAGTAAAACTGTCTGGTGTTATATTTTGTTAATTGTTGTGAATATAAAGATGATGGTGATGATGATGATTTGGATGCAACCTCTAGTGGAAAAACAAGTGCTGGTGGTGGTGAAGATCCATCTGGTGATGATGGACCATCTGGTGAACCATCTAGTGATGATGATGATGATGATTCTGGAATGATGAATTTTAACAAATGTTAGGGATCCTGCTTTTGGTGTAAAATTGTTGTACGCGTTCAAAAAAGTGATGGGTTTTTTTTTTTTTTTTTTTTTTTTTTTTTTTTTGTTGATGAAGACGACATTGTTTTTAAGGTACTTTTTGTTGTACTCTAGGTAAGCCCTATAATTGTGGCAAAACTTTCTAGTTAAATTAACTTTTGATAACTTAGCTTGGATTAGTCAAGACCATTTGAAGTTTTTTTCTCTTGCTTAATATATATATTCAGTTGTTAAGTTGATTACTATATTTAATGTATTAATTTCTTTATTTAAAAATTATCATATAAAAACAATTAAACAAATAATAATTAGCAATAACAACTTTATTAATAAGTGATTCAATTCTACTGTGTATTTTATTCAATTGTGTTTAGCACCAACTAAAAAATTCAAAAATAATTGAACATAAAAAACCCAACCCATGACATAAGTAACGCTGGCAAAATCACCGTTGTGTAAGCAATATGTTTGTTCTTCTCCATAGTTGATTGACATAATTGGCTTTTCAAGTCTCCAATTTGCTGCTCAAATTGTGACTTTTTAACTTTCAATTTGTCTAGCTTCGTAGTTAGAGATTGAACTTCTTTCTCGATTTCATCCAACCTCTTTGACATCATCTCACACTCGACGCATCCACCGACATCATCATACAACCATTTGAAAAAACCACAGTCAGCCTCCTGCAATTTGCAAGTATTTTAAAAACCCTAATTGGTTTTCCAAAAATAAATAATAACATATAAAAAAACTAATTGGTAATTGGAACCCTAATAAAAAATTTATGCCGTTAACTTCTAATTATTGAAATTAGACCAATTAAAAAGTGAGTATCGCCATTTTTTAGTGTTGATATAATAAATATATGAAAGCACTGTTCCTTTGGTCACAAATTAAGCACAAGGATTTAAAAAATTTACCGGATATTTACCACAACCACGAAATTTTCTACCCCTGTTGTGGTTACGCTTGTTCACAGTTCGTATCTTAGAGGGAACACCACATCCACATTTCACCATGAATCCCCCAAAACTAGAAGATGAACCTCCGGAATTTAGTGAATCCCCCATTTTATTTTTTTTTGTAATTTTTAAGATAGAGAAGGGTGAGAGTTGGACAAGTATATAAATTGAAGTTTAGTAACTGACTAGCGAAAAATAAGGGCGGTCATTTAAAAAATTTTAAATTTAGTTTGGAAATGCAATGCAGTATTAAATATACTAAAGCGATTAGTTTAAAAAATTAATTGACTAAGCTGTTACATATACTTATATCCGGTTTTACCCTGCTAATACTTATGTCATTACCTATTTGGAAGGTAATTGTGCAAACTGTGAAACAAATTCGGTTGAAAAGAGTATGCGGGGATGATAAGCATGTGAAGCAAAAAACCCTAACTTTTTTGTTTGTAAAATATTTTTAAAATTTAAAAGATAATTTAAAATTTAAAATCATTTAACTTTTAAAGGAAATAAATTAGGGAAACATCCTATTCTGATTTCCAATATATAATCTATTCAAAATTTAAAAAGATAGAAGATTAGGAAAAGATCCTATTTAGAATAAGTGATTTCCAATATTAAAATGCAATTTCTAGACTTAAAAGATATCGATTCCATAATTTCAAATAATTGATTAATTCAAATCATTGTCCAGGTTCATCGTATTGAGAATTTCCATCGAACTAAATTCTATTATGCTAATTGGAAATGTCCAATATAGTGTACGGTCATTACCTTTTTATAATTAATAAAATTCAGTTAAGGCTATGTCATATTTATATTCTGGTCAATACCTTAATCACAAACAAGTTTTATATTTCGATCTTCGATTTTTCGGATCAAAGAAGGTTGTGAAAAAATGTGATACCGTTTCTTCTCAGATTTTCATACGAACATATATTACCGAAAAACTTAAAATTTTAAGATCGTAATGCATAAAATCGCTATTTTCGCATTCGATGCTTGACTTTGTACAATTAAAATCTATAATTCAAAGATTAAGAATCCCTTGCGAGAAGATGATAGAAACCGATTATGTGAACTAGAAAATTGTGCAATGGCTGTATAAATCTAGCCTATTTTTCGATTTCCATTGATGCGCGATTGAAATTAAGGTACATGGAACATAAATTCGTGGTTGATTTCATTATTTGATGAAAAATTTGGAAGAACTAGGAAGAACATTGATGAACATCGATGAACGACGAAGAACAAATTTTCGATTTTTTTTTTTTTAATCTTAATTTTAGATTTTATTAAAATTAGATTTAGATAAAATTAATTCGAAAATTAAAATAATATTTTCAGAAAATAATAAATTGAATTATGGAAAATAAGAAAATGAAATAAAAAAAGGAAAATACCTTAAATACCCTTAATGAATGTTTGACCAAGCTAAAAAAATAAATCTAAAATCAGCCAATGAAAATTGAGTATAGTGATGGTCATTGTGAGAGTGACCATACTAGAATTTTTATTTCCTTTTTAGTTCACTTTACTAGTATAAGCCTTTTTTAAAATTAAGGTGTATTGGCTAGAGGTGTTACTTCAGATATGTGGGTCGAGTTCGATAAGGTTGGGTCAAAAAATTGTGTTATAAATTATTAATTTCATACAAATTAAATTGAACTTTAAATTGAGTTTTGTTCAAATCGATTTCAAATTGAATCGACTAGGTTAGTTCTGACACATCTAACTTAGGTATAACCATGCCATATGTTATGTTACAACTTACAAGGTAGGTCAATCATCCAAACGACTTAGAATTCGGTATATGAAATTCTTAACTTTGTCGTAATATATGTGCCAATTTTCAGCTATAGCTTTGAATATTTATAATAGTTAAGAGAGTCTCACACGTATTAATTTGAAAATTGCAACTAGATGATATATTAGCCTCTACAAGCTAAGTATTATTATAATATACTGCCTTCGTGTTTTTTTTTTTATTTTTTTTTTATTTATTTTTATTTTTTTATGCATCACTTGAGAATGCACATAGTTTTAGGAGATAAATATAATATTGTGAGTGGGTGAATAAATTATTATAATAAAAGTATGATGGGGACCATGAAAGAAAAAGTATGTGAGAGAGAATAAATATTTTATTATTTAAGTGGAGACATAAAAGAGAGAGAAATGATAATATAATTTGAGTGG
Source organism: Chenopodium album (assembly GCF_948465745.1). Lineage (NCBI taxonomy): Eukaryota > Viridiplantae > Streptophyta > Magnoliopsida > Caryophyllales > Amaranthaceae > Chenopodium > Chenopodium album. Next base: position 434,208 of record NC_137860.1, read on the forward strand.
GGTTTAAAATAAGTACAAACTTTTAAATAAATCGGATGTACAATAAATATTGTACATCCGTTATAAAGTTACCCCTAAAATAAGCAAAAGTTACCCTAATATGGACCCTAACATAAATAAATGTTACAAAGTATTTATACTTTATTGATAAAAGTTACCCAAAAATTGTAAAAGTGACCCTAAATTTGATAAAAAGTGACCCCCGATGTACAGTAAATTACTGTACACCGGATGTATACAAAAGTTAAGAGAGAATTAATAAAATATAGTATAACTTTACCAAATATAGAAGTGATGCATATAAAAAAAAAACACTCCTAAAAAGAAAGTGATGCATATAAAAAAAACGGAGGGAGTATTCGTCATTTTCCACCTAAAATGTAAGACTAGTCCATACCCATTGTTCCTTAGGAAGTGAGAAATAAATAAACCCAAGCCATCTTTGATGCTCTGAATCATGGAATATCTATCTTTGTTTAACGTGTAGACTTGTTTGCATTTAAGATGATTAGTCTTTAATTAAAATCTACTGTAAAAGATTGACACTGCAAAATTAAAAGTATATATTTTCAACTTATAGTTTAATAATATAATTTCTTATGAATTACGAGTAATACAAAAACTAATGATCAATGTGGTGTATGTGTTTGAAAAGAAAAATTAATAATAAAAATAAGAATACAAAAAGAACAATAATAATAATATAATACTCCGTAATAGTAAAACATAAACATAAATTAATATAATTATTTAAATAATATATCCATTTTAAAAGTTGTTTAAAATAAATTAAAAAATATTATGGGGTGCTCGGTTCCCGGCACGGCACCGCACCGCACGGCACATAAATTTAATCGAAAACAATGAAATAAATCCATTGATGGTAATTGATTAAACTACTTGAACTTTGCTCCACATAAATCCACATAAATTTGTAAGTATAATAGAAAACAATGAAATAAACCTATTTTCATGTGAGAAACTAGAAACGAGTACTATTGTGATAATATCAATATCAATTTTTTCTTAGGCACGTACATATATAGTATAATTTTCTCCATTTTGTAACATATATAATATTGAAAATTGCGAGATAAAATATAAATTCACTTTGTATGTACTTAATTATATTTATGTATAGGCGCAGGCACAAGTTTAGGTTTGAGTGATATTGCAACACATAAAATACCAAAACACTAGACAATAAAAACGTATTATTATGGCCTGGCCTTATTTGTTTCGTTACATGCATTATTGACAAGCATGGTACACCCAAAGCTTCATTATTAACTTATACAACGTATACTTTTCTTAAACAACATACGTTCTACAATTGCTCAAGTATCTTGATGTCGACGGCGGTGGTGGATATATAGAAGCCTAGACCAGATCTCCACAAGTTCCTCGTGTGTAGCATACAAGGTCTGGACAACACTTAAGGTAAGCGTTGCAGATTTGGTTCCTTTTCTGGCAACCGGACGGTCCATTGTTAACCGTTTCGAGCATTATGTTTGAGAGGGGAATCTGTTGTATGGTGTTTGTGGTGAGTGGAGTTGGGCGCACTGCCAAAGTTGGCTGTGTCATGGTGCCTACTAGAACAATTGCAACCATGAACAATAGCACATGACCAACTTTCATGCTCTTGGCCATTTCGGACATTTTAATGCACTAAATTATATTTTATGTAGATGGAAGTTGATGCCTGAACTATGTATACAAAATATATATAATCTTCTTGTATGAAGACGAGTTTGATGCGTTGGTATGATTGATATTGAGAGACCTCGTTTTATAGCCGGCGCAATGTTTAGTTTGCGGTGACTTTCATTTTCTTTAATGCGCTCATCAATGAATCTAGTCCACAAACTTATCTCTTAAGGATAAACATTTTAATGAATTAGGTGTAGAAATTCAACATGAAAACTTATTATTATATAGGAAAAATGTGAATCAACAATTGATACTCAACTAACAAACGAAAGGACAATAATTGAAGGGATAATATTGACTTGAAATGAATGTCACTCACGCATACGTTTCTTTTTTTTTTAATCAAGGACAGCGATATTGGTAGAAATAGGGCTCTAAAGACATGACAAAATAAAAATAAAAACATCCGTAAAAAATTAAAAAATATAATAGGTAATGAACTAAGCTTTTATGGACACAGCAACATTTTGATGCTCATTTAGACTGAATTAGCACACAACTTCTTTAGACATAAACATGTTTCATGAATTGCATATATTAATACCACTGCTGTGAGAGAATGCACGAGTATAGCTGATATTATCAGCAAGTATGAGAGAGCATGCATCGGGTCAAAATGTCAATCTTGATAAAAACAGATGTTATATTGTACCGGAAGATCGGAGAATTGCAATTCTGAATACCTTGGGTGTGTCCCTATGAAAGAAGTTGAAAGCAGGGGCGAAGCCAGAAAATAAAGTTTAGGGGGATGTTATATATATGTTAAGTAAAAATGTTTGGGAAAATTTATTTCGTATAAGATTGAAGGAAAAAAATGATGTAAATAAAAATGCTCGAACAAGTGACCTGCGTGCATACTTGATGGACCTTGGTAAAGTTGCTCCAACCACTGAGCTATATGTTTACTTACTTCCTTATATTCAGAACTTATTTTTCTAATATTATTTTTCTTATGGGGGCCAGTTAATAAGAAATGAATAGTCCACTGGTACATCAAGACTTCACTCTAACATAGAATCAAGCCAATCACTTGCAAATTACTACATTAAATGCTCAAAGATTCAAATAAAGAGCTTACATCCATAAAACCAGCCAACACAACAATTGCAACTAGTATCACTCAGCAGATATATGCTTCAATACAGCATCTGTAGACTTCTTCGCGAAATACTTCTGCCTAAACTGTACATAAGGATAACCCATAAAGGAAAGGAAATGTGCCGGTTTTGAAAAGGAAAGTATTTCATACCACACTTGATTCTTGTCATCCAGCTCTACTGAAAAGCGTTCTTCCCCGGCCTGTGTGTGCAAACATCAAGAACTTTGGTGAAATAGGCTACTTTAGAATCCCTATGATAAAATGTTATTCACCATAAAATGCAAATTCAACAGCTGTTCTCTCACCTATTGTGAATAACATTCCCTAGCTATCCTGGTTGGCATTCACAATTCGGAGATTATGAAAGAGAAGGAATTTTTGGTATACAGACAAAAAGACATCACTTATACCCAGGTTATCAAGCTAAACAATTAGCTCACCCAAGAATTTCACTATGTCAGAACACCCCTTTAGAAAGAATTCAAAGCTCCTAAATGAATAATCATGAGCCCCTGACATTCTCTGACCTCACCATATTTTAAACTGTCACAGTGTCACCTCCATGGCTCCACCGCATATTTCTCAAGTCTCAACTGGGATTGGAGGGGTGTGAAGGACCAGAAATGATCAATGGGTTTGAGATTTCTTCTGGAGCTCTAATTCTACAGGCTAAAATGTGGCAGAATATCTAGCTTTTCACATTGGATTAGAGTGTGCAGCCTGCAGCATTTGGGAGAATGCATCCATATTCACTGGTTCAAGAGTGGCTATTTCAGCTCAGTTACCCAAAATTAGAGACCTGTTCATTTGGTGAAGCTAGCAAAGGAAAATAAGATGCTGAACAGTTGGAGGTGAACCCCTTCAAAAATTTATCGTAAGTTAAATTTTTATGTATTTCATATTTTCTGAACATGGTTTATCCTGAACCTATTGTGCCTAGCAAACCTAAGCACAGCTTGATTTGTGGTAATCTAATGTTATCCCTCTAAGCTTTAACCTAAAAAAGGCCACAAAAATTTTGTGCAGTTTTTAGATCTTGCCAAGGAAAGAAGACCCCAATGAGACCCAAATGAGTGAGTGACCAAGTAATTACCTTATCCAAACTTAGAAACCAATAAACTGCAATTTGGTTCTACAAACCTATGTTCTATATATATATATATTTTTTTTTTGACACAATGTTCTATATATTGTTATTGTCCTTCAATATCAACAATAACTGACCAATCTAGTAGTTTTACAGCAATAAGGAAACCCACAGCCAAAATTCTGGAACTTCCTAAACATAGCATGTGAGGCAATTCTGGATATACAGGTCTGATGTCTCACAAATTTCATTCAAAGGATCCAAACTTGGTTCTTCAAACCTTAATATTCAAATAGTTGAACACATTATTGCCATTGTAACATGATAGGAGGAGGGTTGAAGGGAGGGGACTGTGGGGAAAAGGAGAAAATTAGTACACAATTCAATCACATACCACTATAGAATAGAGCAAAGTTATTAAAAAATTCAATCATGTGTGACATGCCACAAAATCAGAAGGTATAGAAGAGCAGTGAAGAGGGAAAAGATACTGACCAACAGGTGACCTTGAAGGGTGCCACTACCAAAGCTGAAGGAAGCTTTCATTTTCCCAGAACGCTTGTTTTCATTCACATACACCACCTGAAGAGGCATCATCAACCATGGAAGGAACTCCTTGACACAAACACAAAATTTTACCCCACTTTTGATCGGAGTTGTAGGTTCAACGAATGTCCAGTTCATTTGGAAATGCCTGTATATACATGACGATCAGGGAAATCAATCAATGAAAGATATCCACACTATCTAAATCTTGAGTACAGAACGAAACTACCTCCAATTCTGAAGTGCATTCTTTCCTTTCTCATATGTCTCTTGACCAGAACCAATTAGAACGCGAGCATGATTTAATAAAAAACCCTCTTCTGATAACTGATCATCTTTCTGCAGTGAAGATATTGACCTATCAGTAGCTCCTATGCGTTTAAGATTATAGTTGAAGGAATCAGTCCTGCAAATAGCATAAAAGAAACAAAAAGAAATCACCTTGAGAAACAGAAGAAAGTTAACAAAGGCATAAAACAGAAATTGAAACCTTGATTTACTTTTCCAAGCAAGCCTTTTGATCTTTCAATGACGGACGATTCCAACATAGGAAAACCATTCTTTCCTGTCAAAAGCATTGATGTTTCTAGATTTAAGCAGTCAGCTCAAACTATGATCAAAGAAAAAAACTTGTTCACCAATATAGAATAAGATAAATTTATAAACACAAAAGTAAAAAAAATCACCCCATTATCATCAAAAATAGCCCAAATCATTGATAAAAATCACCCATATCTTCATTCTCTTAAATGAAATTTTCCATATTTACTAAAAATGTGTACATTCATCAACTAAAAACTAATTCCTCCGTTTCTTAATACATGCAACATCATATTTCATTGGATTTACAAATATTTCCCAATACATGTATCATTTCCTTCAACGGAAAGGACAACTTTGTTAAAAGTTGTGAAATTTCATCTCTCTCCGCTCAATTGGAGTTTACTTGCATAAATAAATTATTCGAATTTTTTAAAACCAGTAGTACAGAACCCAATTCTCATTTCTACAATATATCAAACAGTTGGTGTGCAATGCTCATCATTTGACAATCCAACAACGGCCTCAAATAAAGGGGAAAAAATGCAATCTTTATGCAAATCAACAACCAAATTATCAAGTTACCAATAAATTGAACAATATTTCATACTAAAATAATAAAAATGCTACAATGTTGAAAATTGATGCTAATTTTAGAGTAAAGTTGAGAAGATATATGCAATAAGATTCAAACCAAAGACAATTGAAGAAATTTAGAAAATTTACCTAATTAAAGTGACAACACTGATGAGTAGTCTGTGGAAGTAGTGATAAATTTAGAGAGAAGAAGTCAATTGATTTTTTCTTTCAAGACCAACAAAATTAACTAAGCCATTAAGGAACCACATTTATCCGAAACAAAATTTGATCCAATTTGTTACTTCGTGTTAATCTGAAAATAATTTTAACAATATTTAGGTAACTTTGATTTGCACTCCATGTTAAGTTTGATCGCATTTTAACGTGTGTTTTTAAATAGAGATAGTTTTTAAATTTAAGTAGAAAATTTTATTTTTAGTGCGCAGCTGGCCAAATTATGTAATCGCTTGTAAAAAAATAAAGTAGCATTTATAATAATAATAGAGTAACCATTATAACAATTGGGAGGGACTATAACCTAACTACTCAGAACTGATTCCGAATCCGAATTAATCCAAAGGGTGAACTGGGTAGAACACCAAAAAAAAAAAAAAATTATTATACTTATTGAATAACCATTAAATAACAAAGTAATCCCTACGTGACTGACAAAGTAGCCTCTATATTACTACTAAGGGCCTGTTCTCTTCCGTTGAAATTCAGTTCAGTTCAGCTCAGCTCAGTGTAGTTCAGCTCTTATGTCTAATGATATTGCTAATGATATAAAGCCAAATTTCATTCTTTTAAGCTCTTATTACAACGACGACAACAACAACAACAAATAATAATAATAATAATAATAATAATAATAATTAATAATAATAATAATAATAATTATTATTATTATTATCAATAAATAATAATAATAATAATAATAATAATAATAATCATGAATAAATAATAACAATAATAATAATAATAATAATCAATAATTAATAATAATAATAATAATAATAATAATAATAATAATAATAATAATATACACATAGGTATAGTAATATACTAGGTTAAGTCCCGTGCCATGCACGGTAATTTTTAATACTTATCATTAGTTTAAGACTACTATTTAATTATAAAAAAAATTATACCTAATTGCAAAATATGATGAAAGTTCGGTAGTTACAAAAAAAAAAAAATTATCACACTAAAGAAAACAGAGAGAAAAATATATGCACGACTAATAAAAATAACTATGAATTACATTACAAAGTTATAGATTGAAAACCTATTATTGCATATATAAATAAATAAATAAGATATACTTATCAAATAGGAAGTGAATTATTATTGTATAGTTTGTATTAAAAACTTTTCTAAGAAGCTTTGGCCAAAAAGATAAAAAAATAAAAAAAGAAAACTTTTGGAGGGAAAATTTTTAACCAGTAAATGACATGTGTCATTTCTGGTTTTGCCTTTAGTATAAAGTTATAGATAATCAAAGAGCACTAATCCGTAGTTAAAAATCACTAATTAATAAGTTTAGTTCAGTTCAGTTCAGCTCAGTTGATTTCAGTCAATCAAAACAGGCCCTAAGTAATCCTTATAACCCTCCTTAACACTAACCGAGTAATCTATGATGGTTGGCCATATCAGATAAATAATATAAGTTCAAATTAAAATAATTTTAGATACAAACATATAAACAAAACATTGTTTTGTAGATGGTAGAACAATGAACAATATACAATATACAATAATGAGCTTAGTAAAATAAATATGTTGCAAATTTGCAATTCATCATAACCAAAGGAAAAAAGAAAAGTGTTGCAATTGATTTGAATTGGAGGGCATAGAATTGGAGGGCATAGAACATTTAAAAACCGATTTGACCCAATAATTTTTGTAACAAATAAAAAGTTAAGACATCAAACAAATAAGCCATTACAAACAATCTATCAAACTAGCCAACATCCAATTGCCAACCAAGGCCACTGTCTCCATACCCCCCCAATCAACTACCTCTATTCATGTATTTAAACTATATGACCCTTTTATAAGAGGCTATCGTACAGCTATTAACATACCAGATTACTAGTAAACATACATGGAAAAAACAGTATGTCGCTAAACTAGGTGCAAAAACTAAATGTCATCGCTTCAAAGTCAAATTCTTGATGTCATCTAACTCCGAGGAAGTTCTGAAAACAGCATGAGATCCATAATCTGCAAAATAGGTGAATAACATCAGAGATAACATTCCAAGTTATTTTACACTATAGCATGATGATAAAAGAGTTGAGACGCACCTTAAAATCTAGACAGTTGAGCTCCTAATCACATTTAAATCTTTGTTATACCAACTCTACAACTTGCACGTGTTACTTGAAATTTTGAGTGAAAAAAAAAAAAAAAAAAAAAAAATCCATTCTGCATGCAGAGAAGTGTAACTATCATTAGATTAAAGATAAAACATACTGTAAGAAGCTCTTATTGGAATTGTTACGATATGGATAATCTGTCAATTACCTATTGTAAAATTAACGAAGCTCATCGTGGTAGTCATAATCGTCTTCATCACTGAAAATAGTACTATAGAAAACATATGGATTATCAATCATCTCTTCCAGTGAAAGCCGTCCATCTTTATCAGTATCAGCCTGAGATACATGTAGCAGGGATATTAGAACTACCAAAGATAAATAGGAGGGGAAGAGGAAAAAAAAAATTAAAAGACTACTAGGCTAACATGCAGATTTCAGCAGAATACTCTCCACCACAACTTCCAAAAAGGAGAAAAAAGAGCTAGCTTAAAAAAACCCGTGGATGGTAGCAAAACCAACAGTCAACAGAGATTAACAAACATAGTGTAGATTGTGCATACCAACAGCCATGATTACAGATATTACAGACAATCCAGCACTATAAAAGGAATGGCTTAGTCCAATAATTTCTTTGATGGCAGGGAGATGATTTCCAACTTTCAATGACTTACTGCCTACCATTTGTTCATGTAGATCCACAATTTAATCAACAACCAATAACTCATTCTCGCCTATTCAATTCTCCTTTTTCTTCTCTTCTTTTGTGTCCCTCTGCTTATCAATTTTCTATCCTTTCTTCTAATCTTCCGTCCAACTATGTATATCTAGGGACTAGGGTTAGCATTTGAAATACACTAACCCAGAAATTCGGGCTGACACCAACAAGAAACAGCATACACGTAACAAATTTGAATTCCCGGATAGGCCAAAGGTCACAAAAGTTTCTATCCTCCCTCAAATTTTTTTTCATTGTTAAAGCTTTTCTACTCTTTGTTTTTCAACTAAAATTTATTCAAAAACTGAGGATGACATAGATAAGAGACAGAGAAAATGGGCAGCTGCTCTTTGAAGTGAAAATTCACATGCTGAATTGACGGTGTGACAAAATCAGTAACCTCAAACCATTATCAGTAAACTCCTTTAAAACTTTATTATTAACTCCTTCGAATCTTTAGCACCAACTTCATCGCTTATCAAAATGAATAACTCCATATATATGCATGCATGGCCAGTAGCCTCATTTAGTTATCAGCAATTCAGCATCACATTTTATGCACAGTCAATAACACCGTCAGTTTCAATACCCCCAGATATGCATTGTCAGTAACTTCATTTAATCAGTCACAACATTAACAATGGAAGACTAGATTGTTGGGTGGGGCCATTGACCACAGATTATCAGAAATATATCACCAGACACCAACACCTAAATTTAACCTTATGCACAAACAAGGTTTATCAAGACCTATTGACCTGTTGTGAATTGTATTTTAGGCGGAATAAAAAAAAAACATGTAGAAATGCGAAATGTGTGGCAGTGTGGGTAATTGTATAATACGTGTTACTGCCACATGCCTCAACTTTAAAGAGCCTTGGCAACTCAAAACAAATTGTGCTAATAATAAGCTTTTTAGTGATTCCAATAGCACTAGTAACCTTATAATTTACTTATATGTGGGAGTTACAAGCTGTAATTCTCTACTTTAATTAAGTCATGCTGAGGTGGGTAGTTAGTAATTAGTTTCACTTTATTTCCAGATTCTGCTGTAATAAAGCTTTGTAAGCTCTTCTTGTATAAGAGGTTTCCTCACTCCTTTCATTTAATGAAAACAATAAGATAGCCCATTATGAGCTCTACTTTTCACTCTCCTGATTATAAGAGGATTCATACATAAAAACCTATTATAATTGAAAATAAAGGAAGTTGAAATCCTAAACCAAATACTGCATAATCGAATGGCCTTGATTTAGTCTATTGTAGTAGCAGTAGCTTTTCTTATGTGGTTGAATTCTCCCTCTACCCAAAATAAGGGGCAAGAAGTCTACAACAACTTAAGCTTAGAGGTAAACACACTCCAATTTAGAATTACATCAGACAAAGACAAGCTTAACAATTATGGCCTATTAAATAAGGGTTGACAGATGGACAACTTATAGATCAGGAGCTTTGTAGGTAGCTATGAATAAGCAGCATGTGAAAGAGCCAGATGAATCATCATTTCACTCATGAGGTCGATAAGGATGTTCACAAAGCTCCCCTAACCCCTTACTAATGAGGATCACTTCTAAAATGAAAGTTCCAAGAAGAGTCAAAGACATAAGAGCATGATGAGCAGTAGTTATTAAACTTCCAAATTAAGAATCATTTAACAATGTTCCAAAAGAGTTAAAAAGTGAGTTTGTTTGAAGCGTTTTAGCATTAAAAAATTCAAAAATATACTAAGTCAAAGAGAATACCTAAATAAGTTGATGAGAAACCTAAACTTTAGACCAGGGCTCCTCTTTTCACACTATATATATTCAGGTAATCATACTAGTCAATCTAAGAGCAGCTAGACAGAAAATAACATCCTCCCTCTAGGTGTACCATAGCTTGTAGCTCCCCGGCCTGTAGGGCCACTTGTAGCCATATTTCAACGAGTTCTACACAGCTGAGCCTACTATTTCCTTCTACAGACAACGGTCTTTCAAAAGCCAAACTTGGCAACTGGAGAACTGCTTATGACTTTGCCAATTCAGCTATATGCATCAAATTACGTAAACTAATGCTTTAATGCTTTCAGCGAAGACAATGATACCATGACACCAACCAACCACACCACAATCACACGTCACCGGGTGATAACTCAATCATGTGTTACCAACGTAACACTGCAGTTGCTAAATATGACAAAGAATTGAAGCTTTAGCACTTAGCAGAATTCTGAGTATCATACAAAAGTAAAAAATAGCATAATGCTCTCACAAATCAACACTTTTCTAGCCACAAATAAAACTTAAATGCATAAGAATAACAAAACATTAATTAAAAGGAATACCTGAGATATGATGTAATCTGCCTGTTGTTTGGCATAGTAGCGTTCTGAAGGATGAAGCTTATCAATTATAGGTAACAACTCTGAGTCTGACAATAACCTGTAAGCAGAAATATGTCATGTTTTACCCTAAGGAATTATTACAGGCCATAAATAGAGAGCCCTAAAAATAATAAAATTCAGAGAGCCCAAATCAACAGGAAAATTAATCTGTAAAACAAAGTATGCTGGAATGAAAAGAAGAGGAGTCCTGAACATATAAAAAATCCAAAGAATTTTGAGATGTACCCATCACCATCTATGTCAAGCTCATTAAACAATTTCCTAGCAGCAGGAGTTTCAGTAGAATCATCTAAATGATGAGTAGAATTGTGCCCATGCCCATCTTCTTCGTAGTTTCTCACCAAATCGAAAAGCCCATGGAAAAATTCGCTGAAGTTGACCTTGCCATCTTTATCTGTGTCCCTTTCCCTGCAAATTAAAAAGGACACAACAAGATCAGAAAGATCCTTGACCATCAAGCCACAAAATCCTATGGCAAATCTAGAACCAGTTAAAATGTTTCTTAAAATATAGACAAACACCACAACATATACACCATCAGACAAAAGTTAAGAAACACACGATAGTCTTATTAAAATTATCAAGATAGGAACATTGTTGCAGCAAAGTTCCCAGTCAAATCAATGTTGCTCATTTACTCAAGATATTTGAAAGGATTTCTGAATTTACTGTGTTCTTGACTCAAAGAATTCATAATAAGAAACTAGCATGCATCAATAAAAAGTAAGTGACTCCAAAAGTGGCACTCAAATGAGGGGAAATGAATTTGAAATTAAATCATTGATTGGGTTAAGAGCCTGATTGAGGTAGACCAAAATTTTGGTTGTCCTTTTAGAATACACCCAGATTTCATAGCAGAAACCTGGATAAAGGAGGAGGGTTACGGTATGCCAGTGACAGCCAGTATAAAACTTTGTCACATCCCATGACAAGAGCCAAACAGTAATACTCCCTCCGTCCCCAAATGATAGTGTCCCTTATGGGCAAAAATCACGGGAATTAAGAAACTTAAATAAAAGTAGTTAAATTACATTGAAAAGATGAATTTACATTGGGTATGTAAAATAGTAGAGAGAAAAAGTAATAAAAGTACATTGAAAAACAAAATTTACATGGGAAAGTTAAATTTGCACAAATATTGTTGTAATTGGAAGAAATTTTGATAAAAAATTGATATTAATGGTACTTGAAAAAAGCAAATGGGACTATCAATTTGGGACTAAAAATAGGCCATAAGGGACTATCATTTGGGGACGGAGGGAGTAAAATTTGGTTCATGTTAGCAGACCCTACTTTGGGATTAAGGCTTTGATTGATTGATTGATTGATTGGGTTAAGACCCTGATTGAGGTAGACCAAAATTTTGGTTGTCCTTTTAGAATACACCCAGATTTCATAGCAGAAACCCTTCCCCTTCGTCTAAAATGGAGAGGAACATCAACATTATATCACACTACACAGGACATACAGAAAAAGTGATCTTTGTAAGCTCAGCAACTGCAGCTTCATAAATGGACAATCATTCAATAGCATTTTCTTGCAAACAAGAGACAAAAAATAATAGCTTATTTCCAAAAAGATTTGTTAAACATACAACGGAACCAACTTCCTAAACTAGTAATATTGTTGCAAGGCACCCTATCAGTAAACGGTATAGACTTAGTGCAAGGCACCCCATTGCAGCATGGACATACTTCAGAAATACTCCGTGGAAAACATGCAAAAAGTTTCGAAGAAACTCAAAAGAACATAAAAGATAAGACAAAAATATGATAAAAGGATGTCTGCCAGTTTGAATAGAGAAAACTATTCAACATACCGTATTTCCTCTTTGCACAGCCACTGAAGTAACTTTGGGTTCTTTGTATCAGCAGGATGCAAGAAGCTATCAATTACAAAGAGAATTGATTAGGAAATCTATATAAAAACCAGTAGCACCCAATGACACAAGTGAGAATTTTAGACAGATGTAACATGGAGCTTACTCCTTGAACTCTGTAATATTTAAAAGACCATCTCCATTTATGTCAGAAGCATTGAAGTGATCCTCTCTCCACCAACCCATTTCATATCCAAAGGTATTATTATCTGCAGAATTAGATGTTATTCAGTAATTAAGGCAAAGTATATAATAGATATAGTAGCAGTTTAACACTAGCACCTGGATAAATGGCAAAATATGATACTCTGTAAAATATCAAGATTCTGAATGGAAACCAAATTGTGGATATAGAAAACAACGAACCAAATAAACAATTGAAACTTGGTACTAACACCCTTTTCCCATTAAAATATCAGCCCAATAACATCAAACAACAATGTGAAATGTGAATTTTGCTTGCAAGCACAACCACCATTCATGCCCCTGGGCATAAGTGGGTTTAGAATGTAAAGCACAAATATATCAATCAACTCACTCAATGGATAAATAATGCCCTCACGACCTAACAAACCTTACAACTCATGACAACACTAAGTAACTCTGAGGATGGCCTACAACAATTGAATTTAATAGTTTAGTACATACACTTGACGATCTTAGGCAGATTAACAGATATTAATTGAGACTCGAGGGAGAAAAAAATGAAAATGTATACAGAGATTAGCGGCATTGACGACTATAAAAGGATCACAAAAAACTATATTTCTTTGCACATCTTGTTAGAAACACTGATCAATGGGGTCCAAGAGCTATCTTAGCACAATATCAACTTTTGGCAATGTTCATTAAGCAGCAATTACTTTGTTATGCAAGAAACTTGCTCAATTAGGCAATTTGATGGTATGACTCTCATTTTCATTAAGGGGTCCATCATCAATTTATCATAGCAGTGTACTAAGATAAACCAATATTTTTACCAATAGGAGTCACCGAGTCAGTGCATCAAAAACTTCAAAATGTGAGTAAAGAATATTTAACTTACAAACCCCGCCCACCACCAACCCATTTCATATTATCTGCAGATTTAGATGTTATTCAGTAATTAAGGCAAGATTGTAGTATTATACAAGTAGTAGGTATGGTAGCAGTATAGCACTAGCACATGGATGAATGTAAAATATGTAAAATGGGAGTAATACTCCATAAATATCAAGATTCAGATATTCTGAATGGAAATCAATTGTGGAGATTGCAAGATCAAACCATATAAACAATTGAAACTCAGTACCAACTCCCATATTCCAGTAAATATATCAACCCAGTCAAATCAAACAACAATATGAAATGTGAATTTGGCTAGCAAGCACAGCCAACATTCATGCCCCTAAGCATAAGTGGGTTCAGAACGTAAACACAAATAGCTCAACTAACAACCTCGATGAGAGCACTAACTCAGTAACAAATTAACAACTACAGCAATTAAATTCAATTATTTGGTACGCACACTTTATGATACTAGGCACATTAACAGATATTGATAAAGAGTCAAGGGAAATTATAGATTGAAACAGATACAGTGATTGCCAGTATTGACGATTATAAAAGGACTACAAAAAATCGCAAAAAATTACTTTTCTTTGTACATGTTGTTAGAAACACCGAGCAAAGGGGTTCAATGGTTATATGTTTACAGCAGTCATAGAAGTATCTATTGGAAGCAAATCTGAGATAAATCATAAGCACAATATCAACTTTTGGCTATGTTCATCAAGCAGCAACTACTTTTTTATGCAAGAAACTAGCTCAATTAGGGCATTTGATGGTGTGATTATCTCATTTTTACCAATAGGAGTCGTCAGTGCATCAAAGACTTATTAGTGTGAGTAAAGAAGATTTAACATATACAAACCCCTCCCTCTTTTCTTTCCCCTTGAGTAAGCTCTAATTTCAATCTCTTTAAATATATATATCCTTGATAAGCAGGGGGCTTTGATTGCTAAAAGATTATCCAACAACATAACTGCCAAACTCACTAAAACCAAATTAGATTCAGGATTCCTATGCCCAGCATCTTAAAATCAGACCTTTACTGGAAACAGAAACCATAACTTCCCATCAATCAAGTAGCAATAATATCCATCAAGAACAATGTAATTGAATCAAGAGAAACAAACCAAAATATTCTCTGTTAACCCACCAAGACTAAAGCAAATTACTCAAGTCACACCTTGAAAGCTGCATTATCTTAAAGACCTTGATCCCTTATTTTCAAAATCACTGAAAACTACCAAACCCTAGACAACACCATTAAAAAATTGTACCTTACTTTCCCTCTGAATTTTAAATAAAAGTGTTGCATATCTTAGACAAATCAATCACATAATTCAGCATATTCAATATCAAACATAAGCCACCAAACACCCAAAACAAGTCCTGCACTTGAAAAACCATAATACATACTAAAACCCTAATCAATTTCAGTAAAGCAGCCAAATGTGATCATCCCTCCCCAAAACACTACCACCACCAGTCCACCACACACCCACCAGCCCATTAGAACTCGTTACGAACCCGAATCATTCATCGTTCAATTTCAACATACATTACAAGTTCAAATCAACAAATTGAACATAAAATAAATCAAAAACATAAAAATTGGAAAGAAAGTAAACCTGCAGATTTAACCCAACTAGGAGGCTCATACTCAGAAAATGAAACAAACCCATCACGATTCTTATCATGCAACTCCATCTCCCTTTGAGTCCTATGATAAACCTCCGTCTCAGCCTGCCGCAAATTCCACTCAGTCAGCTCATTCTCCGAGGCAAACCCATCAATGGGGTCCACATCAATCTTCGGAAACAACACCAACAATCTACTAGTCACATTAAATCTCTCCTCATCATTCAAATACTCTTCAGCATCCATGAAATCCTCCCACTCCGGCTGCTGTTCATACCCTGGAGCATGATGTTCTTCGACACGGCCGTGTTGATGATGCTCACTTTCTCTCTCCTCCCCGTGCCGGGAAAGTCCGGCGATCTCCTGGTGGTGCTCCTCGAAGTACATCCGCTCCCACTCCTTGTCCTCGCGGTGGCGCTCCATCTCGGCAACCACCGGATCGAACGCAACTGGGTCATGGTGATGGTGGCGGAACTCGAAGTGTGGGTCGGGGTGTTCAAGGTGGTCTTGAGATGTGAAGGTGAAGTTTGACCGGAGTTTGAGGCGACGGTGGTTGGTACGGCGGTGATTGCGGTGGGTGTCAAGGTGGCCGTGCGAGTCGTCACGGGTTGGTGAACGGGAGAGGAAGAGGAGGAGAGAGATTCCGATGATAATGTAGAGAATTATAGATAGTTTCACCATTGTTGGGAAAGAGAGAAAGATTAGAGTTGACAATGTGGTGGACTGATTGAGATAAAAATGGAGGAGAGAGAAAGAGAGAGGAATTTAACACGGGGTGGTGTGGTGTGGTGTAACACGGGGTGGCCGTGCAGGTTGTTGTTGAAGGCAAATCTAAATCTTGGAGTCTGCTGGGAATTTAAGTACGTATGTAATCTAGATTGCTACTAGTATCCTGATTTCCTCCTACTAATCTTTTGACTTGCATTTAATTTAATCACAAATTTTGGTTTGTTAATTGTTTAATTAAGGGGGAAGGAGAATGACAAGCTTGGGTTTGGGTCAATTTCTTAACTTAGGTGATGTTAATTGGATATACATACTTGTTCAAAAGCCCATTTTTGGTCATTTTTGTGGGTATACCATGAGTCCATGACCAAGTGTGTACTCTTTTTTTTTCTTTTGGGTACTTTGGTTTGAGCATTAAAGGACTAAGGACTTAGAGCCCAAGTTAATGCACACAATGTCAAATGAGGAACGAGTTTAACTAAAATATAAACAAAAAAAGAATACCCGTACTTACAAAGTTACAATAAATTTGCATGGACACACTAACCTTGTACGGTTCAGGTAGAGCTAAAATATAGACTCAATTTGATAACTCTATTTTTCATACTTTTTATGTTTCAAATTTTAACGAATTACAGGAAATTATCTTACATGGTTATACCTTTTCTAATTATTTGTATTTTGTGAGTGCAAGTATAAAAAATAAAGGTTTAGTTAGCCTTACAGAGTTACAATACAAGGTAAAATTGATGGGATGGTGGAGATGCTCATAAGATTTTATATATACATCTTGTCATTTTCCTTGTATCTTAATAAAAAAAAATCAAATTTCTTGTACAAAACTACATGCAAGTCAATTTACCCTTTCCCCAAATGACATTATTTGGTTATATATATTTGTTCAAAACTCATTTTTGATCATCTTTGTGGTTGTATTACTATGCACCAATTATTACAATTATAAGTATTGTAGAAGATCTTATAAGGCGGGCCGGGCCGGGCCGCGTCACCTTATCGGCTTACGGGCTTACCATGGAGCCAAGTAATATCTACTATGCCGTAATAAAAAGTCACGTTCAAATAATGAAAATCATGTAGATTGCCTTGAATAAGATAGATATGAGATTTTCCTCAGAAAAATTATTAAAGATAGATATGAGATAAACCACTTTGTAAACAATGGAGTACTTCGGATAATGTAGCTTCAAATAAATATGTCTCAATTCCGATCCCCCGTTAGTTAATGTTTGTAAACAATGATCTGCTTAGTTTCCAATCTTTGCATGCATGAAGTTGAGAAAATAATGCGATCGGTTTTAGGAGATAATATTTATACGTGTGTGGCAGCTTGAGGAAACCTCAAGGATAACATCATTACAACAATGGTGTTTAATTTTACAAGTAGTTATTTTGGTGCATAAGAAGTAAAATCTTAGAAAAAAAATACACTACACGAGCCACGAGGACAAAGCTTATGACTTATATAAGAAGGCATTTTGTTAACTATTCAATTCTATACAACATAGCATATAAATAACTGATTTGACAAATGCTCACAATTCTTATTTATAGCTTTAAGCCTTTAACTCTTTAAGCTATGTCAGATATTATCTAGTGGTAGAATACTATAGTATACCAGTTGTTAAAGCTTGTGACTTTTACACTGTTTATTATAGACTCACCACTAATTAAGACCTCACTCCCAAAAGCTTTAGTCTTTAACTATATGGTGGGTATCTTAAGATGATAAATCCTATACAACATATGTTTCTTTCAATCCAAAAATGATTGAAATCATCCTCAACTTATTTACTAGCAAGGTTTAATTTATAAAAGAAAAATGATATGTATAAATAAGTACATCGATTGGTAACACAAATAGCATTGGATTTTCATAGTTGAGATGTGTAGATCACACTACATATATAGTTATAGGCTGGTGTGCATATATATACGTGTACATTGATATATTATACCCCTCATCTCAATCTTAATTACCTCGTTCCTAATAAAAGGAAAGGGGAATGAATATGAAACCAATTAGTACGTACATTAATGTAATTCATTAATAATTACACTAACAATTAATTAGTTAGGATTATTGGTGTTTGATTTTGATTTATGAGTAGCAAGAAACAAGTTGTTGATCTTGATAGTGGAGATGACCATTAAAGCAAGGATAACCACCATAGAAACAATTGATAAGGCAAGTGCTAGTGTTTGTGCTGCGCCATCTTTCACCTCTTGAGCGTACTTGACGGATGCCAAAGCCAACGTTGTCAAAGGAAGTGAAAAAGACCACCATGCTATAGTAAACTTTCTTAGTGATTTCTTGAATAGTGTTGGCCTACATACCTGCAACATTAATTAGCAAACACATGTCAATAACTCAACTACGTACAAACACGTCTATATACTCTATCTTATCATCTTATGTTAGTTATGTATGGATTGGACAGTGTAATATTGAGTCAGATCCTCACTTTTCAACATCAATAGTAATTTGTATTGATAAAATCGTAAATTAAAGTCTTATATATAGCTTACAACAGATTTGAACATATATTTTTTAAATACGGAGTAATGAAGAAATAAGATTCCTAAATGTTATTATGTAAAAGGTTGTTGGATCATAGAGTAGTTTCTTGCTAAACACGTTGTGTGTTTTGTCGGTGAGATAGAAATCTACTATTAGTACCACTAAGTGGTGGAATAAGTACGTACTATACGGTGACTCAAAGGGCAATTTTAAAGTAGAAAAGATAGGAAAATTAGTGCTTACTTACCAAGGACATGAAGAGAAACATGGAGAGAAAGAATAGCATCTTTGATGCAACATCAAAGGTCCCGGCTATTGAGCACCATGCTATGCTAGCCATGCTTGGAGTCGCAATGAACAAGAAGAAAACCGGCCTTAGTGACGGCGAAACACCATTGCTCCCTGGATGTCTTTGATATAGAGTGACAAACAACACCAAGTAGTGAGCCATGCTCAATGCGAAGAAGCACAACGCCATCTCCGACCATCCCATATACATAGCTTCCTTCGCGGCTACCAAATTTGCTATGACGGATAGCTGGCAAGCCGGGTTAGCCACCTTTGTTAGAACTCGTTTTCCCTTAATAAACCATTGCCCGTATAACTTGATATCAAGCATTATTATAGGTACTACAAACATCCACCAAGTTAATTGTTGGAAAATGCTACCATCAGGAACGACAAGCATAGGCGAAGTTTGAAGCAATAACAGGCTTGACATCCAAGGAGCAAACAAATAGTTGACCCCTACATGGTGCAAAAACTCATCCTTCACCTTGTCAAAGTGATAATAACACCTTAACGTGTAGAGAATAGATAAAGAGATCAAAACGAGTAAGGCCGTCGACCATAATAAATGAGTGGCCGTCGATGGGAAGGACAAGAGCATAGGGTGAAATTGACGAGCATGGTTGTCTTTGGTAATTTGGACTAGGTTTTTCCATAATAACACTTGAGCACATAAGGCAAGGCTTATTCTGAAAAAGCCTGCATGGAAATTTGCTAATATGGAATACACGAAATGATCGTAAAAACCTACAACAACCATCTTATGGTCGTTATTACTCATGGTTGTATCGTCAATTACAACTTCTATGCCTGGTTTATTAACACCTAATTTCGAATCCATATTTATTTGTTTACTATATAGTATGTATGAATGTAGGGATGATTATATTGGATGAAGTAATAATGGATCAATCGATCGAGCTAGCTTAATATGCAATGTAAGTAATGAGATGTATTTATTTTTAATGAGGATTATGTATGTGGTATAAATAGAGAGGTGTTTAGGATATGCAAGTTTAGGAGACTACATATTCTCTTATATATATAGGAGTGCAAGATCACGTAGTTACACCAAATAAATAGCACTATCAAGAAGTTTAGGGTACGTACATGTTGCTCTACAACTAAGCGAAGATAGGGTACAAAATCATAAACTCTAAAGCCCAATACCTAAAAGTCGAATTCAGGACTTTTAACAAGAAATGTACATTAACACAATTTCCTAATTTTCTATTTTAAAATAGTATGCACCGTCCAATATTTGTATCACTAGTATTTACACGAGATTTCACAAAAGTTCATTTGAGTGAAAGAAATATAAAATACTACTATTAGAATGTAAAATTTGGGCAATAATATATGCAAAGTATTATTATCTTTATTATACAAGTCAATGGTGGGGTGAGATAGTGATATCCACATGAAATATCTAACATGTTCTTTTTATTTTTAACTTTCTCTATAAAAATGGTTAGTGAGTGTATACTTCCTTTTATCTTTTTTATTTGACCTAATCTGACTTTGTCACTATTTTTTACTCTCCTTTAGCCGGCTTTTTTTTTTTTTTTTTTTTTTTTTTGTAATTTTGTAATTTTTACGAGTATACATAAGGAAAAATATAATCATGTGAATCTTCTTATTAGAACTGTATTAGGAACATTAGGAAAATATATAGCCATTATTACATGTGAGTTGAAGTGGTTAAAAGGACTCCTTTTGAGCTTGGGAGTGCAACATCCTAAGGCTATCAAGCTATTTTGTGATAGTCAATCCGCTTTGTACATTGCAATTTGCAAAGAATCCGGTTTTCCATGAATGAACGTAGCATATTGAAGTTGACTGTCACTACGTCGTCCGAGATGCTATTTCAGAAGGTTTGATTGATTCATCCTACTTGTCATCATTATTGTTGTTTAGAAATCCTAGCTAACCTCCAAGTAATATATACACCTAATTACCTTTAAACATACCCAATAACAAGGTGCAAATTCTTGTTAATAAGTTTCTGAAATAAGAGGAAGAATATATGCACTTACTTACTTGACAACCAATTAAGATATATACAACAAGTAGGATTATAATATCACCCCCAAAATAAATCAATCTTGGTAGTGCACCAAAAAACATTCAACAATGAAGCAAGTAGGATATGGTTTAGTAGGATTGCACATTGCTGCCACTGAGGACTACAAAGGCCAATATTGGTTTTTATTTAATTATTATATAATTATAACCATGACCGGTTTTTTTAAAGAGCATTACACCTAAGACTCCATTTTCTAATAAAGTCCTTTCACGTACATCATTTAATTTGATATCCTAATGGCCAAATTAAACCTCCAATTATAATTCACGTCCCCTTATAATTATGTTTATTATCTTCTAAGTTTTAGATAACCTATTTGTCAAATTAAAATAAAATAAAATAAAATAAAGTTTAAGATAACCTATCAAACTATTCGATAATCTAATATCGCATGCAAGTATGCAACTATGCAAGTTAGGTACTTCGTCATCCTATTAAAATCGACCCCTATGCAATTTAGATCTTGGCGTTCCTTTATTTATTTTAATTCTAGCCAAAGTTTCTTTACTATAATTCATTCCGATCCATTTACAATTTAGAAAATTAGAACTGAAAATGTAATTGTGTTAAGATTTCTTCTTGGATGATACGACACTAGTGGTGGCCTTTTAATGAGGTTTTATCTATCATGAACATACAAAATGGTTATGATTTTAAATTTTTGATTGTACAAGTTATGTATAAAGCGGTGGAGTGTGAACTATGGCAGATATATACATGCAAAATAGTTATGATTTCGATTATAAAAGTTATGATATTTTCTCTAAATATATATATATATATATATATATATATATATATATATATATATATATATATATATATATATATATATATATATATATATATATATATATATTTGGACAAGAGCAAAGGGAAAACAAACTAAAACAAATTAATAGTAGTAGCTCGGCACTCCTTAGCAATGTCATGTGCCTTTTGTACTTGGTCTCTTGAGACCTTCATGATGGTGCATTTTGTGAATAAGGTGCCCACCTTCCTTATCTCATTTATCGTCCATGAAATCTCAATTTCCTTACCTGTAATGCATGCCCCGGAGATTGGTGAGAAGGTACCTGTAGTTTACAAATCTTTATTATTATTATTATTGTAGATGTCGTATGATTATTATTTATCAATGATAAAATCAGTCTTTCTGATAAAATAAAAATAAAATAAAATAAATAAAAGGTAGTGAGCAATCGAGGTGGAAAATTAGGATTTAATTAAGACAAGAATGAATGTACATTATATTATAGCCCCAAATATATTCAATATACTTATGATGAGCACATTAACTACAAGTATATTATTTTAAGAAGCAAAAATGTGAACATTAAAATATTATGAAAATGGCATATATATAGACTCATGTTAAAATGATTGAAGATGTGGTGGTGACTTTGGTGACTATAGTGAGGGTCCTTCAATCTTATGATATGGGGGTAAACTGTTGTTGAGAAGCTAACGACGTCACATTGACCCATTATTGATTGTATACTACAATGTTGATGACGTACGTGTTTATGTATAGGCCAAGAGTTGTCCTCCATGGCTTTTGGATACATATCTGCCCCCTTTGATCAACTTGAGTCACCTTTGATCTACTTGACTCAAAAGCTATAAATATACAAGTAAATTATCTATACTTATATATTAAAAAGCGTTCCTAATACAAGATATGTGCCACGTGGCACCCTTCACATGTATTAGAATTATGCCACATCATCGTAATATGCCACATCATCCATTCATCCATTGAAATATGAATATGAATGAACATGTTTCAATTGCAATAAAAATGTTTATTATATATTAAAAAGCGTTCCTAATACAAGATATGTGTCACGTGGCACCCTTCACATGTATTAGAAGTATGCCACATCATCCATTCATCCATTGAAATATGAATATGAATGAACATGTTTCAATTGCAATAAAAATGTTTATGACAAGGTTTGAACACAAGACCAATGACAAATAAAGTAATGTTATTACCAACTTTGCTATCTTTACATTGTGATTCATATTCAATAATAATACAATAAATATTTTAATTTGTACTTTACAAGACATCAATTTGAGAGCGTTTATTTAATTTCATTAGTTATTATTGTCCACTTATTTTTTGTAATTATATAGTTTATGATTTTATAGCCCAAATAATATATGTATTGATATTCAAAGCAAAACCCGGTGCATCGCCCGGGGCCACACACTAGTTATTAAATTAAATTTATACATACAAGCCTTAATGTTTTGACACATGTAATCCATACACACATTATTATTAAAGTCTTAAAATAACTACATTAGATCCCGTGTGTAATGCACGGGTTTAACAAAATTTTATTATGAATTATTACAATTTTTGAAAAGTTATACAATAAGTTACATAAAATAGAGAGTTATAGTTCCTTTATATACTTAGTTTTATACCAGTTCTTAATTTAACAAAGACACCAAGGCCAGGTTAGTACAATACTCTATTAATTACATCCTTTAGTTAGTTTTACAATAATTTACAAAAAACAAATAAATTAGAGGCAATCATAACATTTATGCATAAAATAATATGATTTTTTTTACCAAATAATTTATACCTAAGAACAAAGACATCCAGGTTAGTTATACAACACTCTTCCCTTACCAATTTAATTAGTTGACAAACTTTGTGGACACATGTTTTGGGCGATAATTAATAATGCATTACTTTATATAAAGATACGAAATTTAAAATATGGAAAATACAACATTAGGAATTGACACGTGTCATTCCTGGCGTCTGTTTTAGTATTATGTTATTGATACTTTTTTTGTTCTCTAAATATTGCATGAGGAATTGAGGAGAGTCCCATGCACGTGGCACTTAAACTTGTTTAGAAACGTCATTTAATATTATATAATAATATATAATAATAATAACGTTTCTAAACAAGTTTAAGTGCCACGTGCATGGGACTCTCCTCATTTTTTTACTCCTTATGTTTAAGTCACATGGCACTCCATCATTTAATCTGATTTTTACTTCATGTTTAAAAACATGATCTTTACAAGATTTGAACTTATAACCTCAAGTTCAAACTCTTTTAATTGCAACGTTGAAATCTATTGTATAGTAAGCAATATGCATCATATATACGTTCTCCATTCTCTTTTAATTGCAACGTTGAATATTCCACCTTATATTACTTAGCTTATGATACAATATACATAATGCAAAGCAGTAGTTTTCCCATTTGGCTCCTAAATATGGCTATACGGTAGTACTAGTTCTTTGCTCGAGCAATGCTCGGATATTTACAGGGAAAAAGTTATATTTGTATATTATTATAATTATGTATTTATTTATAGATTTTGTATACATGTAATATTTTATTAAAGCTGTAATTTTTCTATTATTTAGGCTGTATAATTTTTTTTTTTTAATCAACTATCTTATTATTTTGTTAAGAAAAAAAATAAAATTAAAAAAAAAAGTTTTAGGCGGGAAATTTTTTAATGTGGATGCGACACATGTACTTCTAGAATAATCCTGGTGATTACTTTAGTATATAGTAAGTATTGATGATGTTACTAAATGTATTTTAGATATAATCTAGGCATATTATTTTTATTTAATCTTTATTATTGGTCAAAATATCAGCCCAAACTTCCATCACTTTAACATCAATGGAGTATCATAATCAATGAGCCCCACTTCTTCTTACTGATGTTTCTCAAATTTGGATTCAAGTTTAATTTGATGTTGCTTTTGGTCTGCAAGCATATATATCAAGGTAGTTTGATAGTAAATAATCACATTTTTTCCTATATTATCATTCAGTTGTGAATGCTATTCACTTATCCTCTACTATTTACTATCTATTTTCCCTTACCAGGCCAGCTGATATATTTGAGGATTCTACACCATTTGCAATCTCAGGGATATAATATATGTTTGTATTTTTGAGTTTGTATTTTAACATGAAATATGCGCGAGTGTGTTGGGGGGTTTACAGTTAGCAAATAACAGACATGTTAGCTCTGGAACTCAGTTTAACACTACCAGATTAGCAGCTCTATAGATTTAGAATGGTTATAATACTTCTGTTAGTTTAGCTTCTTTTTGGTTTAGGAAATTCGGCAAGAATTTTGGCTATTATTGCTTGGTGTAAGGATCATAATTAGCTTAGGGATTATTGATGAAAGAACTATCTTGGAAATTCCAATATTATGCTTTGATTTTATACGCATGAGATAAGGTAAGCCAGGGAAGGATTGCTTTAATTCATGTATTGATTGAAGCACAAGTAGACCAATCTCACTAGTTCTCTTCTGAGTTCATACTATTTCGTTCCCCTCTTTTCTTGTTTTCCCTAGCTTTCGACATTATCGATATACTTGTATCATTCTTCTTGTGGCAGCATACACCACTATGTAATGGTAAAAGGGAAAAAGTTGCTGAACAGAGAATGCACTGGAACCAAGTTTGTGCTCGGTTGATCTAGACAAGACTAAAGCTCAAGGTAAACGACTGAAGGAAGCACGAAGTATTAATAGATCTCATGGTGAATATATTTTACAGTTTTAGCTGAAGGAAGCTTGAAGTATTAATAGATCGAGGTCTTACGTTTCAGCTGAAGGAACTTGAAGCACAACTTTGGTAGAGAGAGTTAGCATGACTAACATGCAGACATAAAAGTAGCTTAATTGCACAGGGCCTCCGTAATAGTTGTGACGGCCCTAAGAAGAATTAAACTGTATGGCACGCAAGCATACTCACAATCACAATGAGTGGGTCAGTAGTAAAGACTAAAGAGCATAAAGAAGTCAGTTCCCTATCTATCCCAATACAAGTTGGCAGTTGGCAAGCACTTTACTGTGTACATTTAGTGAGTACTTGTAGCTAACTTGTGTTGTGTACTGTATCTTATGTCTTCATGTTTGTCCTACTTTTCACATCTTTCTTGGCTGCTATCATGCATCACAACCACTGCACACACCCATCACTAACGAGTGCCATCAGGATTCAGGAGACGTTGGTTCATGGTTTAATTGGCGAATTTGATTCGTATGTATCCGATAACTAAACTCAAATCAAATGAGTAGTTATTCTTGGAGTTACATGGTCTAAGACTCCAAGCCCAAGAATTAAAGTGACTTATATTGTCATTAGTAATGGACCCATACAACCTAGATAACTTTAAAATCAAACTATAAATGACTCATCCATCAAATATAACTAGAGCATATGATGAACCAAGGATCTTCAGGGTAATACTAATTTTGTTTCATATTATTTGCAGCTAAGGGTATTATTTGTGAGATATAAAATATACCTTTGTTACAAGTAATACGAAATAGAATGAAATGAGGAGTACGGGCTTGAGTTTCTTTTGTCATGGTTTATGGATTGATACCTTTCTTTTACCGCAAATTTTTAGTGGTCCCGAGACTAGCCATATCTAGCTGGTCCCTCATTTTAAAAATGAACCTTCAATATAACAAGAATGAACATTTTCTTGCTATAGGATATAATTTCTTACAAAATTAAATATTCATTTTCATACTATCATATGTTCATTCTTACAATATGAATATTCATTTTCATACTATTAGATGTTCATTATTCTTATAATATTAATGTTCACAATTTAATATAATAAAAATGAACATTTTCTTGCTATAGGATATTTATTCTTACAAATTAAATGTTCGTTTTCTTACTATCATATGTTCATTCTAACAATATTAATGTTCATTTTCATACTATTAGATGTTCATTATTCTTATAATATTAATGTTTACAATTTAATATAATAAAAATGAACATTTTAGTAGAAAAGAGTAATGTTGTTACTGAGATCCTTCTTTCGTCTTCTTAGTCAGGTTGATTTCCTAAGATCCTTCTTTCATCTTCTTAGTGAAGTTGATTTCGTCAAATTGCTCAATTGGTTAGATTTTGGTGCTGATAACGTGTTCTAAATTAAAGAGAAAGAGAAGAAAATAGCTAGGGGAGAGAATCGATCAATATTCTTCCATAGAGTGGGGATATATATATACATACAATGTAACTAGGTTTGCTTAGATAACAATAAACCCTCGATCTAGAACATTTTGGAATGATAAAGAAGGATAACGGATATCCACACAATATTTCATAACACTTTTACAAATTTTCTTATATTTTTGGAAGAAATTATTTTGCGTATATTGTTTATCATTTTTTTAAAAGAAAAATAATATACTAAGGACATACCAGAAGATGACACGTGTCATTGTTGGTCATAACTAAGCACAAATGATCTCCAAAAACATAGACAGTCACCACCTAAGCTAAATGTAAAACAAATTAAAATCTCAATATTAAACTATGTTCTAGTTCAAAAAATGAAATGTTTCTACTCTTTTGATAGAAAATTAATGTTTCTAATCATACAATACATAATTAACAATATGTTGATGGTCAACGTCGTATAATAAAGATATTTCTCTATTAATCTTTTTCGTAAGTTCACCTTCTTTTAGAGACATCAACTTCATCGCATACTGACAATTTTTCCTTTCGATTAGAAAGACTTCTACAAAACATTAAATCCCTATTGATTTAACAATCTTGAATCCATGCAATTTTGCCTAAAAAAAACAAAAAAAAAAAAAACAATTATAAATATTTTAATAAAATACTATAATAATAATAGTATTTATTAATTAACAAATTACATGAAAATATATGGAATCAATTTGTTGAATTTAATTTGTAACAAGTGGATTTTCCATTAGTTAAGGTAATCCTAGTTTATTACCTAAAATATAAAAATTGAATTGGGTATGTATTTGGGGATGCCTACTCTAACGAGTAGGGTCACTAAAGAGACATTTAGTCAATTGTGTGAAAAGATAGATAGACGTCTAGCAGGATGGAAGACAAAGTACCTCTCGTTAGCAGGACGTATCACATTAGCAAAGGCAACCTTGTCGACTATGTCTGATTACTCGATGCAAACTGCCAAAATACCAAGGTCGATATGTGATGAGATCGACAAAAAAACAAGAAGATTTATTTGGGGTGGTAATGAAGAAAAAAAGAAAATTCACTTGCTTTCTTGGGAGTGTTTGCAGCGGCCTAAGGAATTTGGTGGGGTTGGAATATACTCTTCCAAACAAGCGAATTCTGCATTTCTCACCAAATTAGGGTAGAGATTGCTTAGTAAGCCACATCCTCTTTGGGCTAGAGTCTTGCGTGCAAAATACTGGAAAGGACGTTGTGATGTGGACATGTTCACTCCAAAACTTGTTATGTCGAATGTATGGAGTGGAATTACAGAAAATGCCAAAGTTATTGGTGAAGGAGTTCGAGTTGCAATTGGTAATGGTAATAGAACACTTTTCTGGGATCACAAGTGGGCAACTGACAAGCCTCTAAGTGATTTAGCAACTCAGCCAATTCCTATGGAAATAGAAGGAGCCACGGTTGAAGAGATGTGGGAAGAGGGCCAAGGGTGGAGGTGGAACATTTTTTCCCCTTTTCTGCCGCAAGAAGTCCTTAAGATTATCCAAAATCATGAAGTTAGAGCTGATCCTTCTCTGTGTGATCTGGTTTATTGGAAAGGTAATTCGCAGGGGAAGTTCACAATAAAGTCTGTGACGAGTATTATGAGACATGAAACTGAAGTGCTTGATGATCAATGCTGGGACCTGATATGGAAAGCTCCTACACAGTAGAGAATAAGGGCTTTTCTATGGTTAGTATGTCATGACCGCATTCTGAGAAACAGAACATGTTCAAAAGGAAGCTAACTGACAGCCCAATTTGTCATATATGTGGGAATGGAGATGAAAATGCCTTACACATTCTCAGCGATTGTCCTAATGCAAAACTAATCTGGAATAAAATCTTGCATCCGAGATTTCACAGTCAGTTTTTCCAGCTCTCTTTAAAAGATTGGCTTAGCTATAATCTGGAAGAAACAAGCAGCATTAACATTGAAGGTTGGGATACTATGTTCTGTATTTCAGTATGGTGGATATGGAGGTGGAGAAATTGTCGTGTTTTCAATAGAATTGATGAAATTCCAGTTGATCTTGGGGCTTTCTTAAGGGTCCGATTCAGAGAGGCAAAGGACAACATGAAAAAATCAGTGACAGAAGTTGAAAATAGATGCAATCAGAGGGTGGAAAAACATATATCCTGGCATACTCCTTCAATTGGCTGGTTTGTATTGAATTGTGATGGTGCAGCCAAAGGCTGCCCAGGGCCTGCATGAGGAGGTGCAATCATTCGAGACTATGCAGGACAATTTATTGCTAGTTTCTCAGCTAATTATGGCTACTGCTCAGCATTTAGAGCTGAGGTAATGTCCCTGGTGAGAGGACTTGAACTTGCTAAGAATCTGCGCATTAAGAAGCTAGAAGTGCATTTGGATAATCAAGCTTGTGTGAGAATTATGCAAAACAAGTCAAGAGGAAGTGGTGAATGTGTACATGACATTAATCATTGTCTTAAGATGCTTGGTGATAGTGAATGGGAAGTGAAAATAGTGCACATTTATAGGGAAGGTAACCGAGCGGCGGATTGGTTGGCCAACTGCGGCGTCTCTCAAGACTCTCAACTCATCATTCTAAATTCTATTCCGGAAGAGCTTGGGAGGATCTTACAGGAGGATACTAGAGGGGTTACTTTACCTCGTTTAGTCCCTCCTTAATAGCACTAGTAATCCTTTAGGAATGCTGGTGCAGTAGTAGTTTTTTGGTTTGTTTTGCTTGTTTTGCTTGTTTTCTGTTCTGTTTTCTTTGCTGCTTGTTTCTTTTGCTTCCTTTGGAATTCCGTATTCCTCATTTGAATCAAAAAAAATATATATGTATAAATTGAATTTTAATTTCTAATCAATTATTTATTATTGATTTTAGGATTGGCTGCTACAAATTTTATCGGGAGTGGCATATCTCCATAGTGCATCGAGATTTAAAGCCAACAAACATCCTAATGGATGCCGACAAACGTTTGAAGATTGCCGACTTTGGGCTCTCTCGTGTATTTCTATGCCTCGGAACTATATTTCTATTTCTAAATTATTTGATTTTTGTTTTATTGGATGATCTTTTAAATACTCGATTATGGCTTAAATTTGTTGGCTTAATATGTCATTGATTTTTATAATTTTGTTTTTGAAAAATCATTGAAAGCATCCCTCTCTAAAGTCATCTCTACATTATATTTGTAACACCCCAATAATTCTCTCTTAAAAACCTGTGAGAAACCTGTAAATAACCTGAACAAATCCAAGAGATTTACTGGTGTGCTACCGCCACGTGTTCAAACGTTAAGGCTATCTCAGAAATTAGCAGCGGAAAACCAAAACAGTTTTAAATAAACCTCAAAGCAAAGTATTTAAATCAAAATAAGTATTACAAGTTGGAACCTTTAAGGCCCTTATTCAAATCCCAAAAGTAATAGTAAGTAATTAAAATTCAGTGTTAAAACAAACTTAAACCAAGAGAAATAGTGTCAAATAAAATCGAGTTAAAATAAAATCAAACTTGCAAGGAACACGAAATATAAACCAACTCTCTACTCAAGATCCCACAACCCTGATGAATGCTGCATGTGAGAGAACCTGCGGTTATTCTGCTCCCCAATATTACAAGTGTAAAAATTGGATCGTCACAGGGTCATTGAAAGGCGAAGGCCATGACCAAAGAAGGACACACACACAAAAGCACGCAATCAGCAAAGCTAAGTACATACAAGCTGCAAAGTAAAATAAGGAAGTACTTAACATGCTACCAATAATCAATCATACGCATCATTAAATAACAAACTCAACACACGACTCGATTATTTAATTTATTAAGACTCCACTATCTAATTGTAGCTAACTCATTTCAATTTATTCATTGGATTTAGCAATAGACAAGGTTGTCCAACCCATGTCCCATTTGGAACATCAATAAAGAAAAACCCCATGCCTCCTTTCGGAAACATCAATAAACATCCAACGACCACGGGCGCGACTCCGTGACCGTAGTTAGTATGAGATCTCACCTAACTCCTAGTTTTGAAAAATATTTGAAATAAGAGACTCGTAGATCAGACGACCTTGAGAAAAGTACACGGCTAATACCCCATGTACCCCAACCCCTGATTGTCATTACTCCAGAAGTGCACCAATCCAGAGTTTTATTGCTCATCCATCTTGCACTTTACGTGATTTACAGGTTTAGACTTGGTGATGACTCATATGCATAACAATTCAATCAATCCAATATCAATTCAATCAAGTAAAACAACTTTTCAATTTCAATTCTTGATTTATTAGTGGCAAGCAACATTTATTAATTATTCCTTTACTACCTCGGTGTATAAACACCTTGAGTGCATAAGGCACCCCAAACTCTTAACCTTGTCTTATAAGACATGAACCATTCCTTTACTCATCCTATTTCATTAAATCATGAATGAGTAATAATTAAATCGTTTCACCATTCGCATACCTTTGCCTCTAAGCACACCTTGCATAATTAGTACATAACCAATAATTGCAATAAGAAATAGTGCACATCAAATGAAATTCACAATGTATAACCAAACAATTTAACCCAGTCATCCCTAGACATGATACTAAGTTCTCGATCCATCCTTAAACATGCACCTAAAAGCAAGGTTTTGTAACTTGTACGTACCTTGAGTAAACAATTCGATTGCCCACTTTAAAGACTAGAAATCACCTTCTACGTACAAAGTCCTCTCCTAAACCAAATAATAAGGAATAAATCAATACCAAAGCAATTAAAATTACAGCAATACTAAAGTATTTAAAAACCTCTCAAACCATTAAAATAAAGTCCTTAAATTAATCCAATTAGCCAAAACTAATAGTACAACATCCCAACTACAAGTTTAGGTGTTAAAATCATGAAAATATAGTGTTTAATAATAAATTACAGCAACTTTAAAGTGGTTAAATAAATCTGAAAATTTGGTTTAAGCATATAAAATAATCCCATAAGCATAATTATTTGAAAAAGCCATCATATAGCAATTTAGTGTGTTAAAAACCCAAAAATACATTAATTCAACGCAATTAGAGGCTTCAAAATAGAAGATACAAAATCTGAAAATTTATTAATAATCAAAATAATTGAACTTAAACATAATTTACACATAATATAATTAGATAACTTAATTAATACGTTTTAAACCCTAAAACCATGAAAAATCAACATTTAAACCCTAAATTTTTAATTAAACCATATATGAAATTTTATTCAATAAATTAAACATGATAAAACTCATAAATTTATAATCTTTAATAACCCAAGTATAATATCAAACCATAATAATAATAATTCATAAACAAAATTTCAATAAAGATTAAAACTTTAATTAAAAATAACAAGAATAAGAGAAGGAGAAATAAGGGGAAGGAGAAAGGAGGAAGAGGCAAACTGCAGTGGTGGCAGCAGGTGGCTCGGCTGGGCGGCGGCAGGGCGGTGGACGGCGGCAGGGACGGTGGTTGCTGGGCGGCAGCAACTGTAGCAGCAGGTTTTTTTTTTTTTTCTTCTTCTCTTCGTGAAACAGTAGGAGGAGAGTGAAAGCTTTTCTTTTTTTTTTGTACGTGAGAATTGAGGGAGGAGGAGTATAAGGGTTTTTATTTTGGGCTTTAATTTCCTAATTAGATTAGGAGTAGTATTCCTAAATAGACTAGGATTATTTGTAAATCAATAATAAAAAAAATACACTACTTTATTTTAAATCCTTCCATAAAATAATTTATTTAATGAAATTACCATAAATATAATTACAAGAATAATATATAATTAAATTAAAATGTGGGGGATTACAATATTTGTTCTGTCTCAATTTATTAAAGATATACTTCATAGTTCATAAATTTAAAGATATATTTCTGAGTGTTAAATTTATAAAATAATTGGTATTAAAGTAGTTTTTGAGTTTTGAAAATCGAGGAAGAAATTCGGGGAAATTTTTTGGTGTTTTTCGAAGCTATGTGATTGTGATGTCAGAAAATTTAATGAATAAATGTTCTTTGCCATGGATATAGGGTTTAGCAAGATATGGAAGATACAATGGTAGAGATGGGGTTGTCATTTATCAAGTTGATAAAATTTGAGGAGGTAGCAATTCTTGATACTTAACATGGCGCTGAATAAGAAATATAGCACCTACTATCAAGGCAATGTAATGTATAGTGAGTTAAATGCTCATTTTAATTAGCTAGCTAATATCTCTCTTTCTAAAAGTTCTTCGCGTTCTGATTTTGTTTTTTTTTTTTTTGTTTTTTTTTTTTTGCAAGATAATTGCCGTCCTGGTTATATAACGAATTGACGAGTGATTTTATTTTGGTAAAATTGGCTCCTACTATGTACTTTTGATGTTTAATTATTGCTGCGACTATATGTTTAGAAACCTGTTGGAATGAACAATATTTTTCTATCCCCTTTTGAAATCATGTAAACTGATTGCAAAGTAATATCTTTTTAAGCTTAAATTAGTGTCTTACCTGTGAAGCTAAACTTTTCTTCCATGACTTATTATTACTTCACTCCAAATGGTTAAACTATTTATTTGTTAACAAGGTCAATAAGGCAGTCAGTCAAATGCCAATTGTATGAGAAATAGCTGTTACCAGAAATATTATTAGTGGACTTGACAATTCTATGAGAAATAGCTATTATTGAGATATTTAGTTTTTTTTTTCTTTCTTTATCTCATTGTAAAGATTGAGGAGGTATATATCTTTGGTCATTGAGCAAATTTTTTTATATTATCCTCAATCAATGAACAACTATCTCATAGATATTTGGTCATTGAGCATGTATGATCATTTTATATGTCGTTTGTAATAGCACCAGTCCATATGTGAGTCATAATAATATCACTAAGTAGAAGTTAAATGATTATAGTCCTAGAATAAAGAATGAACTAAATAGTATGAAATAGTCCAAAATTTCTTACGGTCCAATGCTTCATTCTCATGCAAATCCATATTTCTCATATCCTTCCTAACTCCTTCCAACCAAGTCATTTTCGGTTTCCCTCTCCCTCGTTTAAGCCCTCCATGGTCCCACTCTTCGGACCGGTGCACCCTCGAGTCTCCGTCTGACACGCCCAACCAACACAGGCGGTTTTCTCTTAGTTTATCTGCAATGCCAGCCACAACTACTTTCTTGCGAATAACCTCATTTCTTATTCTATCTCTTATAGTATTCCCACACATCCATCTTAACATGTGCATTTTTGTAACCTCCATCTTTTAATGTGCTCCTTCTTAAAATCCCAACATTCTGTACCATAGAGCAACACTGGTCTTATGGCGACAGTCCTATAGAATTTTCCCTTTAACTGTAAAAGAATGCTTCGGTCACATAACACTCCCGTGGCCGCTCTCCATTTAAGCCACCCTGACTTAATCATGTGGGCCACGTCTTGATCAATGTCACCATTCTTTTGGTTGATCAACCCAAGATACTTAAAACATTCACTCATGGTCAAATCCTTTCCATCCAAACTCACCACTTCATTGCTTGTCCCCCTCTGAGTACCAAATTGACAAACCAAATATTCAGTCTTACTCTGACTTAGCTTCAACCCTCTAGATTCCAACCTTTGCCTCCATTGCTCCAACTTGGCACTAACCCCCTCCTTATTTTCATCCACCAATACGATATCATCCACGAACAACATGCAACATGGAACCTCATCTTGAGTTGGTCTAGTTACTTCATCTAGAACCGTTGCAAAAAGAAAATGGCTTAATGCAGACCCTTGATGCAATCCGATTATAATAGGAAAATCTGTTGTCAACCTTTCACATGTCCTCGCATTTGTTGACACATCCATATACATATTCTTCACTAGGTCCATATACCTTCGTGAAATACCTTTCTTCAACATTGCCCACCAAAGTATCTCTCTTGGCACCTTGTCATATGCCTTCTCTAAATCAATAAACACTATATGAAGATCCTTCTTCTTTACCTTGTAAAACTCCATCATTTGTCTTATCAAATGGACTGCTTCCATAGTAGATCTCCCAAGCATAAAACCAAATTGGTTATCCAAAATGCTTGTGCATGCCCTTAACCTATGTTCAATCAGACTTTCCCACAACTTCATAGTGTGGCTCATAAGCTTGATCCCTAGATAGTTAGAACAATCTTGAGCATCTCCTTTGTTTTTATAGACTGCGACCAAGGTGCTCTTCCTTGTGGCCCTCCATATCTTGTTCAAAAGATCTGTTAACCAATGAGTACCAATCTTACCCAAACACCTCCACACCTCTATCGGTACACCATCAAGGCTAAATGCCTTCTTAGACTTCATCTTTTTCAGTGCAATCTCCACCTTTACTCTCCCAATCCTCCGTACATACTCCATGTTGATTTCTTCATCTCTCACAGAGGTATCTCCTGTCACAACTCCATTAAATCTATTAAACAATTCATCGAAGTACCCCTTTCTACCTGTACTTGATGTCCTCCTCTTGTACTAAGACCATTTGGTTCTTATCTTTGACACACTTCACCATACCAATTAATATCCTTCCTTGCCTCTTGTGTTCTCTTTGCCATTTTATAAATGATATTTTTTCTCTCCTTGGAGTGAAGCTTTTCATAAACCTCCTGATAAGCCTTTTCTTTTGCTTGGCGAACAATTGTCTTTGCCTTACTCTTAGCCTCCTTATATGCTGCAAAGATTTCGTCACTCCTACATTTTCCCAAGGCTTGATAGCATGCCCTTTTTTGCTTAATTACTGCTTTCACCTCTTCATTCCACCATGAAGTATCTCTCTGTATTGAAGCTCTTCCCCTTGATTCTCCTAGGACCTCTTTGGCCACTCTTAGGAAACAGTTATTTATTCGTAACTAAGTCATGTCTGGATCCACCTCTCCATATCAATCCGCCCCCTTAATTACCTTTTCAGTAAAAACCTTAGCATTTGCATCCCTTAGAGTCCACCATCTTATCCTTTACTCCTTTTGTCTTCCTTTTTTTCTTCGCCTTCTTTTTCAAACAAATAGTCATAACCAAAAGTCGGTGTTGGGGTGACGACACTCTCTCGTGGGATGACCTTGCAGTTTAAGCACTTTGTCTATCCGTGCTCCTTGTGAATAGGAAGTCTACTTGTGTTGCATTTGCTCCACTCCGGAAAGTTATCAAGTGTGAATCCCGCTTTTTAAACCAATTATTAGCCAAAATTAAATCATATGATTGGGAAAATCCATAATAGCTTCACCACCTGCATGCATCCCTCTGCCCATGGACAC
The DNA here is from genome assembly GCF_948465745.1 of Chenopodium album. Classification (NCBI taxonomy): domain Eukaryota; kingdom Viridiplantae; phylum Streptophyta; class Magnoliopsida; order Caryophyllales; family Amaranthaceae; genus Chenopodium; species Chenopodium album. The sequence goes on from NC_137860.1 coordinate 470,664, forward strand.
TCTCGTAGTCATCTCGACTCACCTCAACGTGCCCATTTAAATCACCTCCAATATATAATTTCTCTATGTGGTGGATACTTTGTGCCACCTCATCTAAATCCTCCTAAAATTGTCGTTTCTCTTCTGCATTCAAACCAACTTGGGGAGCATAAGCACTAATAAAATTCACAATCTCCGTGCCACATAGCAACTTCACCCTTATCAATCTATCATTCTTCCGATAGACCTCGATCACCTCTTTCGACAACCTCTCATCGAGAATCACACCAACTTCATTCCTAAATACACCATTTTAAGTCCTATGACTCATTTCTTAATTGGTCTATTTACTTCATCTATAACCGTTGCAAAAAGAAAAGGGCTTAATGCAGACCCTTGATGCAATCCGATTGTAATAGGAAAATCTGTTGTCAACCCTCCACATTGTATAAATTATTTTAAATCAATTTATTATTTTATTTTGTATTAAATAAAAAAACTCATATACATATATATATATATATATATATATATATATATATATATATATATATATATATATATATATATATATATATATATATATATATATAAATTTCAGAGATTGATGTGCGTTAATCCTGCTAACAATAGAATTAGCGCTAAGGATGCTCTTAGTCATCCGTACTTCAAGAATGCTTAATCTACTAGGGTTAAATTAATTACTTCCTCCCACTGTTCTTTTTACACTATGTCTCCTTATCTTGATTATGTTACCTATTTACAGTATTATGCTTTTGACTACTTGTATGTATCTTGTTGGGCCTGTCCTATGCAGATCTATTGGCTTTGTGTCGTTTGTTATATGCGCCATGCCCCCTGTTGCTAGTCTTGCTACTTGGTTTTTTTTTCCCTATTCATTGTTTCACTTGTCCGAACATGTTGTGTGAATATGTTACCTTTGTATCCAATATGCCCTTTCTATCCATTTTGCTGCTCTTTTCTGTGCCCCCCTACTTTAGATTAAACCTATCTCCTATGAGTTTTATGACTATGCCTTTCTTCTAAATTTCCACCTTATGGCTTGTTATCTAGATTTACATCTATTTCACTTAATTGTGTCTTTTATATGTTCCTTAGCAACTACTTCAGATTATGACCATGTTTCTTTTTGTCGTTTGCGGCACCTTTACATTAATTATTCAATTTTTTGGTCCCCCTCTTCAGCTATGGACCTTGATTTTTAAACATATATATGTCATCGATGCCGTAGGTTCTCCGATAAATCAAGCAGAGGTCCTTCATATGCATTGTCATTAGAAGAGCTTAGAAAGGTGGTGTTGATGCTACTGGCTAGAGAATAGCTCATCTGTGGATGTAAAAACATTTTTGTAATTTATTGTCAAATGTATTAGCATTGAGATCCGAGATATTCAGCACAGGTTCTTCGTGTGCATTGGTCATGGGAAGAGCTAGGAAAATTGTTGTAATTGAATTGACATTTGTGTAGAAGCTAGGTCAAATAAAACATTGTTGGAATCAACATTGGTATAGTTAACAAACTCATAGGCATAAGAAGCAGTAGTGTTATACAAGGCCGTCTCAACTGTTTAGAAGGCCTTATATTACTCCAATATTTATGTTGGGCCTCTCACACTATTTCCGTTATATATTATGTGTAACAAATGTTGTTATTTTTTTTAATTTTTAATTTTAATTTGTCATTTTATTTTATTTTTCTCTTGATCACATGTGTTTCTACCCTTTTCTCTTTTTTAACACTCACAAATAACATTTTTCTTAGGAGTTGGTGTAATCTCATTAGTTTAAAATGAAGGTAGTAAATGAAGTATTCAATCAGCATGGTAGTAGACTAGTAGTATTTTGTGATAAAAACTCATTGAGTATTTTTATTGACATGAAATGATTTTCAAGTGGGAAGATAAATAAGTATTTAAAAAAAAAAAGTCACAATGACTATTTGTTGACTACTCTATAATATTCAAGATAGAGGAAAAAGAATAAGGCAAGTAAGGATGTAAACTCAACATTAAAGAGTAATTTTTGTTAAATACAAATGGATCGTGTTAATTGAAACACTTTGAAAGGAAAACCGAAGCGTGTAACACAATGTACTTTGTATTTCATTTAATGAAATTCCAAGTAAAAATAACAATTTTTTTTCACCCGAAGTAAAAATAGCATAAGTGTGGACTAAAGTTTGACAAAAAAATCTTAATTATAATGAGGATTGGTGGGGTCATATGATTCCTAAATTAGTTAAATAAGTAATGAAATGGATAAGAAAATATCTTAGTATTTGTTAATTCCTAAATTATCTACTTAATGATTGATTGATTAAGTTAACCAAGTATTAAAAAAGGATCATCTACCAAATTATCCAAACCGCCGCGATACTTCCTCATTTCTAGAGAGAGAAAGTTTGAGAGAGAAAGTTTGAGAATCATTTGAGCAAGCAGTCTACTCACAGAGAAAGAGAGAGTCAAAAGATAGAGAAAGTTCAATTGTTGTCGTAGTTCAATTTTATATGGTGATTTTGGGTCCTAAATTCCTGAATTTGACCAATTGCAGATTAAGAAGAACGAATGATTCAAGGGAAGTTTGATTCTTCAAGGTAATACCCAGATTATAATTTTTTAATACCCTAATTAAAAAATTGTATTTTTGTTCTAGGGATTGATTTAGCTTGAAGCAATTGTTTGAATTTATGCCTCATTATTAATTTTTTCTGCAATTGAATGCATATATTAATTGAAATGCTTCTATTTAATTTCTGTTTTAATGGGTGTGTAATTTCAATTAGAATTATAGGTTAGAAATGATGAGTAGCAATGATTATAAGCTACTGTTGCTTAAATCTTAATAAATCCTCGATTAGTCGGAGTCGAGTAGGCTCTAGATTACCGAGTACGCTCCGTAGTTGTATATTGTGGGTCACTCTCATCATGTTGATGTTGAAATATTGAATTAATGGAGGAAGGATGAAAGATGCCAGTGATTGCCCCTCTTCTTTAGGCAACTTGGAGGCCCTTTAATTATTATAAATTTATGTAGGTGCAAAGAACCCCAGAAAAAAAGTCCTAATTATGTAAATTAATTGTCTTTTTCTTCACACAAGGTGAGTGAAATTGAGGTTGGAGGTGTAAATGAGCAAATGCAAGTAGGGTATTGCTGGGACCAACTTAGCTGACCCCATCTCATCTTCTGCAATTTGGATAAATCCATCTACATCATTCATCATTTCCATTATTTGCCTACTTCCTTGTAATTTCCTAATTTTGAAATAAATTTTTGATTTTTTCTTTTTTATTTATACCTACTAAATCGGTTTATAATTTATATAGGAGTTAGTTTTTATTTTTAATATTATTTTTTTTCATTTTTTTTTTGAGGTGGGGGTTTTTTGCTTTCTAGATGCTTTCCTAAATTGGTTATATTGTTAGGGCTGGCAAAATATCTAACAATTTATTGCTATCTTTGTATGCTCTTTTCCTGCCAACTTTGCAATAATCTTTGTGTTTGTTTTCTATTTTTGATGTTGGAGGTTTTGCTCCAATTTTGTTTTGGTTTTTCATACTGTCAGATGCTTGGTTTAATTCTTTAGAGTTATCATTAGCATTATATGTGTGCACAAGGGGAATTTAAAAGGGAAGATGTAAGAATAAGAAAGGTGTCGGTTGAGTTGTCATGTTATGATATTGATTCCGCCGTTTCGATATTTCAAAACAGTAATGCTATAATTTAGAAAGCTGAACAAGAAAAGGAGATTAAAGTTGGGGATTATGTGTCTTTTTGCCTAAAGGTAGATTTTGAATTAGGAAAAGATAAAAGTTTGACTCACTTTTATTGTTTGAATATTGTTCACCTTCAATCCTGAACTAAATTTACCAAACATAAAAAATTTACTGAAAGAAAGGGATAGAAACCATCAAAATCACAGTAGAAGGAGTGAAAGACTAGTAAGTTTGTTGTGGGCCTGTGGCTGTAAGTTCTGTCTTTGTCAAGTAGGAATTGGTGGTTGTAAACAGAAATGGCAATTTGAGTGATATTTTTATTTGTATGAATCTATCAACCACCAATTAGGCTATTAGCTTCTCTGTTTTGTATGATTTGTTTCTCTACAGGCAGCAATCCATTGCCCTAATTGTGTGTAGCCTTTTTTTTTATTCATTCAAGTTCTGTTTTATTTGAGTGAGCTTGACACCATCTATTTCTTAATATCCACCTGTCAAATCTTGCATACATGATTTCATGAGTGTTGCTCTTGAGATATTTTTTTTGAGGCGTAACTAAATATGGTTTTTGCTTTTAATAAATAGGTCCGCATTTCACATGACTCCAATTGTTGAGTTATAGTTCAGTCACCTTTCATTCCACTCCCTCTTTGTTCGGGATTTCGTAAAACTGATTGGAGGTAGCCGCTAGTCACTCACCGCCTCACCGGTCAGCTCTAGTTTTTTTTTTAGTCTGCACCTTCCTTGTTTATGAATCTTGTCTGAAACACCTGTATCTCATTGTCCTACATCCTAATTAGTTATTAGTTCGGCCGAAGTAAGTTATATTTTCTTCTGTTTCCTAGTACTGGATCCTGTGCTTTTGAAGCCCACATTGGTCTGACTGTTGCTTCAATTGGCTAAACCTATTCAACTGTACTGGCTGAATGTTTGAGAGTAGATTCAAACTAGGTTAGATGACTGTAGACGAAAAGGGTGATAGCAGTTTTTGGAGTAGAGAGCAGGATAAGGCATTTGAGAATGCAATTGCCACTCATTCTGAGGATTTGGAAGATAATTGGGATAAGATAGCTGCAGATGTGCCTGGGAAGACCGTAGAAGAAGTCAAGAATCACTATGAGCTTCTATTTGAAGATGTAAAGGAGATCGAGGCTGGTCGTGTTCCGTTGCCTTCGTATAGTTCTTCTTCAGAGGGATCTTCAGGAGGTCTTGCTGCTGAAGAAGGTAATGGCGGGAAAAAGGGCCAGTTTGCTAATGCAGGTAGTGAACCCAATCAAGGCAGCAAGGCATCAAAGGCGGATCAGGAACGCCGGAAGGGGATTGCTTGGACAGAGGATGAACACAGGCAAGTTTGCTATCTGATTTTGGTTTGTTTTTAGATTTCTGTTTTATCTACCTGCCTGGCATAAGCAGCTGCTTGCCTGCTTCTATATATATATTATATTTTTTTTCCTGATTATTGGTTTACTTCAGCAAATTGTTTTTCATTAGATGTTTTCATATTTAATTTACTCTTGTGATTTATGAGCGTGTTGTGATGAGGCAAAACTGCAAAAGAGAAAGCAATGTAAACTTCATTTCTCTTCCCCCTTCACATTGAGAAAATGCCAAGTAGGGTTAAGGAATGAAATTGGTTCTGGCTTTTTGCTTATACTAGAATCTTTTGTTTTGCAAAAATAAGACGCGGCAGGTTTTTTTTTTTCAAAATATATAGAATTGGCACTTTTGGCAGTGTCTCACCCGTCTTTTCCATTTCCGAATGAAAGATGCTTATTCATTTAATCTGTATCTAGGTCAGGTCTCTATTTACTTATAAGTCAGGCTTCATTCACAATGAAAAAGTTAATATAGTTTAAGTCCATATATTGGTGCAGAATGTTATTCTATGTATTTGTTCCATTTCTTTCATCAACTGGGACCTGTATGAGCCCTGATGAGTGGGCAATGCACATATATGCACTAATTAAAGGAAGCTAGAGTAAGGATAGTCATTTGTATCATAGAGTAGTTGCTGTTAAAATGAGAACCCAAATCTTTAGTAAGTGGCTCATCACTTAAGCCTGTTGCTGTCACCTGCTATCAATGAATAATTGTTTTATTTTATCAGACATTTAATATCAGTAATGGCTTTTCAACTGTGTCATACTTTGCTAGCCAATTAGGCTGCTTATGTTTAGAATTTTGCAAAATTCACATGTAGTGCAATACGTACTGATTTTTTAATTTTTTTGGGTTGTGGGTATTATTGGGATTTGGGAATGGATGTATGTGAAACTGGCTTAAAGAACAGGCTGAAGAAGGTGTAGCTAGTTGCCCAATTATGTTTACCCCGCTGGACGACTCAGTGGATAATTTTTTGTCTGTTCAAGAACTGGTTCATGAGAGGAGATAAAAGAAAAATCAACTGTAAGGGGAAGATAATAGGAAGTATTAAAGAAGATGGATGGTATTAAGTTAGTGGACTTAGATCTATGTTGGATTATATTGCAGTGAATAGCATTGCATACTAACAAAAAATTTGGAACATGGTGATTTAGTTATGGTTTGGTTGGGTTTGCAATTTGCTTTTACTTCATGATGAAAGTGTGAAGTAACAGAAAGAAATAAGCTTAAGCTGAGTAATGCATTAAACACATAGATAGAATTGACGATTAGGATAAATATAATATATGTATATATTAAAATAGAAAGGAGTTTTTTGGTGATTGTGATTTAGAGGGAGGATGAGAGGATCTAAAGGCTGTAGGTGCTGGAGAACAATGGCCAGAGACAGATGATGGACTGATGGAGAGAATATGTGGCAGATTTGAGATTAGATAGAGGAAGAAGGTCTAATATGCTCGAGTGAGATAGCAAGGTGCTATTTTTACCTTGCTCCCAACAGCTAAACCACCCGCATAATATGAAGAGGTTTCGTTATTATGTTTGAGCATTTGGAAAAAGGATATTTAGCAAGGGTTTAACTGGTGATTCCTCTAATTATTACAATGAAGAGGAAAGATGTCAAGGCTATAGATGTTTGTCAAAATAGGGCGATAAAAACTATTGCAAGGAATCAATATTAGGGGAAGGGTATGTTAGTCATAGCCTATAAGTAGTAGCTTGGGAAATAAGTTAGAGTTTGTTATGAGAGTTTTTCTATAAATAGACCTCATTAGGAGGAGTAATTATCATGTTGAATATTGTGAGGATTCTTATTGGGAGAGAGTGAGCCTCTCGAAAGCTCATATTAGGAGAGCATCCACCTCTCAAAAGTGGAATTATCGTTATATTAGTGTAATTCACATATTATCAATACAATCATCATTTTCAGTCCCTAATTTCTGCCATTGTTAAGCTGTAATCATGCTAGAAACCATGCTAATTCCTAGCAACTATATAGGGTAAGAAACTAGAGTTAACATAAATCTATGCCGTCTATCATAAGAAGCAGTTATATTCAATAGCATGTTAGGGCCTAGGGATAACACATCTTCGCCAATATCTGTAGTGCTTTAGTAACTAATTAACTATGAAGTCCTAATTTCATGGGAATAACTGTTATTCGTTTCTGCTGGGACCAGAATTTTTATTGGTTTTATTACTGTGCAAATATGAATATGGCTCAGTTATCATGTGTAAGACAATATAATTGTTTGGTTGTACATTGTGGCAGCTGTCTCTACTCCCTTCTACATTTGGCTGATCTTGTGAGTAGTGATGTCTTTTTTATGACAAGAACCAAGTCTTTTAGTACATGGCATAATTTCTTCAACATTTGCGTTAAATGTTGTGAGAAGACGTGAGAGTTGGGACTGTCTGGTAAATGCTCCTTGATGTCTCTTGCTCTTCAGTTGCTTGTTTTGCTTGACAAGATGGTAGGGAGCAGAAGCTTACTATTCAAAAAGCTCTCTTCTGAAGCAGTGTTTTGATTGTTCAAGAAAGTTCTTTTAAGATCATGCTTTGTACTAAGTGGATGGTCACACCAACCTTATGGATCTTGGGGACAACTGTGTTGTGTGCTTACATAGTATAAGATAAACTTGTTTCCACGAGGGTTTTGTTTGTGACCATACAGCCATTTTTGATGTTCTAGTGTTCTTATCTGCTGTCAAGTAGTAGGTAGGTCAATTTATTGCTATTCAAATCAAAGGTCTTTCCGTCCTTTGAAACAACCACCTGTAAATGTCTAGGACTACAAGATCCTCTTTGTAGTTGTATAGAGATGGCTATGAATGTCTCCCCCTTCCTCAACTCCATCTGGAGCCTAATTAAAGCACTGGGAAAATGAAAAGGCAGAACCTGACCTTATCTTATATAGCAGTAGTTAATAGCAAAATGTTCGATATTGTACAGGTAGCATTTAAATTGCATACACAACAGAATTAGTCATTATGTTGCCTCTAGTTTGAATCACCAAGATTCCTATTGTGAGAGCTTATTTGGTCATGGTCCATCACTCCATTGCTCTTTACGTCTTTTCCAGATAGTATTATTATAGCTTGGGGTGTCACCATATGGCTTCAAAGAGGATGTACTTTAATTCTCATCAAGGTGTTTTGCTTCCTTATTTGAGCATTGTTAGCTGTGGTGTGACTGTGTGACTATGGATGTTACTGTGTTGTGCCTTAGTGCCTGTGGGCTGGCCAGGCATGGTGGCCTTAGGCCGTGCTGTGTGCTGTCAAGTACAAAGGGTTAGCCCATAGCACAGTATGACCCCACATACCTGTTGTGCCGTGCCTAGGCTTAATTTTTGTGCTTTATCGTACTTTGTTGTGGCATTATGGGAGTTCACTGCCCAAAATTGTGGCCTAGGGATGGCCCAGAACACAAAATGTCTTGCTGGGTCAGACCATGCCTGTCTCGTGGTGTGATTCAGACGGCTGCAGCCCAGTGAGAGCTTTTATTTTGTCATGTATATGCCATGTCCATTTTAGACCATTTGTTTTCAGAATTATTGCGAGTTCTTGTGTCATGTCTCTTTTAGAAGTCTCTATTGTGCGAGTTCTTGTGTCATGTCTCTTTTAGAAGTCTCTATTGTGCGAGTTCTTGTGTCATGTCATGTCTCTTTGATGGTTACAGTTGATTTTCTAACTTAAAAAGTTTTAGTAGCATGTTGCCTTTTTATTTTATAGTCTAATTTGTTGCCTGTCTTAAGCACAGCTGTAACACCTGTAAGTAACATACTCATGGTGCATGGTTGAAGTAATAGGGATCAAGTTCGATGATTTAATTTTGTGCACAAGATCCTCTCTTCTTTTTTTGTTAATTTAGATCATATTGCACAATGCATGTGAATTTGTTGATTGTTTACTGTTATTCTGGAAACTGCTAGAACTTCGTTAAAAAAATATATATATAATACTTTTTAGCGCTGCTCAATTGAGCAATGAAAGTGGAAACTCAAAAATAGAGTTGTTTATGCCTTAAAAGTGTATATTCAAGGGACACACCCATGTGGTTGTATTGTAACACTCCAATGATTCCGATCCATTGTTCGAAGGACTTAGGTGGGGATTGAAGAGTCCTAGGATATTGTATTACTAAAGGAAACTTCAGGATATAATGAAGTTGCTGCTGTTTTCTTTGTGTTAGTTTCATTGTTGGCTTTTGTTGGGTGTTTGGCTATGTTTCTGTTATGAACCTTTTGGTGTACCAGGTGCTTACTACTTATGAGGCCATATGATTTTTTTTTAAAAAAAAGATAAACTGATCTGGGGCAGATTTCATTGGGGTAGCACAGTTTGGCATTTAACTTATTTAGCTGCTAAAAAACTAAGTTGAGGGAAGAACTTTTGCATTATGTCTTATCTATGTATCCAGTTTATAATTTGATATATAGAATAGTGCTTGAACACGAAACATATTTGTGCTACATTTTCTGTTGCCTATGCCTCAGCTATCATTTTACTTTGTATGTTGGTCTCTTAATTTCCATTTTGCTATAGTGGTCTCAGATATATCTTACCTGTTGTATGTTTTGTACTTGGTGTGGTTTTCATTTTGGTGTTATCTTTTGTGAACAGGCTATTTCTTCTTGGCCTAGAAAAATATGGAAAAGGTGATTGGCGGAGTATATCTCGGAACTTTGTGGTGACAAGAACACCGACTCAAGTGGCAAGCCACGCTCAAAAGTATTTCATTAGGTTGAACTCTATGAATAAAGATAGGAGAAGATCGAGCATTCATGATATTACCAATGTGAACTCTGGGGATGTTTCAGCATCCCAGGGGCCAATTACTGGTCAGGCAAATGCACCTGCGTCTGGGACTGCGCCTGGAAAAACTGAAAAACAGGTTGCTCAGCCCCCTGCTGCTCCTTCAGGAGTGGGTATGTATGGCACTCCAACTATTGGTCAACCAATTGGTGGGCCATTGGTTTCTGCTGTTGGGACTCCGGTGAACCTTCCACCTCCTCACATGGCTTATGGTGTGCGGGTACCAGTGCCTGGATCAGTGGTCCCTGGCGCCCCTATGGGCATGGCTCCTTTAACGTATCCAATGCCGCACACCTCTGCTCATAGGTAAGATAATTGATGATCAACTATATTAGATGTACAAATGGAAAGGAAAGAAAAGTTTGCTTTCCCCCATGTTTGGGTGGGCAATGGTTTTTTATTTTCCGAAATGAGTTAGAATATGGTTGCCTTGCCTGGGAATACCAGTTGTACTTGGTCACTCAAAATTATCATTTTTATACAAACCTAAAATAATTCATAGGAAGGTGAAATTATGCAGTCTTCTTTAGTTTGTATAGGCAGCTGTGGTAGGTTATTGCTGCTCTTAGGGGGAACGACATTTTCGTTCCCTAGTTTATTACAAAGATTGTCGTGCTATTATTTAGCAGCTAATTAGTGCAAGTAGTTAGGAGCTTCTCTTAGCCAATGTTCATCTGTGGATTGTTTTTTTAAAAATCCTTTGAGCTGTTTTCATTTAAGATTAAGACCTCTTTCATTTGTAATTGGATTTTTGCAAGCAGTTCTTGTGCTGTGTCTCGCACTACCCGATAACTGCAGAAGAAATGGCTACATGTTGCTATGATAAATGTTTATTTACGCTTTCTTTGGTCTATTTCTCGTTTTGGGATAAGATATGCTACTGCTTGCGTTTTCTGGTTGTTATACTATATGTTTTATTTAGAGAATCATCAAGGACAAATGACATCGACGGAATATGATTTCAAATTTTGAGCATCACTCTTGTGTATTGTGTATAATGATTCAGCACTGACGTGCCGCACCTTTGTTTGTCGTATTGCACTGACTGATGTATATAATTGCGCACATGTGGTCAATTAATATGGCCTGTTATTGTCTTGCTGATCTGGACATGCGCCTCATCTAGAAATTCGCATGAGATTTTACATCAGGCAGTATGTAATCCTGCACTATATGAGTAAGGAAGAATAACGGAATTTTGGGTACTTTACTCAAATTATGCGACAAAATTAAGTGGAAGTTAGGTATTCCTCAAAAGTGTAGCTGAGAAGGCCATCCATATATTTTGGCCAACAATAATTCTTGGATTTATAACTTTGGTTTTCCACAATTTATTTCAATCTGAGGTAAGGTCTGATTTGGTCTAGTCTGATCAATTGTTTTCTATCTAAAATCAGATTATGTGCATACGTCCAAGTATTGACACGGCCGTGTTGACTCTATGGTTCTATCGTACAGCCTTAAATTAATCACTTCAATCCAACATTATGTAGTTGCAATCTGTTGATTAAGATAGAAGATTTATTTTACTCTTGTGAATTATGTAGTTAGTCATTATGTCGCATACTCTGTAAGCATGTCAACACGCATATCCCTTTCTCATACCATTTGTATACCCCGATTTAGAACTTCTCAAATCTCAACACACATCTTTATACTGGGTCATTCTGCTTGTAAGGAGCATGTTTTGCTAGTTTCGGTTTCGTCAGTCACCTAGTTTAACCAACACATATAGTGTAAATTTGTCAATAAACGATTCCATGGCATCGATGTAATTGGATTCTCTACTCTTGGGCATAAAAAAAATGCAAATGCTATGCCAAAAATAAAGTGAACTTAGCTTGTTATTGTAGGATACGACAGTTTGCATCTGTGTTGATACTCTGAAGTCTGTTTAGTTGAAGTAAATTTTACTTCAGTAATCAGAGCTAATTGTTACAGATGGAAATGTTTCGCTCAAGATTGTTAATTCTTAGCTAGGAACTCATTGAAAATATAATGCTTATTCAGAATGAGAAACATAACTAAGGAATAATGTACAAAATTGAATTGCGTGCCATCAAAAACTCGAGGGGAAAAACTTCTTTCCATCTCAGAGAAGTTGATGAGTTAACAGTTACAGAGCTAGTGAACTACTGTCTACACCTAGCTACATCAGAATCCTAGTTAATTAGGAGTATAATTAGCCTGTAGTACTCCTATAAATGTAGCTTTGTGAGACTGCTTGTTGTAAGCATTTCAATGTTTTGTTGTAGTTAACGAATCCCATGAACCAGAACTCAAACTCATCCGCGGTCACTACTTGTAAATACTTTTGTGACGGCTTTTTCATGTCTTCACTTGGATCCCATTTTCCGATCTTCATTAATGGTATTACTATCTGCATATACACGAATAAATCCACATCAATTAAGTTATTCAAGACAACATACATCAGTATTAGTACACAAAATTCAGAGTTAAGTGTTATTAGTTGCCTAATGTAGTACCTTGTAATGGAACCTAAGAGGTTCTCCTGTGGGGGAGGAAACTTTCGCGATTGGCCTGTCACTGCAGAAGGCGAGTTTCTCTGTGGAGATGAAGAGGCGGCCTGCTATCGGACCTGCCGTGGTGTACAAACTACAACGAGAAGCCCTCAACAACCGCTCCCCTTCTCGAAGGCTAAAGATTCTTCTAAACAATTTGTCAACCCCTCCTACTAAGCTTAGCTTTCCTTTCACTGCATAGTTTAAATAGATTGTGAGCAAAAATTAATTATGATCCATATATTATAAATACAGTAATGAAAAATTACAAAATCAAATTAATTTACATTAATAATGCAAGAATGATTTGAACATTTGTGTACGTAAATGTAACATGTGTACACGTACCAAGGTTATTCATCGTGGTAAAAACTGATTCCACTTTACGTTGTTTTGTAGTAACCAACGATTTATCTACTTGGCCTGTAGAAGGTCCAGGCAATAGTTTGAGGGTAGAAGTTTTTCTTGTTTGATCATAACTAATTTTTGACAACCCATTTCGAAGGAGATGATCTCCTAGCATACTCTTCATATGCCTTGACTTAAACGCCTCAGAAGCATTCATTTTAGCTTAATTAGTATCACTAATCGATCTCGATAAATTAATATAAGTAATTTTTTAAGACTATAGAGAAGCTAAGAGCCTAAGATTGTTTAAGGTGATGAAGAGCAAATAGTGTGTATTTTGGTAGTTGATGGTGGGAAGGGAGTTTGTGAAGGTAAGATTGAATCTATTTATAGAGGTTGATTGGAATATCTTTTGAATTAAAATTTAGTGGGAATAAGTCATTAATGACTCAGCAAAAGTAAAAATGACTATAAATGATTCCTTGCTAAGTAAGTTGATGATCCAATTCAACTCTCATGCATTTTTATTTGATTTGCTTTTCATAAAGTGATGACGAATTAATATGTAATCAATTCTATAATTAGAGTTAAAATAAAGTCATCTTTAATTTATGAACCCAACTTCTAGCATTATTGATGCCAAGGAAGTTTATTTAATGTAATCTTATGGCTTTGAAGTTTAAAGAATATTCTCCAATCCTCCAATTAATTCATCCTTATAATAACACCCCCATTCAAAATTATCTATCAAATTGTCATATAAATCAATTTCTTATAATTCACCGTTTATTTTTTAATTAGTTAGTAGTGATGATAAAAAACAATACTCCGTAATCCATATATATGACTATTATATTGAACGGAGAGAGATACATGCTTAGTTTACTTGCATGCAATGTAGCTATACTTAACCACAAAGTTACATTACATTAGGAAAGGTTTTACCCATATCTTATATATTTCGCGGTGGGGTCATGCTAGACACATCTAATGGCTGACCTAAGTATGAATCACTATAAGAAAAAATGATTAAAGATAAATGATAAAGTTAACAAAATGTTAGAAAAAGCTATCGATAATCTAGGTAAGCATGATGTTATTACAATTCTAATTAATTAATTAAACCATGCATAATCAACTTTTTGATGGACCATCTTATATAAGGTAATGTTTATACTAATAATATAGTACTTGTTTCTGCAAGAAAAACAACTTCACATGCATGCCTATGGCCCTAAGCATGCATACACGTAGGCCACAAAAATCAGCTGATCGATCGGATCAGTGTTTTTATAAAAAGTGGATAAGCTAACTTAAACCGCTGATCAAGCTAAGAAGGTGGGTGTGGCATCATAAAGTTGTTCTTCCACCACAAAAAGCTCTATTGCTGATAGATTTATCATACTCAATTAACTGCTTTTACAAACTGTTATTACAAAACAGGGAAAATATAACAGAGGAAATCAAGTGTTGCCTGTTTGCCTAGCTCATTGTACAAGGGATCAAACATGATGACATGGCGCATGAGAGGACGCCTTCTTGAATATGAAATCTTGCCTGAGATCATGTATGTCTTAGCTAACCACATGATTTATGTCGTAAAGAAGGTAATTACGTTACTCGTTTAAGTTATCATTTAATATAAAGTACGAAGTAATTTATATGAACAATTTATATGGTCTATACATACGTTATATGTTGAGTTGTCCGGCTATAAACTCCATAAAAATATTAGGGCCGGGTGCGATCCGCTCTTCATAGACAAACCTGAGATATAAGTGTGCATGTGTTACACAAAACTTTGGTAAAATGGGACATGTATAAACCGATTTTTCAATTGCGTGGAAATAAACCAACAATAATATCGTGTTACAATATATACTAGTATGTAACATACCTACAACATTATGTTACAATACTATTCTCTTCGAAAAATAAAGGTTACAATACTAGAAAGTAACATGATTTTTTGGTACATTATTTCAAATATCGAAATTTTTATATGGACTAAATGCTAATCATCAGTTAGAATTCGGTGCTTAATGCTAAACTAAAGTATGGCTCCATAAAATTAAAGTAACGACTGCTTAGCACTGAAGAATTAATACAACCACCGAAGCCAACTAATTAATTCTTTGCATAATTAATTAATTATCAAAAAAGATATATGCTTCATTCAAAAATTAGCCAATCACACAACAATATCCAACTAAAATTTGCAAGTAATTAATTCCAACAACTCAATCTTAGGTGGGAAGATTATTTCCATAATCTAACAGAATTTGTTTGATTGGACAATAATTTATATTTTGGACGTATATTTCCTCCATCCACAAATTTACATGAGAATATATTCATGCATGTACGATGTATCACTTTTTAGAATAATACTGTCTTTATTTTTTTTTTATTTTTTTTTTTTTTTTGTGGAAATTAAAGAAGATTTGCTATTATTCATGAAAATATATACATGCATATTCTTTCAATGTACATAGGTTACGATCATAATCATTTACTCCATATCTTAAAAAGCATGGTAGGATATCTTCTTTTTCTTTTTAAATTAATCTTTTTGCATTATATAGTTTGTTACTTTTTATGCATAATTTTGCAATAATTCTCAAATGTTATTATTGGCTATAATTTAAATATAATGAATGATTTCCCTAACAATAGGAAGACAAAATTTGATTTGGTTTGACCAACTAAACTGATTGTTTATATAATGATAGCCTACATACTTTTGAGCTGCCATCCCTCCTGGAATAAATTTTGCATCCAATTCGTCTTTCTGTTGTATTAAAATTCTTAAGTGGTTGTATAATTCTTCAATGGTAAGTGTGATGTATATAAGTATATTAGTAAGTTTTTTAAGCTAAAGAATACGAGTACTTTGTATATATTTCATTAATATTTCGATTTATATTCAGCTTAATTAGGAATGTCCATAAAACTTACTACTATATACATCACACTTACCACAAAGGGGAAATATAATCGATATAATATCTCTAAAATCACAGCATATTAATCATGTTAGACACATCTCGTGGCAGACATATGGGTTTTTAAGTGCTACACATAAGAACATGTAACAAATGACAATCATTGAATTTATAGGGACAAGTAAATGTGGTAGAAAAGGTTATGACTTTAGGTAAGCAATTTGATAAATTAGCAAACAAGAAACTTATGCAACCACTAGCTATATCTTAAATTAGCTATATACTTCTTTTTTATGGACAATCTTATTAAGGCAAAGTTTAATAGTGTTGAATTAATTGTTTCTGCATGGAAAAATAAAACATCATCACATGCAAGCATGAAAATTTGATCGATCATAAGTTTACAACAAAAGAGCCTAAGCATCAAAAAGTTGCATTGCCAGCACAAAAGCTTCAGTGCTGATGCTCCAAAAGTATTAAAGATTTACTCACTTTTACCCAACTAACATCCCATAACTGCCTCAACCGCTTCTGATTTTTGATTTTTGTTTGTCAAGAATGTATTAACTTTTATGCCAAAATAGGTGTATAGTAAAACCAACCAAAGCTTTTCTTAGCTTGATTGATTGTTTGTTAACAGAATAAACATGACATATTTTTCCATCTCTATTTGAGTTGGACTAATTGCCTAATAGTAGTTAGACAACTAATAAGAAAAAAAAAATTTGTAAATTTACAATTTTATTTTTTTTTTTTTTTTTGTTGTTGTAATTTGTCGCATTTTGAAAAGTATTATGATCTGTATTGATTCATCAAATTAAGGTCGGCTTCTTTCAATTTAATCTTGAGAGATTCTATGACAAATAGAATCCAACAATTTATGATTTTTTTATTTTTCAAAAAAGTCATGTTAGATATTGCATGTAAAACTCATTTTGATTTTTGGTTTTTAAAAATGTAATTGTTATATACTACCTCCGTCCCCAAATGATAGTCCCTTATGGCCTATTTTTAGTCCCAAATTGATAGTCCCATTTGCTTTTTTCAAGTACCATTAATATCAATTTTTTTATCAAAATTTCCTCCAATTACAACAATATTTGTGCAAATTTAAGTTTCCCATGTAAATTTTGTTTTTCAATGTACTCTTTATTACTTTCTCTCTCTACTAATTTACATACCCAATGTGAATTTATATTTTCAATGTAATTTTACTACTTTTATTTAAGTTTCTTAATTCCCGTGATTTTTGCCCATAAGGGACTATCATTTGGAGACGGAGGGAGTATCTTATAATACTTAACATGAGAAATTTTAATCACAATAAAATTGCATTAAAAGTTGTGCAAAAAAAAAGGAAAAACAAGTGCTGTTTAATACTACTTGTATTAAATTTGTTTTAGTTGAATTAAAGATCCAAGGATGATTTCCTCAAAAAAAAAAAAAAAATCCAAGGATGATGTGATATATACATGTCTAAACATCTCAAAATCAACCAACCAACGTCATTCCTTTCTTCCTAGATAACGTTTTTTCTTCTTCTCTATTCAAATATTCAATTATAAGTTGATCAAAATCTCTTTCATAGTACTGTAAGTCTGTAACTAAGCCTAAATATCAAATAGCTGAGATATACAATCAATAATGTTCGAATTGAAAAAGCTTCAGTGATTGTACAACTAACTATGAAGAGTTTGCTTCCAGACGTTTTACTTCGTAATTAAACATCAAAACCAACAATAATAATGTACAAAAATATGATCAAGAAAAGAGAATACGTACAACCTAGTTATTAGGTTCTTATGATAATGTGAACCAAACAAGACCGTAATTAAGTAATAACATCAATAAGAAGAGGGAACAAGGGAAAAGAGGGAATACTCTATATGTGATTGTAGTTTAATCCGAATCCGAATGTCAAACAAACTTTTGGGTGTTGTGATTTATGAAGCTAAAATTAGAAAACTTTGTTGCATGTGAGTATCCTTAAATTTGAAAGATCTTTTTATCTTAACTATTTATTTTCATGAAGTAATAGATTGCCATCATTGAGACCGAAAAAAAAAAGCACTTTTTCAAAATCCAAAAGTATGTTTTATGACTCAAAAGTTACTACGCATTGCAACGATATGATGCTGATTCAAGCATGAAATGGTGGCCATGTTTTACTAATTCAATTCTATGGTGGCAAAACTTGCCATGCATGAGTCACACTCACACCTCAATCTTGCAAGTTCACACATCAGCAAGAAAGTGAAATATAACTGAAATTAAACGTGTCTAACTAATTCGGATTTGGATATACGTCGACTTTTAAATCAAATTGGGATTAGAAATTAAAAAAAAAAAATGTTCCAAAATTTAACTTGTCAAGTGTTTAGTTAATAAAATAAATACCAAAGAAAATGTTACAATAAATTTAGTACTATTAACGTCATCCACATAAACAAGTGCACCTAAATAGTGCGAAATTTTGGCCTCTAATACTTAAATACATCAATTAATTCGAAGTATGTAAATAATTGAAAGAACCTCTTTCAAAATAATAATGGACAGTAATGTTGATCAAATAATTCAATATAGTAATTTAAGCAATAATATATGAAGTACTACATAGCATTGTTAATTATCTCGACGTACCTTTAATCCTTCTCTAACATACCTTAATTAGTTGCTAATACAAAATTCTTTGATTTTAAGGTAGGTTTAAATTGTACTGTTGGTTTGGCCTTTCAGATTCTTCAAAAGCTTCTTTGCTAATTTGCTTACACAAGCATGCATGGATGGTTTGTGCATCATCATCCTAATCATATATTACTAGTTATGGTTAGACTCGATTAATTAAGTAACCAAAAGAAAGATAATAGGTAAAACTAAAATAAACGAACTAAGGCCAATTTTTCTAAAGTTGAGTTTGGATCTATTTGTTTCCTCTTTACAAAAAGGAACAAAACATCAGAACATGGTATCAACTACCAACTTCTTGAATAAGAAAAATAAATCATAAAATTTTGGATGTTTGTCTAAAAGTTTCAAGATTATTCTATATCCAACTTGCTCCAATTTCTTACTACTAGTATATATATATACACATGCTCATCTTCATTCACCATCATAAACATCCTAAGTGTCCTTCGATTTCAAACTCGAAAAGAGCTTACTGATTGCAAAAAAATTGTTTAACAAGGTCCAATTTTTTACAACAAATGGAAGGAACAGATGCATTCAAATCCTTGAAGTGTATGCTAGGGGATCATGTCCTTAGAATTGAGTCGTCGATAAATGATCAAAACAAACGTGTGAAGTTGTTACCAGCACCATCTAGCCGTATTGCAGATGGGTGTAACTCAAAAAATATGATGCAGGGTAAAAAAGAATCAGTTATCAGCACAATGAACAAGCTCGGTATGTTAATTAAGAACAGAATAAGTTGTGTAAATTCAATAATCAAACTCTTTATGATCGATTTCTAGGACTAAATGTTTGTATATACTGATTTGTTTTAACAGCAAAAGGGAAGCTGAGTTTAGGAGCAAAGATTCTGCAAGTAGGTGGGGTGGAAAAAGTATTCAGACGAATATTTACTGTCAGTGAAGGAGAAAAGCTTCTGAAGGCTTCTCAGTGCCGTTTGTTCACCACAGCCGGAGCTCTTACAGGCCGCCTTTTCATCTCCACAGAAAATCTGGCTTTCTGCAGCGACAAAGCCATTGCTAAGTATTCTTCTCCTTCAGGGGAAACTTGTAGATATCATTACAAGGTAAATCAATTTTACTAACCAAACATATAGTAGTACTGTCTGTCAATCTGTATAATATTGCAGATTGTTCTGTTTTAATGTTGAAACTAAAGTGTATTATTGGTCTTAATGCAGGTTGTAATCCCTCTAAGAAATGTCAAGCAAGCCAACCAAAGTGAAAATGTAAAGAAGCCTTCGAAAAAGTACCTACAAGTTGTCACCAATGATGAGTATGAGTTCTGGTTCGCGGGATTTCTGAATTATAAGAAAACTTTCAAAAGCCTACAACAAGCACTATCCGGGAATCTATGAGGCTTAATTAGATGAGATCAATTGAATGAAAGTTTGACATGGATTAGTAGGAAAATCATTATTTATTTTCCACAATGATCAATGAGGCTAGCTTTCTGTAGATATATATGTATACATGAGTAGCTTTGGAAATGCTGTTTAGGATTACTGAAACATTTTATCTTCAGTAAATGAACCTGTCCATGCAGCAGAATTAAGTACACAAACATTGTATAACTCAAATTTCAGGAACAAGATGGTTTAAACTTTAAAACCGTCTCTGATTTGATGAATTTTACTGAAAAAAATATTATGATTCGTGATTTGATATAGTTATCTTTATGCCTTACAAGATGTGATAAACAGCATATATCTGAGCTCCGAATTGATTTTCATTTTGTGTTACAACTCGATAGAAATCAATAATATCATATCAGAGCACTGAATAATTTTTAAGGTGTAAATGTTCTTATAGATACTCTATTCATGCCTAATCAAAATCAAGGAATTCAGTCGTGTGATTATGAGAATTATATACAAAGAAAGACTCATGGAGTTCATTTGATTTATTTATTCTTGTTTGATATGCTTACTTGCAAATGGAAATACTTACATACTTCGAGGAAAATCAGCACAAGTTTCTTTATAATTTTGTACCCTTCAAGCCTTCACAATATGTATAATACATAGAGCAAAGTTGGTGAAATAGGGGGGGTAGGGGGTGGGGGGAGAATTACTCACGAAGTATGTTTTTATGGAGCAATTACAGTTTCTACCTAGAAATTACGAATGCAACAAAAAAGTACAGCATATAGTCTACATAGAAGAGCTTACAACATGGTGTACCTTAAGGTTGTGTAACAACTACAGTTGGGTTTGTTGCCTTAGGACGTCTAGATATATGGATCCGGAACAAGGTCACATAATAAAGAACTTATAGTTGGTTAGTAGTTACTTAGCTTGACCAAATAGAAATGGACCAGTAGTTGATCATGCAACTAAGGCATCACCAAGTGAAGTGGACGCGCAGAACAGAATAACAGTTTTAAGTACTTGCTGAAGTATTTGGATATGCTAAGTGTTAGTACTCATACATGGGGTAACCTTTAATTTATTCCAAACTGATACTCTTGCTTAGTGCTATGCTGTAATTTATGCTTCTTCCTAGGTTAGTACATACAACATCTTGACTTCTGCACTATTTAAATACAAAATTTGACTATAATTTTGATTAAATATATAAAACAAATGTTGTTATGTAAGATGTCATGACATTTGTTTCAATACATATATTAAGAAAATCATTTATTTTTTCCTAGTAATAAATTTTGTAGAGATGTTAGATGATCAAATTTTAACATTAATTAGTAATATACTAATATATGCATGAAAGTCAAATTGTTAAATGAATAATTGATGCTTAATCTGGATGCTAAAGTTAGCTTATTTTTAATTGATAGTGAAAGATTCAATGGATATCAAATTCCTGATTTTTTGTAAAATAAAATATCAACCTCTTCCTGATATTTTTCCTGTCAATAGACTTTCAGATGACCAGAAGCTGATTCAGCAAACTTTTTGTAGCATGTTAGTATCCTAAATGTTTGGGGAAGCTTTAATTTTAAACCTTTCCAAAGCAAATCTACCTGAAACCAGGCCTAAGGAATATCCTTCATTAGGAAATCAAAGGAAAAAGTAAACTATCCTTGCCCAAAGTATATGATTTCTGACTCAAAAGTTGTTATAGATTGCAATGTTGCTGATTCATGTATGACATAGCTAATGTACATGATTTTTTTAATCTGTCCTGTGACGGCAATCCTCGTGTCACACTCACACCTCAATCCTGCAAGCTTACACTTCAGCAGAATCAACCAAAAACAGAACAACAACATAGATGCGACCAAAAGAATACCAATAAATGGAAGTAATAATGTGTGGAAAATGCTGATCAAGGTATAAATCAACATCAGTTATTAGTAAACTATCAAATCTGTCAGCCAAGTCAGTTTTAAGTTGGCTAAACTCAGATTTGTACAGGTCAATTGTTAGGTCTTTTTTTTAAAAAAAAAAACCGGCTTTGTAACAAGCTGCAGGCCTTACAAAAAATCTGTTCAGCACCATATATTTTTGTACAAGTTCTGTTTTGTACAAAATAATGACCCTTAAGATATTAATTTGGCATTTTTAGTAAAAGCAACATACAGTTTTGTTCATATAAAAACCTCTGTCTACAATACAGTCACAATTAAGAAATATAGTCACAAATCTTGATGTGTTTTGAATCGATCTTTTGATTGTTTATCAAGGAGATAAATTCGGAAACTAACTCTCAAAGCGAGAAATTCCCTGCTTACCTATTTATGCATACAAACATGTTACATTAAATTATCTGAAGTCCACCAACACCACTTGCTAATTTTTATCAACTGTCTCCACTTGTTACTATAACTAAACAAAACAGATTTAAACCTAAGGGGAAAAAAAAGGGAGACAAATACTTTTCTAAAGTAGATTTTGCCTCTTTATAAAAAGCAACCATACACGGTGGTATCAACTTCTTGAATAAGAATTCACACTTGCTGATCCTTGGATGACTCATTCCTTGTAAAAGTTTCAAGATTCTTTCAACAACTTGCTCCACTTCTTTGCTATTTTATACATATATCCATGGTTGTAACGCGCTTCATTCCCTCCACTAATCATCACATATACCTTGTTTCACCTGCTCTCAAGTTTCAATCCATAGAGACTCATACATAGAAACAAACAAGGTAAAAAATATGGATGTTGCTAATGCATTTCAGTCCGCGAAATGTACACTTGAGGATCATGTCCTCAGACATCAGCACAAGCCGATGAAACTATTGACTGCACCATCTAGCCATAATTTAGATGGGTGTAACTCTAAAATTATGAAGAGTAAAAAGGAATCAGTAATCAGTGCAATGAACAAGCTTGGTATGTCACTATATATATGTATACTAGTGTATCATGTCATATCAGTTTATTTCTGTAAATTCTAAGAATAATTCTGTTTTTCTAGTGACTAATTAGTTTTTACCAATTTTGTTCCACAGCAAAAGGGAAGCTGAGTTTTGGAGGAAATATTCTAAGGGTAGGCAGAGTGGAAAAAGTATTCAGACAAATGTTCAACCTGAATGAAAGCGAACAGCTTCTGAAGGCTTCTCAATGCTCATTGTTCACCACAGCAGGACAGCTTACAGGCCGCCTTTTCATCTCCACTGACAAGATAGCTTTTTGCAGCGACAAAGCCATTGCAAAGTATTCTTCTTCTTCAGGAGAAACTCTAAGATACCACTACAAGGTAAATTAAATTAAATGCCTTTAAACATACCATGTATACAGTACTACTGTCAGTAAAGTTATTATCAGCTGGTTTTTTTTTTGTTACTTAGATTGTAATGTCATAATATTAACTAAAGTGCATTGATCTATACAATGCAGGTTATGATCCCTTTAAGTAAGATCAAGAATGCCAACCAAATTGAGGACATGAAAAAGCCATCGAAAAAGTACCTTCAAGTAGTAACTGATGATGAATTCGAGTTCTGGTTCGTGGGATTCCTAAACTACAAAAAGACATTCAGAATCCTGCAGCAGGCACTCTCTTGTGAGCCTTTGTTACAAAAGATTACCTGAATGTTAAACTCTAGAAAAACAGGAAAACAAATTGTTTTCCTAACGCAATTAGGCCTTGTGTAGAGATAGATACACATGACAAGTACATATATAGATAGCTCTGACCTGTAAATACATTGGTTGCTTGGGACTACACTCGGCGATGTACCAGATGAATGTGTACATGAAAATACGCGCTTCTAATGGCATATTGCAATGGCCGAGTACCTGTGTATATACATTGAGTTATATGAGTATGTTTAAGATGCTAGAGTGTAAACATAACATGGATTATGTTCATGAAAATATATCTACTATCCTTCTATTGTACAAGTGTATAACACTCAGATGTTCCATAGCTACATAATGGGTGGATAAATCAAAACGGATTTTGACATTTTTCAAAGTAACAACTTATTTCTTTGGAATTTAACTACATATGTACAATTACTTCTTATGTTATTTGGGTTAATTATATGTTCGTTCTAATTACTTCTTACGTTATGATTTTGTGTTATTTTTACAAAGTTTGTTAGACCATATAATATGTGTAGATTATGGGCCGTTATTATGTTCCGAGCCCTAATCTCTTAGGTTGTAGATACTTTATTAAAATTAAAAATATATGTTCATTCGAGTTTGTGTCAAATTTTTTTTCCAATTAGCACATTGTAATGACGATAATTAATAGATAAATGTATGCCAATTATATTGATGTTGAAAACTTAATTAAAATTTTTAAGTGGAGAAGTTTTAAATGTGAAATTTAACTTAATTCATTAAAATGATTTCCATGCATGTATAATTTCTTACATACAATATGTCTAAGTGAACATAGCTAATAAGAGGCTAAGAGCCAAGGCTTAGGGCCTGTTCTCATTGACTGAACTCAGCTGAACTGAACTGAACTGAACTAAACTCATCTGAACTGAACTGAACTGAATATTTTATAAGAGAAGGAATTAGGAGCTGAACTGAACTGAATTGAGTTGAACTGAACTGAACTGAATTTCAACGTAAGATAACAGACCCTTAGTCATTTTTAATCTATTATCATAGAGACAGACGTAGAATATATTTTATGGTCATTGTCATAGTCAAAATAATATTTATTTATTACTCATCAATTTATAATCAAATAAATTATATGTGCATTATATAATTGGTAACTTTCCAAATTCTACAACTTCATCGTACATAATATTGTGAAGTCAAGGTGCATGTATATATGAAGATATAGTGACAATATAAAAGATTTCTTCGCTTCCAATTAAGCTGATTATTCAGTAACAAAATTCAATTGCACGTTTCGACAATTCCATGTGTCATCTTGTCAGCAACCAGTCATCTTGTATAATGCTCATTGAATTGGATTATAACATTATTTAAACAATATCCGGATTAAAATCAAAAAGAAGAAAAAGAAAAAGAAAAAGGAAAAGGTAGTCAAACATACTACAGTAGTCATAAGCTATGAACTTGTCAAGTTAGCGCTAGATATTGATTTGAGTAGGTGGCTGGACTTATAATGCATGTGTGAGGGATTTAAGTCTAATATAATATAATTGAAGTTATGTAAAAAATTTACGATGAAAACAATCCTAGGGTAAATTTTTTGATAAATTTTTTCGTTTTACTTATAATTTTTCAAAAATCACATAGCACAATCTCAACAATCAAGTTTAATCTTGCGTTGCATTTAATTTGATTGAGTATCTTAAGTTAGTCATCAACTATCGAGTATATGTATCCTTAATTAGTAAGCAAGCCAATGTCAATCTTCATTTTTAATACAAGAGTATATACCTTGCCTTTTCGTTTTATATAACTTGTCAAGTAGTATAATTTTTCAATTAGATGAGGTAAATTAGTATAGTAAGAACTTTTAATGATAATCTACCTTGCCTCTTTCAATTTAGGTCTAAAATGTTAGAAAGATAGCATCAGAAAGTCACATTGCCGACTCAAAAGCTACAATGCTTACACTTGGATGATACATCCTTAAACCCCACATCACTTTCTAATTCATTCTAAGCTAAGACTAAAATTTTTGAAAATTTATAATACTATTACTTTATTTATTAAATAAAGTAGATTATTATAATTTACTTTTTTTTTTAAAAAAAATATTACTAGATCGTCATCACTTTTGGAAAGCAAATGAAATATATACAATTATACATGCATGAAACCATCAACTTACACAGCAAGAAATCTTGCATTGTATGGTGGATTATTGATGGTGGCTTTTTTTATTATTAAATATGAAGTATGAAGCTTAGTATATATCTATTTCCTTTTGCTGACATATGAATGACCTTAAATAAATTTTATATATATTCATCAAAATTTTATAAAGTTTCACACATTTTGCTCTTATATATACACCTCCCTTTGACAAACATATTTTCCATCACCAACTACCATTTGCTTCAACTCATCTTTAAGAGAAACTTTTAGCCTTATCAAGAGTTAAAAGAGAAATCATTTATTCACACTAAGTTAGCGAGAATGAACGTTTCAAAGGCATTTCAATCATCAAGGAGCATGAAGAGTATGCTCGGAGATCATTTGCTTCGAAATGGTTTGCCAAGAATAGCTTATGATCCAACAACAAAAACATCGTCCATCAAATTATTGCCTGGACCTTCTTCCGGTGGGCAAGTTGATGGAGCTTTAATCACTTCGAAACAACAACGTATTAAAGGGCAATCAGTGTTTACCACGATGAACAAACTTGGTACGTACTACCAACCTTCAATTTATATATGTGTAATAATACTTTGGTAGTTTTCTATATAATTTTTACATATCATTAGGGTACAATATTAATGGTCGTTTATTTTAATTAATGCAGTGAAAGGAAAATTGAGCTTAGTAGGAGGATTTGACAAAGTGTTTAGACGAGTATTTAGTGTACGAGAAGGAGAACAGTTGTTAAGGACTTCTCGTTGCAGCTTGTACACCACGGCCGGTCCCATAGCAGGCCGCTTATTCATCTCCTCGGAGAAACTCGCCTTTTGCAGCGACAGGCCAATCGCGAAAGTCTCCTCCCCTGCCGGAGAACCCCTAAGGTTCCACTACAAGGTAATGCATACCACCATTACTTAATTAATGCCCTTGCTCATGTCTAAATTATTTATACGTACGTTTGTACATGTTTGGTATCGAATGAATTAAATTAAATTTTAACGCGAATGAAATTGTGTTGGTGCAGGTTGTAATCCCGTTAAGGAAGATCAAGAAAATCAATCAAAGCGAGAACTTGAAAAAGCCATCACAAAAGTATCTAGAAATAGTAACCGCGGATGAGTTTGAGTTTTGGTTCATGGGATTCCGATCATACAACAAAACTTTGAAATGCTTACAACAAGCAGTCTCCCAAAGCTTAATCTGTTGAGTTGTGAAGAAGAATTTGATTAATCAAGGAAGATTTATATCTAGTGAGTGTACATATATAATTAAGGCTATATAACTCTGTAAATACTAGTACTAGCTATAGAGTATGCACTTCTTTGTCTAGAATTATATTGATAGAGGCAGAGTTTGTACATATATAGTAACTAGTAACATGCATAACAATTAACAATTACGTAGCTCATGTATGTGGTAACGTTGTACTGTATATGTAGTAAATGGATTTTGCCTTTAAGCTTCAACTAATGTAGTGTATTCGAGATTTTGAGACATGCAATTTGTATAATCTCTTAATCTTATATTAATTATAAGTTAAAGCTAAGTAAACAAGGGAGTTTTCCTCTACTCCTCTAACAAGGCCCGAGCTAGCATCAACCTTTAATTTGCGGCAAACATTACAAGAAAGAACAGAACCGTGCATCAAAGAACAATCCCTCAATCACCACGTACAACACATACGGGTGACTAGCTAATAGCTCCAATCCAATGCACAAGAATATGGCAAAAAGAAACAATGCTTGCAAATGAACCAATGCACAAGAATATGGCAAAAAGAAACACTGCTTGCAAATGAACCAATGCACAAATCCACAAGACCACAACATTAAACCATATGGCCTGGGTTATTTCTAAGGAATAATTCATTATATATGAAGTACAACAATACACTCATAATTTTACATCTCTATCATACCAACCCTTACAGATTCTTGGTGAATGGCATCAAACATACAGTATTATGAAAAAGTTTGAAATTTGAAATATTTAATATTGACCTAAGATTTGGGGATGACACCTAAAAATTTGGTCTATCATTAAAGATCGAAGGCAGTATCAAGTACGACTGTACGAGTAATAAATAAACTTATGTGCTATATATTCAAACAATAATCATGAAATATCAATAGCGCATTTTGTCTTAATTACCAAGTGTGGAATTACAATTTTTACTAAATTGCATAAAATATATCTTTATAGAATATAAACCCAGAATGAATATTGCATACTTCATATTCTCTATTAACAAGGTCTATCTACTAATCAAAATGGTATTAAATTGTAACCATTTTCGTGTAGAAATTATGAGATCATAATCTACTATGGATATTTTGAGGTGATCCTTTTTCCCATATATATTCTCAAAAGGCCTAACCTTTAAAGTATATAAGAGCTAAAAGATATATATTTACTCACTTCCTAATAAGGAATTGAAGCTTTTAGACGGAGCATAAAAAAAAAATTAAAAATGGTCATCAACTGGTCAATAATAATAATGTTGTTAACATTAAATTAGGATTCACAATTAACAAATTGTGGACATTGAAAGATATGATAAGATAGTTTAGCAAATAGGCACTGGCAGTCATGCTTTACGCACGTTGGTCTAACATCATCGACAATCTCAAGTGTCAATTTAGAGCAATAGGTAGACTACTTTCAAATTAAAAACCGCGTTGCATGAATCTGATTTATCTGAATCCATGTGGCCTGCTATTACGTGACTAGGATCTTCGACTATTCCACCTCATCTTATATCAAAGAAGTAATAAAAAATCCTAGCTACTAAAACATCATAGCTAAATGTGATGACTACATTACTTACTTCTAGTGAAATACATCACCTACTATCATTTAATTATTTAATAATCGAAACTAGTTATCTAGTCAAATTAAACCTCCCTAAAAATTAAAGAGGTCCATGTTATAAACTTGTTCACATAATTTTTGTTATAATATCATTTATCTCTTCGATTATCACAAACCACGATTTTTATTAGCAAACAAAAACTTATTTTATACTTTCTATTATCTAATATGGTATTGTACGTGCATGGCAGTTTCCATTTGTTGATAACGATTACCGCATTATATATTATAGCTTCCACGAAATTATACATACCACTATTGATCAATTCACTAATTTAATTCTATGGTGGCCCATGTTTTTACTAATTCAATTCCATGGTGGCAAAACTTGCCATGCATGAGTCACACTCACACCTCAATTTTGCAAGTTCACTCGTCAGCAAGAAAGTGAAATATAACTGATTTTAACGTGTCTAACTAATTCGGGTTTGGATATACATCGACTTTTAAATCAAATTGGGATACAAAATAAAACTTGTTCCAAATTTAACTTGTCAAGTGTTTCTTCTTTGAGATATAATATATCTTCAAAAGGTTTTGTGTGAGACCGGATTCACGTGAGACCGGGCTCAATAACAAAAGTCCAATAAAAAGGCGCGGGCTAACTAAACCCGATCGCGAGGTCCGCAACACCAAAAACATGATAGTGGACTCACGTGAGTCCGTCTCACCCAAAACTTTACATAAAATCTTTACAGGTGACAGTTAATAAAATAAATATATCAAAGAAAATGCTACAATTAATTTAGTACTATCAATGTCGTCCATATAAATGAGTGCACCTAGCTAGTGTGAGATTTTGGCCTCTAATAATTAAATACTTCAATTAATTTGAAGTATGTAAATAATTGAAAGAACCTCTTTTAAAATAAAAATGGACAATAATGTTGATTAATAATTCAATATAGTAATTTAAGCAATAATATACTACATAGCATTGTTAATTATCTCGACGTACCTCTAATCCTTCTCTAACATACCTTAATTAGTTGCTAATACAAAATTCTTTGATTTTAAGGTAGGTTTAAGTTTGTACTGTTAGTTTGGCCTTTCAGATTCTTTAAAAGTTTCTTTGCTTACACAAGCATGCATGGATGGTTTGTGCATCATCATCCTAATCATATATTACTAATTATGGTTAGACTAGATTAATATGTAACCAAAAGAAAGATAATAGGTAAAACTGAAATAAACGAATTAAGGCAAATTTTTCTAAAGTTGAGTTTGGATCTATTTGTTTCCTCTTTACAAAAAGGAACCAAACATCAGAACATGGTATCAACTACCAACTTCTTGAATAAGAAATATAAATCATAGAATTTTAGATGCTTGTCTAAAAGTTTCAAGATTGTTCTACTCCTACTTGCTCCGGTTTTCATTCGATTTCAAACTCGAAAAGAGCTTACTGATAGCATTAAAATAGTTTAACAAGGTCCAAATTTTTGCAAGAAATGGAAGGAGCACATGTATTCAGATCCTTAAAATGTATGCTAGGGAATCATGTCCTTAGAATTGGATGATTCACAGCTTCTTCATACTCCTAAAGTAGGGATGATTCACAGCTTCTTTGGCAGAAATCCTGTTATTAGGATTAACAATCAACAGTTTCTGAAACAAAAAAGTAAATAAATTAGTTTTTTTTATTTAATATAAAATAAAGGAAAATATTCAATGGCTACATAAAAAATGTTATCTATTAATGATTATTGATTAATCTTGTCTATCCATAAGTAAATGACTTCTAAAGTATACAGAGTAGTCAATAATTTTAAATTAATTTAGTAAAAAATAGGTATATGGAAGATCAATTATCATGGATTGGATTAACGGTCTTAATTTACATAATGATAATCAAGAGTGTGATTTCATTTTTGTGGTGGCTACAATTGCAAAACTGCCCTAGAATAATTAAAAACAAAAGTGTAAACCCTTACATACCCTGAGTAAGTCTTTTCCTTCCTCATCAAAGCTTGTGAGAACATCCAACTCCTGAAATTATTAAGATCCAAATTAACATAAATATAATATAATGATTCTTTTTTTTTTAATAAGAAAATTTACAAAAATAAATAAAATTTACCGCCATTTTGTAGACTTCTCCTCCTGTGGGATAGTTGGGGAGGTCTGTAACACCTGCCCAACTAGAGTCGTCAGGTGTGCCCAACTTCCTACATATATAATACAACAGTTTTTGAAAGAATATATAATACAACAGTTAGTTTTGAATTAAAAGAAAACAAATATTAAAAAAATGAAATAAGCAATTTAAATAATTAATTTACTTTACCTAAATATGTTGTTCAGAACCAAATTAGGCATCACATGCCCTAACGGGGAACTTGTCTGAAATAAATGAGCAGCTAACGATTCATGATTGAAGAATGGGTTTTCTCCTTGTATCATCAGAGCAAAAATACAGCCAATTGACCACATGTCAATGGCTGTACCATACTCCCGAGATCCAAGTAAGATCTCAGGAGCACTAAACTCAGGAGTAGCTTCCTGTAAAAAATTAATTACATATATAAGGGCACAATTCACAAACATGTTTGAAGTTATAAAGCAAATGAAGTGATAAAATAATTAGTATTTGACAATTATAATACAAGCAAGCAATATTTCACATAATTATTATTTGACAGTTATAATAAAATAAAATAAAATAAAAAGAAAGAATACCAAGGGAGTAATTTGTTCTCCGGGAAACAAAAAACCTTGAGAAAGACCGAAGTCAGCTAGTTTTAAGTTTCCATTTTTTGTCTTCAGAATGTTATTTGGCTTCAAATCGCGGTGGATGATATTTCTGTCATGGAGGTAAGCAACGGCACAAACTATTTGATACATCCACTCCTACATTTAAAAAATTATAATCACATTAGCCCAATGGCCCGAATTCAGTCTATAACATACAGCTGCTATTGTTGCAACAATCGGATGTTCCAAACCTAGATTTTATTAACTAAAATAGACAGTATTTTAAATCATGATTATAAAGATCTATTTTACTTTTTTTGGTAATCAATAAACTCAAATGATCAAGCATATCAAATAGCGCAAACCTCTTTGATGATCAACGAAATCAACAAACAACATACTTGCATAATTCAACTTCCAAAAAGCAATTGCATGTAGTACAAAAATCAAACCAAAGAACCCTAATTCACAAAATTTGGTTACCCATCAGCACTCATGATCAAGCATCAATAAGCACATACCTTCAAAGAAATTCGGATATAAAATCAACAAATAACCTACTTGACGATTCAAACACTAAAAAGCAATTCAGCATGAACATACCCCCAAAACATCCGCAAGAGCTAAAGTGACAACAAGCTAAATAAAGAAGTCAAAACCTTTCAGCAAATCATGACATGCATTTTAAATATTTTTTTGTTGTATTTTTCGATTATGGGTCTATTGGTTTGGTTATTGACGGTTGAGTTAGTGTTGATTTCGTTTCTGAATTTTAAAATTACAGCTTATACACCAACAGGCAAAAACAAGCATCATCAAAATAACCAAAACGGTGTCCTCAATTAGCTTCCACTGCCTACTTACAGTCTTGCACCGAAGTTGGATGTACAGCACCAGATTACAATTACATCCAAGACTCGGGAATCTAGAGTATCACCAATTTACAGCAATACTCATACAGTCATACTTACATAGTTACATATACGGTTTAAGTCCAATGTCTAAGAGCTCTGAAAAAGCCAATAAACTACACTACCTATATACAAGTATATGGCTACTCTTAATGCCCAAGTAGTCAAGTACAAGCGCGATTCAACTCACAATTACTGTTTAATACCCAGGTATCCTACAATCTTAAGTACATAACCCAATTGTACCTATAAAACTGTATTTATCTCATCAAGTCTGTAATGACAAGGAACACCTAATTACAGATCTCAGATTCGACAAATTAGTAGTCCCTACTTATCATAGGAAACTTTGGTCCTTTTCTCCAACCATCTCAAATGTTTGATA
Source organism: Chenopodium album (assembly GCF_948465745.1). Lineage (NCBI taxonomy): Eukaryota > Viridiplantae > Streptophyta > Magnoliopsida > Caryophyllales > Amaranthaceae > Chenopodium > Chenopodium album. The sequence continues at coordinate 503,115 of NC_137860.1, forward strand.
CTCATATAAATACTAAACAGAATAATTAAAATCAACCACAGATTTACCATAAAATTACTTCATTTTAGTGACTATAATTACCGAAATTAATTAGACAAATTGATAACAAAGAAAAATAAAACATTGTACCAAACAATTAATTAGAAAAGTCTTAACACTTTCATTGATTAAAATTCACAAGTACATATACCAACTAAAACTTCTACTAACCAGCATATATTCGAGATGAATCAACTGGAAATTCATATTACTACTACTAATATCTCAAAACCTAACCCTAGAAATTCCGATTACTACTCCATCTCAAAAAAAAAAAGAAAAAAAACAAAAATTTAAATGCAACAACATTAATTAAAATTTTACCCGCACATCAGCATCACTCTCTAGGGGGAATGATTCGTCCTCCAAGTCCGCCTCCAAGAACTCCATAATCAAACATAAATTCTCCCCTTCTACAAACACGGTTTTCAGCCTACACAACAAATCAAACAAATATTAAAATTCTTTCGAAAATTCAAAAAAAAAAAAATAGAAAATTGATATACCAATTACCTAACAATATTTTCGTGGTTAGTGTCATAAAGAAGTGATATTTCTCGTATCACTTCTTTAGACAGCTCTCCCCTTTTAATTGAAATCAATTTCAAAGCAAATTTTTCTTTGTTTTCTCCTTCTACTAAATAAACATATCCAAAACCTCCAGATCCTAAGCTTTTCACGACGGTATAATCACGAAATTTAGACTGTAAAACAACAAAAAAAAATAATCAATGTTACTTATATTTCAAAAAAAAAAAAATAGTTAAAATAATTTTTTTTTTTTTTAAAAAAAAAAAAATTGAGGATTTTACCCCAACTTCGGGGAAGAAGGTAGCTGGAATTGTGATCGATGGAGGAATGAAATCAGACATTGTAATTGTTGGAGAAAGAGAGTATCCTTTGAAGAAAGAGAGTATCTTTTGGAAAGAAATTTCTATTTTATTAAGTGATAAAGTGGAGGGGTGTAGGCCTCCTAAAAAAAGACGTGTGTAGAAATCTTGCTCCAAGAAATAAACCCTAGTATAAGGATGCTCAATATTCTAAAAAATGGACGGACAAAGATATAATAAGGCAAATAAGCGACAAATATATTGTCTTTCTATTTCAAAACTTTGTTCTTACCTGTTTCAATTTTTGGTGCATACATAATTTTTTACAACATATTATAAAAATAAAAATATTAAAAAAAAAAAAGGAAGGATTTTGGAACTCTTGGAGTAAAGAAAATATAAAGATTGTAATAAACGCAGGCCTAGGTCGCAGACTAGTAGTACACTAGCTAGTAATGTACCGGCCAGCCCAGCCTGCAGCTATTAAATAATATATATAGTGTTACAACGCTAGTCCTAATCTTGTTAGGAAATCTAGTCTGATAAGAATACAAACTATATCACAATAATATACAAATATATCCTAATTGTGTGACAAATATTATCGTAAACTCTAATATCTATCACTATGTATAATAAGTTGTCTCGTACTCTTATTAATTTCATAATAATGTGCATTTTATTTAGAAAAAAGCTAACAAGAGTTTTGTAGTGCTTGTTAGCAACATCCTTTTATTAATACAAGTATGTAATTCATAAATTTTCTCATTACATAACTAATTAAAAATAACAAGCCTTCAAAAAAAAAAAACATATGATATAATTAGTTAATATAAATGTTAGAATTTATACAATCTGATGCCTAAACTTGCGAACATGTCCTAACAAAATTGAAATTGGTCTTTAATAAAGCTAAATCATATTATTGTTATTATATTATATTATTTTGCAGAAAAAGAACAGATTTTAAAATATATATATACAAGGGTAAGAAACTTCAAAGAACAAGATAGTTATACAATGAGATCAATAGATCATTTTAATGGAAAAAAATCCATTTATTTTTAGTTTTACATTTTCACATGTAATACATACGGTTTTCAAAGACCGCAAATTTAATTTCAAAAACTTTCATGAAAATGATATCTTTTTGTTGTACGTAAAACATCACCCTTCCAAGAGCATGAGTAATGCTGAATGAATTTGTTAGATAATATTTATATTATCTCGTGAATATTCTGTAAATGATATATTTTGTGTATTTTAGGTATTCTCATATTTAGGTTGTAAATCCTATATATATTCAATTAATGAGAAAGCCTCCACTAAGGAGAATTACACAATTCTACATGGTATCAGATTCTCTCTAGGGTTTCCCTCTCTTCTCTCTAAACCCTATTCGATCCTAAGCCGTCTACCTTCTTCATCACCGTCCCTTCTCAACCGACCATGTCTGGTGACGCTATATATTTTGTGTATTTTAGGTATTCTCATATTTAGGTTGTAAATCCTATATATATTCAATTAATGAGAAAGCCTCCACTAAGGAGAATTACACAATTCTACAGAATTAGGTATGTACTATATATGACTGTCCAGCTATTGGCTAAGGAAATGCTCCCAATAGTATTAGGTATGTACGGAGTAAAACTTTCATGGAAATGCTCATTGACCAAGGAGTACTATAAAGGCATGTTCCTTTTTACGTCTTCATGTGTCGAGAAATTAATAATATTTATACATTACTAATAGAGAATTGTAGGTTTTCTATGAAAAGGGTACTTGTATATTTTATTTTTTTGACGGGAAAAAGGGTACTTGTACATTAGTTTAATTTGTTAATTAAGCTTTGTTAAATTTCTACTGTTAATGGAAGAGGAATTAAGCTATGAAATTTAAATGTAGTAACTTCTCACTTTCTTCTTACTAGTGTTAAATTTTGTAAGTTTATTTATTCGTTTATCTAATAATCTAATGTATCTATAGTAATATATAAAGTGAAAGGGGGTTTTGGGTGATAAATTTTACTTTCCCAAAATACCCCTTTCATCTAAAAAAACTACCATCCTTATTTTTTTTTTTAAAAAAAATGTAACCACCATCTAAAAAACTACCATCTTATTAGTTCAAATTAAAAAACTTCCATCTTAAATTTTTTTTTAAGGGAAATTAAATTTTATTATTTAGCCTACATGACATCATCAACATATTTTTTTTTTATTATTACTTTTTATCAACAATTTTTAAACCTACTAATATTTTTTTTTATTAGAATAATTAAAGAGATAACATTGTTGGAAAAAAAAAAAGAATTGAGCTTGATAGATTATTTATATTGCACACGCACGCATTGTGTGTGTCTCTTAGCTTGTACTTTTAAAGTGTATGCTGAAGAGATGTGTTGCAAACTTGTAACTTACAAGTAAATAAAAACAAAGAAAATATATAGGATTTGTTTGGTAACTAGCTTATTTGTTATTTGAGCAAAATTAGCTTATTTGACCAACATTAGCTTATTGACTATTAAACTAGTTATTGGCCCGGGCGATGCCCCGGGTCATTATAAATTTATTACTTTAATCGATCTATATATATTTTGGCTTGTTTGTCATTGAGAGATTAAGTGGTGGTTTTTTTAAAAAAATTTATTTAATATGATAGCTTAAGTAGTTTGTTGCTTGTATGAGTTGGTTTGATTATAAGAGTAATTTTTTTACATTAAAATAATCATAAAAATATGATAAATCAAATCTTTATAAATTTGATGTCAAAATATATACGATTCCATAATGCACAAAAATCTTTTACTCTATGTCTCTATGATTACAATTTTATGAGTTAATGCACAAAATAAAAATAGAGTAATGTTTAATTTCTTACAAACTTTATTATTATTTAATTATTAAGGAGTTATAGTCCAAATTAAGGGAAATTGTCATGCCATGCATATGAAGAGTTTATCAATTAAATTTAATATTAATACATGAAAGTTAATGCATAGAGTTTTTCAATAATTAATGCTATGGTATGATTTGGCGACGACACATCATATGCCAAATGGCAAAATTGTTGACACATGGCAAAACATCATGTCTTGCCATGAGTTTTAATATATATATTGATTGATTGATAAGCTATTTAAAAGTGTTTGGTGGAAAGTTTATTTGATTAAAGAGCTTATTTATCTTTTATCAAAAAACCTTTTTCAATTAGCTTATTCAATTTTTAAGGTGAAATAACACTTAATCTGAACTACTTACCTCACAATTAATTTATTGTTCGTTTCACATAAACAATTAACTATAAACAATCAGCTATTTACCAAACACCTTTCTACAATAAGCTAATAAGATAAGTTGGTCAAATCAGTTAATACAATCAGCTAGTTAAAATTAGCCAATACAATCAGTTTCGGCATTAAGCTTTTCTCCAAACACGGTACTTCGTATATATAATTTCATCACAATATGAATACATGAATAATTTAATGTATCTCTAAAAAGCAAAATAATATTTAGGGTAAATTACTCTTTAATTAATTATATATACTCCCTCCGTGTTTTTTTAAGTGATACATATTGACCGGCATATAGTTTTAGGCAATTTAATTGACTTAAATAAAATAAGAGGTAAGTGGGGTAGTGGAGTATTAAAAAAATTGTTAAAAAAAGATAATGGGGTTAATAGTTTTTTTTGAGGGAAAACGTCAGCAGGAATTTTATTCCAAATCAAGTTCCGCAAGAGCTAAAACGCTTTGCGGGAAATTACCCAAACATACAAGTTCATCGTTTCCACGGGTATCCCATCGTGCCACAAGATGGGCAACCGTGTTTCCTGCTCTACGTACATGAGAAATACTAAAGACATGAAAAGACTTAGCTAGACAATCTACATCATCATAGACAAGCTAAATAGAAGAAAGACCATCTTTTGCCGACTTGATATTGTTAACCACACGCTCAGCATCACATTCGATCCATATGTGTTGAACACCCAAACGCTTGGCCATTTGACACCCAAACCTAACAGCAGATGCCTCTGCCAACTCCACATCCCAATTGGCAGGGGTTTTCTTGACAGCAGCCCAGAGTATGTTGCCTTCCCCATTCCTAGCAACCACCCCCAAACCACCATTAACATTCGAACCAATATGGGCATCAACATTAATTTTGGTCACACCATTAGGGGGACGAATCCACCTGCTAACAGCAGCAGCACGGGTTACAGTAGGGTGTTGGTGAACCTTGGCAGCATAGGTGTTGTAGTCATTAACCATTCTAAGGAAACCTGCAGCAATAAAGTCGACCTCAAGCGCATCATTGTTATGTACCCTCTTATTCCTGCAGAACCACATAGCCCATGCAATAGAAAGAATGGTAAGTAGCTTCCTCTTGTCCACCTTTTCAGATATCCATAGCAGCCACTCAGGGAAGGGTGCTTGTCTTGGTGAATCTGCAATTATAGTGTCAAGCTCATACTTTCGCCATACATCACGTATTACCCTACAATCACATAGGACATGGCCTATAGACTCGACCTCAACTCCGCACCCCCCACACACCTCATCAGGAGCCATATGTCTTCTATGCAATTCTTTCTTGGCAGCCATGCTCTCTTTACAAGCGTTCCAAATAAAGTGTCCTAGTTTGGGTGGACCACCAGCATTCCAAGTAATATGCCATACCCTCTCATCAATGTAATTGCCAGCTATATTACCAGAAGGAGCCACGCCCAATTTCCCAAGCCAATAAGCTGTTTTAACACTAAACACACCATTCTTTGTATGACCCCAATACTTCATATCATTTGGCAGACCTGATGATAAAGGAATCTGGAGAATGAGAGCACTGACCTCACTGGGAAAAATTTGCTGGATTACCTCCTTCTTCCACTCACCACATTGCTGGTCTATCAAATACGCCACACGAAGATCGGGATCAAAATCAACTCCATGAGCAGGGATAACATTGCCAGGGATCCATGAATCAAGCCACACTCGAATATCTTTCCCATTCCCTATTTTCCACTTTAGCCCCTCAATTAGTAAAGAATTTGCCCCCCATAAGCTCCTCTAGGAATAACTAGGATCATACCCTCTATACGCTTCAAGAATAGAACTATGCTTGAAATATCGAGCCTTGAGAATAGCGTGCAGCAAAGGATTCGGGGAAGTATACAGTCTCCACATTTGCTTGGCTAACAAAGCTTGATTGAAAACCTTGAGATCACGGAAGCCAAGCCCACCTTGAGATTTCGGTTTACACATAGAATCCAACTATGCCAATGCATTTTCCTAGAAGACTCCGAGGAACCCCACTAAAATCGGGCTAAAAGAGTATGAATCTCATCAATCAAAGTCTCTGGAATCCGAAAGATACTCATCATATACGTCGGTATCGCCTGAGCAACAACCTTAATTAGAATTTCCTTCCCGGGCCTAAATAGAAGCTTTTCCTTCCACCCTTGAATTTTCCACCAAATTCTCTCTTTTAAACTGGCAAAAAATAGCTTTCTTAGATTTACCAATTATCGTCGGTAAACCTAAATATTTTTCATGCCTCTCTACTTCCCTCACCCCAAAAATACCAACAATCTCAACCCGACGAGAATCACTCACATTTTTGCTAAACACAACATCTGTTTTTGTCAGATTAACACTTTGACCGGATGCTCTCTCATATCTGCTGATAATGTCAGCTATCACCGAGCATTCACTAACAGTAGCTTTAGCAAAAAGCAGGCTATCATCGGCAAAAAATAAATGTGACACTCTGGGGGCACCCCTACAAACTCTCGCTCCATGAATCAAACGATCATTTGCCGCTTTCGACAATAGAGTCGAAAAGGCGTCAGCCACAATGAGAAAAAGGTACGGCGATATCGGATCCCCCTGACGAAGACCCCTAGAAGGTACCACCGGCCCAGAAATTTTCCCATTTATTTTGAAAGCAAACGAGACACTTGAAAGACAGTCCAAAATTCTTCTAATCCACCCATCACAGAATCCCATCTTCATCATAACTCTCTCTAGAAATCCCCATTCCACCCTATCATAAGCTTTGCTCATGTCAAGCTTCAGAGCAACAGTGTCATCCTTTCCTTCACCTAATGGGGTTAATAGTTTATTGAAAAGTAATATATGTAAGAGGAAAGGTATAATAAAAAAAGTAGTAGTGGGTTTGGGTGGGGACCATGAGAGGAGAGATATATAATAATTTAATGTATTATTTTGACAAAAAAAAGAAATGTATCACTTTAAAAAAATACGACCGGAAATGAAAAATGTATCACTTAAAAACACGGACGGAGTAATGAATTTTATTGGGGTAGTTGTAATCAAAATACATTAGGGAGTGGTTTTTGGAATTCACGTCACAATGATGAATTAGGTAAGAAATGATGAAAAAAGGAATCCCAAATTGTACATTTTACTCTTTTGTAGTGTCAAAACGTGTAGTTACAAACTTACAAATTACAACCCTATAAACTCCTATAGTCCTATTGGACCTTAATGATCATCCTGACAAACTCCCTACTCTTGTTCTCTTCAACATAAATCGATTCAGATTATTGTCGATATTCAATCTGAGCATACAAATTAGACATGTTCAAATGCAACCTGATTATAACTCATAATTATCAATTTCTTATTGAGTTATTGCTAATATCTTTAATCATATTAAAATGTCAATTAAATTAAATTACATACTACCTCCATTTCTTATTACTTGTAACAAATGAATATTTTACATCTCACAAATAATACCCATTTGTTGCGAGTAATAAGAAACGAAGGTAGTATTTGAAAAGTACTCCGTATAAGATAACACGTATCAAACACCTTCTAATGGCGAATGTCCCTATAGTTAAGATTGACAATAGTATGGAGTAATAATTAATACTCCGTAAGTGAGAAGGAAGCTTTAATTGCTTAGTTGGCCAAATCTCTCGAATTCTAGGTGAGAAATCTCAGTTCGATTCTCATCAAACTACTTTAAGAGGATTTCACTTATTCCCCTTCTCAAGATGAGTGTTCACCTTATCTACTACGTACATAGAAATATTCCTTAAAAAAAATCTATACACAAATATTCCTAATTATCTTTTATATGAGTTGTGTATATGCGTTTAGACATTTGCATTTCATCAATCTTATATATTAGTCTCACTGTAAATATTTCAAGAGAATAAGGATTTTGAAACATATCGTAGTATTTGCAAAATTGGATTTTCCGGTAAAAATGGTCGAAAATTGGATTTTAATTGTAGTTTAAAATGTTAAGTGATTGTTTCAAAAAAAAAAAAATGTTAAGTGATTATTTTTATTTTTATTTTTTTTGACAGGAATGTTAAGTGATTATTGTAGTTATAATTTACTATATAAAAAAATAATGATTGTAGGTAATTTTACCGGTTTTAATTGAGAATTCTCCTACTCGTATAAATTACACCACGAAGTACGGAGTATAAAATTTATGCAAAAAATAAGTGTGTGGGTTAATGTGTTACAGAAATTTGGCAAAAAATAGGTGAGATAGTATACAGTAGAGCATTTGAAGGAGTGGGATATGTTGGCGTGTAGCAGGTTCTCTTCAGTGACATAAAATCAAAATTCAGTATCACATGATTCTTTTCTAAGGAAGTATAAAGTACAGTATGTCTGTGACTAGTCTCTTCCAACTGACCATCACAATTTACAAATGAGGGAAGGAAGGGAGACAATTTATTTGATTCAAAATATTTTTTTCATTATTATTTAGTTTCACACTTTTACATGCAACACGGTTTTCAAATGCTCAGATCAAAACTTTCATGCAACTTTTGATTTCATGCAACAAGGTTTTTCATTATTCCTCTAATGATGAATAAATTAAGAAAGATTAGTCCCAAATGATGAATAGTTTAAAAAATTAACCCCAAATTATACATTTTACTCTTTTGTAGTATCAAGACGTGTAGTTACAAACTCACAACCCTTAAAAGTGTCAAACTTCATAAACTCCTATTGGACCTTAATCATCATATCGATCCTTACCCTTTCCAGACAAACTCCCTACTCTTGCTCTCTTCAACATAAATTAATTCAGATAATTATCAGAATTAGATCTGAGAATACAAACTAGACATGTTCAAATGCAACCTGATTATAACTCGATCATAATTATCAATTACTTTTGTTAATATTTTTAAGCGCATTAATATGTTAATAAAAGTTATGTATTTGAACAGCACACAATAATAACACGTATCAAACAACTTCTATTGGTGAATGTCCCTATAGTTAAGAATGACAATAGTACAGAGTAATAATTAATACAAAGTAAGTAAAAAGTAAAGTTACTATTAGGGAAAAATTTATTAATAGTTAAGAGTAATAATTAATAAGTGAGAAGGAAAGTTACTATTAGGGAAAAACTTATTAATAATTAAGAGTAATAATATAAGTGAGAAGGAAAGTTACTATTAGGGAAAAACTTATTAATTACTATTACTCTGTACTATTGTCATTCTTAACTATAGGGACATTCACCATTAGAAGTTGTTTGATACATGTTATTGTGTACTTTTCAAATATATAACTTTTATTAACATTTTAATACGCTTAGAGGGCGTTTGGCAAGTGGAAATTGAGGGTGGGATTGGGAATATTAATCCCAACCTACGTTAATTCCCATGTTTGGTTTATGGGAATGGGAAAATAAAGGGGAAGGGGAATGGGAATAAAATGTTTCTATTCCCATCATTCTATTACCTAGGGGGGAGTACGTAATAGAGATGGGAATTGGAAACAAGTAATGAATTGACTAAAATGCCATTAATGAAATAGAATGGAATAATTTTTACAAGGGTGTTTTCGTAATTGTAAAATGTTATTTCTCCTCTATTCCCATCTCTTTCCAAACAAGACTTTGGACATATTTTATGAATTCCCACCTTCTAACTCTCATTCCCATTCCCATCCTATAATCCCCAAATTCCCATTCCCACTTGCCAAACATCCCATTAAAGATATTAACAAAAGTAATTGATAATTATGAGTTATAATCAGGTTGCATTTGAACATGTCTAGTTTGTATGCTCAGATTGAATATCGACAATAATCTGAATTGATTTATGTTGAAGAGAACAAGAGTAGGGAGTTTTTCAGGATGATCATTAAGGTCCAATAGGACTATAGGAGTTTATAGGGTTGTAAGTTTGTAACTACACGTTTTGACACTACAAAAGAGTAAAATGTATAATTCATTAATTTGGGATTCCTCTTTTCATCACTTCTTACCTAATTCATCATTGTGACGTGAATTCCAAAATCCACTCCCTAATGTCTTTTGATTACAACTACCCCAATAAAATTCATTATATATAATTAATTAAAGAGTAATTTGCCCTAAAATAAATTATTTTGCTTTCTAGAGATACGTAGTACATTAAATTGAGTATTTACGTATTCATATTATCGTGATGAAATATACGGAGTACTGTGTAGCTGAATGTCAAAACTGATTGTGTTAGCTAACTTTAACTACTCCCTCCGTTTCTTATTTCTTGCAACATTTACCATTTTTAGATGCCTCACATTTCTTGCAACAAACTTCATTTTTTCCTTATTTAGAAACTTTTTTCTGCCAAAAAGACCAACATACCCTTATTTAAAAAAATTTAACACATAACACTACACATAATCACAAACTATTATAACCCTAATCTGATTCAATTATCTCTAACCCTTCCCACCCAAATTAAATCATCTCCCCATTATCTTTCTCTCTCCTCCTTATCACTCATTTCGTCTTCTTCATCTCTCATCTCTCCTAATCAAATTTCATCTTCTCTAATCTCTCATCTCTCATCTGTTAAGAGAATCCGTTGTGGAATTCGGTTGGTTTTGGTGGTGTCGTGGGTGGTTTTGGCGGTTCATCAGCCTAGATCGGGGAGGTTTGGTGGTGTCGATCGATGGGTTTCGCAGGGGCTTGTCGGTGGTTTAGGTGGTCTGGGTCGTCGGTGGTTTAGGTTGTTTGGTTTGTGGGTGATTTAGGTGGTTTGAATTGGTGAGTCGGTGGTTTTGGTGGTTTGGTGGTTCGTGAATTGGTGGTGTCGGTGGTTTCGCAGGGGTGGAGGAGGCGTTTTGGTGGTTTCGCAGGGGTGGAGGAGGGGTTTCGTAGGGGTGGAGGAGGGGTTTCGGTGGTTTCGTTGGTGGTTCCAGGTGGGTCTTGGTGGCGGTTGTGGGTGGCCTGATTTCTAGATCTGGGTGGTTTTTGGTAGAAGTGGTTTCGTTGGGTGATTTCAGGTGGTTCTAGGTGGATTCGGGTGGTTCTGGGTGGTTTCCAGGTGGTTCTGGGTGGTTTCGTTGGTGGTTCCAGGTGGCAGCGTTTCGTTGCTGGTGGTTCTTGGTGGCTTGCACGTTCTTAGGTGGTGGTGCTGGAGTTTTAGCTGTTTAATTAATTATTCACCCTCTCCCCTTAATTACATTATTTACATGCCCTTACTTTTTTATAATCATGTTTAAAAACTTTTGACTTGGGAACCGTGCACCCCCCCTTTGTTGCAAGAAATAAGAAACGGAGGGAGTAGTTGATTTATTTTATTAGCTTATTGTAGAAAAGTGTTTGGTAAATAGCTGATTGTTTAAAGCTGATTGATTATGTGAAACAATCGATAAACTAATTGTGGGGTAAGTAGTTCATATAGGATTTTTGATTAATGGAGGTATACCTTAAAAATTGAATAAGCTAATTGAAAAGACTCCTTTTAGTAGCTTATTGAAAAAGAGCTTATTTAGTGGAATAAGCTCTTTAATTTAAATAAGCTTCCCACCTAACACTTTTAGTTAGCTTATTTAATACTCCGTAGTCAATAAGCTAATGTTGGTCAAATAAGCTAATTTTGCTCAAATTAGCTAGTAACCAAACACATCCTATATACTACTATTTTCTTTGTTTTTTTATTTTTTTATTTTTTTTTTTTTGTTGAGGAAAAACGAGCACAATATATTGATGAAGATCAATATCCACCAAAGTTTGTAAGCTTTGGGGAAAGGAGTTCATACAAATACGCTCCCTAGCCATACTCGTGTCCCATCGCGCAACACAATGAGCCACAATATTACCCGCTCGTTTAACATGAATTCCAAAATCCACGCCCTAGTGCTTAGTTGGTTGCTAATGGTTGTAGATCTAATTTGTGTAGCTTCGTTACTTAAGTTTTTTCTTTTCCTTGCTGTTGTAAATTAAAAAAATAAAAAATATACAAACCCTGAAATATAATTACACAATATCTTACTTATATACGTAGTATAGACATACGCAAATCCTTAAGACGATTATAGCTTTGCAATCACAGCTTTTTAGTCAGTAGACCAACCTTTTTTGTTTCTTTTGTGTTGACCTCTCTTTAGATCGATGGGGTGTAAATATGTTACGACGTTACGTTGATAAAGAAAATTAATAAAGAAAGATTTGATTACTTTTGACAACAATCATGCAACTGATGTAAGTGTATACTATTAGTCAATTAGTTGTGAGTAACGGCTTAATTTGCATTTAGTTATGTCCTTTTCCTCGTTTCCCTTTTATCTTAACCATACTTTCACTTAATATTTATTAATTACTAGCTCATTCACTTATTCATATTGTATATCCTTCTTTTTTTCGTTCTTTAATTCGATCTTTTTAATTATGCTTTTCAATCAATTAGGGAAAAGAAAAGAAGAATTAAAAAAAGAAGCCTAAACATGTATGCTTTTTTTATCAACACTCCCTTTCATTTATTTTATTGTGAATTTGTGACAATTGAAACATAATTCGAGTGTGGTGTTTGGTTTAATTTAATGAAAGATTAATACGAGTTAATTAATCGGTGTTTGTAAGCATATGTTCAGTGATGTATAATGTTAGGGTACATATTGTATGGGATAAATTAAAACAAGCTAAGGAAACAACTTTAAACTCACCCAATGAATATGAATATTTGTGTGTTGCAGCCATTGTTGTAATTAGGACCGTTTAATTTCGGATATCCGATCAAATCCGAAAATTCGAATATCTGAAATTTTTGAATTGGAGAAATTGTGATCCGAATCATCCGAATATATAGTCGGGTTTTTGGATCGGATATATAGTCGAATTTTCGGATCGGGTAGTTAAAATTTTCGAACAAAATCCGATCCGTATCCGAAACGTTAAAAACCGGATCGGATATCCGAAATTTCGGATCGGATCATCGGATTTTCAGATCGGATATTTCGGATCAGATTTTTTTGAACACCCCTAGTTGTAGTTGAAGGATTTATGTCTTCGTCGTGTGTAATTACTATATAAATGGATCAAATTATGGAGATAATTAAGTTCGGACATTTGGGTCGTCGTTTTATCATAGCTAGAGGTACTAACGATCTTTGGGCTATTAAAAAAGCCCAAAGCCCAATTGGACGTACGGATTCTATAAGGTCGCACAAAGGGCCTAGATCGAGCATTAGAAGACGAGGCCTTTCAAGGGCTTCATCACTCTAAGTGGCGGAGAAATAAGGAGGGTTTTGGGCTTTGTGCCCTATTCTAATTATAATATGATTATAAATAGACTATGTGCCTATGGTTTGATGTAAGCAATTCAGTGACCAGTTTGATCAAACCCTAATTAGCAACACACGAAGCCTAACCCTCTCAAACTCCCCTCTCTCTCACGGCTCTCTCCTCCTCCTCGGCGCCGGTGGTGGTTCATGGTGGTGGTGGTTCGTGCGGTGGTCGGTTGTCCATAAAGGTGGTGATCGTGGTTTCCCTCTTTCACTCGACTAATCTAGTATTGGTGGACGGCTCGTTCGAATCTCGTGGACTAAGTAGAGGAGCAACGCTTGGGGCTCTATTCTCTCCCTTATTTGCCAGCTGAATAGCTTCGTGGAATTCACGCTTCAAAAGTATAATTATGTGTCTTGTGTGTTATGCATGCGATCTTGGGATTAGGTGCTTTTATGAATATGATTCATGTGTTTTCCGCATTATAATACCTATAAGCTCTTACAATAATGTTAATTTATGTATTTATGTTTGTCCAATGTACGGCTAACTCAAATAAACAACATATATCTCCCTTTTTGCCCAAAAAGCAAGCTAATAATAATCAAGCTAGATTTGGTCATTTTATTTGATTTTAGGATAAATACACTTTAATAATTCCAACTACCGCCGATTTACTTCTAATAATCTCGATTAAGTTTTATTTTTTTAATAATCCTAACTATGCCTTGACTTTGCCTTCAATGATCCCAACCAGTCAACACCAAGTCAATAACTTGTTGTAACATTAATTTTGGAGACTAAGGGCCTATTCTGATTTACTAAAGTGAATTGAACTGAATAATTTATGAGAGGAGGATTTTAGAAACTGAACTGAACTGAATTGAACTTAAGCTGAAGAGAATAGGCCCTAATTGAATGTCAATATATCATTGTAAGGCAATCAAGGTGTGCAGCATAACCATAGCATAACCATAGAGTGGGTGTTCTTTCAAATATAGAGAATTAGAGACTCTTTGTGTTAAAACATACAACACATTATTATGTGCTGGGTTGTGGGTCGTGTTGGGCTGCGTTTGTGTTAGAAACTTAGAACATACCAGTACAACACATTACTATGTGTTGGATTGTGGGTTTTGGGCTTTAATTTAGTGAATATTGATTTAGGCACATAAGCACATGCTACACGAGTGCATGTATGCTCAAGTTATGCCTTGACCATCAATATTATATATTAAAAGACACATCAGCAATGACACGTGTTATCTTCTGGTGTGTTAGTTTTCAATTATTTACTAAAAATCAAAATTTTAAAATAATCTTACAATAAGAAAAATATTGATTGGAAGCTACAATTAAAATTGCAAATACCAAATTAACATATTTCATACTTTTATTATTTCTCGACTAATTTATGATTATACTGAGTACAGTAATACTTCTCAATCAATACTATATAACTATATATATAACTAAAGATCACCGTGCATGACACGGGATCTAACCTAGTCCTTTTAAAATTTATGGCATGCTCCTAGTAGTTATGACGTTTTTTTTTTTTTTTTTTTTTTTGTTTTTTTTTTGTCACAACTTGAGCTTTGATCATATTTCCTCTGTCCTTTATTTACATGCTTATTTCTAAGATTTATTTTTCACATAATAAATAGAAATAAACATGAAATTAAGGAAGTAAGGGACAAAGGGAGTACTTGGCTAAATTCACATTACTATGTTATGAAGAGATTTTATTGTATCTATGAAGCAATGATGATTGATCTAACAATGTTCTTAGGACCGAGTTATATAACACATGGAGATTAGTCATTAGCTCATACTTAATAGACAATGATATATTACGTATATTTATGGTGAGAATTGAGAAAAAAAAATTAAATGAAAAGGTTAATATTTATTTGTTTTTTTTTCTTTTCTTTTTTTTTTTTAAGAATTAAGAATGATGTAGTACAGAGGTATAAAATAAATTTAAGGAAAAAGTTACAAATTTTTTATTAAGAATGCTGTAGTAGAAGGGTTTAAAAATATTTGGTTTTAAAAAAAAAAGAAGGGTTTAAAATATATAAAAAGGCGGCGACTGACCTTTAGAGTAAATTAGATATTACGGGGTAGTGTAAAACGAGATTGTTCTACATGAGTAACATGAGTCAATGCACACGACTTAAGGTACGAGGGAGATTAAGGGTTTAATCTATTCACCTGATTTTCACTAATCTGAACTTACCTTAACTTATTTGAACTTTAAAACCTTATTAAAACTTATTTTGGTTGTCATTTGTACTTTGGTAACTCTTATCAGAACTTATCAAACCTGATCTGAATTTATCTGAACTTATTACACTTGAAATAAGTGAAAATAAGGTGAATAGACGGGTCTGTTTTGTATTGTCACTTATTTCAGATGTAATAAGTTCAGCTAAATTCAGATCTGATAAGGGTTACCCAAATGCAAATTACAAGTTAAATAAGTTTTAATAAGTTCTAATAAGTTCAGATAAGTGAAAAATAGGTGAATAAAACCTATCCTAAATCAAAAGTGGAGAAGGTCCAATTAGTAGCAAGTAGGGGTAAAAAGGTCCATTAATGAAGATTTGCCGGTTCAGTGATTGAAAGCGCGCGATTTTTTTATTTTGCCCAAAATTTCGAGCTTCATTCAGAGGAGAGAGAAACAGAAAAGGTTAAGAGAGAGTAAGAGCAAAGCCGAAGCAGAGAGAAAGAGGCTTCTTCATACGATTTCGTTGTGAATTTACTCTCGGAAGTGAAACGCTACAAGGTAATTGTTACAGTTGCTCAACTTTTTCGAAAATTTGGTTTCATTATTGTACATTGCTATATGATTTTGATTAAATTGGTTTAATTCGGTGTAATTGTCAAGTAATTTATTTGGATGAGGTGCTTATAGGTTGTTTTCGTCCATTTGGATGTCGATGTCACTTTATTTTGTTTTGATTTGGTGGGATTATGAATGAACTCATTTATAGGGTTGGGGTGAATAGTTATACTAGGTAAGCTCTTCGGGTAAAGTTCAGTGTTTATGTTTGGGAATGTTGGTAATTTTGTTGTTCATATTCTAGGGTTTGATGTATTGAACTAATGTATAAATGAAGCTTTAGTCAGTTTCCATATTTTGGCATTTTAAAGGTGAAAGATAGGACATATGTGAATTGCAATATTGTTGATTGGATAAAATTGATGGTGTTTATTTTGAAATTACTGTATTTTTAATTCTCTAACTAAACCAGAAAACTCCACATCATTGATTAAAGGAACTCTTTGTTGTTTGGGTTTTGTAAGGGAAATTATATAAGACATACTTTGTATATTGTAATGCACTTTTGTTGATTGGAGGACTTTGTTGGGCAACACAATCGATAGATAGCAAAATGATTAGGTTCTTAAATTGATTGCTAAGGTTATCTTACTTTTAGAACCTCAAAAGAACTTGGATTGAGATATGTCTACGTTAGATGTTCCAAGAATCATAAAGGAAAAAACAAGGCTTTACCTTTGCCTTGAATAATCCTACATAACCCTACAGAGATGGAGATTAGTGGCCCAACAAGCCTTATGATATTATTGTACTCCGTATAGAAGAGAAAAGGGCCAGAAGGGGGTTTGAAAATGGAGAGTATATATGTATGGTCATATCCATAGAAATGACTTGTTAGTTATTAGTTATTACCCTACCACTACCCATCTTTCTTGGCTTTGATTTCACTTATTAGTTATTACCCTTATAATTCATTAATTTCCAATTCAAGCCTGCCTTTAAGATACAGAGATTGCCTGCTATTATCATCTGCTTTTTTATTCAAGAAGTAAATATAGTACGTGATGCATGTTTATGTTAGAGATAAGATCTTGATTTGTTGATAAAATGCAGATTGGCGAGTGGAAAAGCTAGTGAGGGCTCTTTTTGGAGTTGCCAGTTGCCATCAACCAGCAGTTAATCAGTTATATTTGTTGATGAAATTGATTCCCTTCTGTCGCAGGTAATGCTGAACTCTGAACTTTCTCTATGGAAGAAGAGGCCTCTTATCGTCTTTATTGCTTCTTTATGGAATAGACTGCAGCTAATATTTGCCTCAGTGTATGGGATTCTTGAGATTTAAATTTGTAGAAAGGAGGCTTTAAGAGAAAATGTGACCACATTTATAATTATATTTTTGAAGATGAACAATTTCAGATCTCGCATGAACCCTAACTTTTCTATTGCTGAAAAGTTTTATAAAAGTTTCTTTTGTGACAGCGCAAATCAGAAGGTGAGCATGAAGCAAGTAGGAGTTTCAAGACTCAGTTTCTCATTGAGATGGAAGGCGTTGACAGTATAAGTGAACAGATTCTGCTTATAGGTGATTGTTCAAACTGGTATGACAGATATCCAACTTGACTACAGATGATCTTTTGTAGTAAAACCTGCCCCATTAAGTAGAGTATTCACTGTATTAAAATGCTTAACAATTGCATTTATTTTGAATTTTACATCAAATATATTTAGCTTGGTCTTCAAGCAAAGATGTTAAACTTCAATGGCTCTCTTGTAAAAGTTGGGCTTTCCAAATCTCCTATTATATTCTTGTTGATGTCTTTGCTATTACCAACTTGGTTGCACTTGGATGCCAAGGGCTAGCCTGTTTCATCAGTGTTTATGGGCATGACAGAATGGACTCTTTATGCTTAGTTATTGCTCTGAATGGTCTTTTTCATGTTTTGAATGAAGCGGGTATCAATTAACATTTCAAAAATATGTGTACTATGCAGGAGCTGCAAGTAGGCCTCAAGAACTCAATGAAGCAGCAATGTGGCGGCTTACTAAATGGCTGTACATACCACTCCCATCTGCAGGTCAGTGTCTCTCTTTGTTGCCTAAATTTTTAGCTGATATCACAGACAGGATAATAATAATATTATGGATGCACAGAAGCAAGGGCCTGAATTATACATTATCTATTGGAAAAAGATGTGGGCTGTTTAGACTCTCAAGTCTCAAAAGAGGATATTGACATGATCTGCAAATTGACTGAAAGTTTAAAGTTTTTATCATACCCACTGTTACCAACTTGCGATGATACATTTGTGGCTTTGACCTGTTTTGTTCTTACTATTTGTATCCCATCACATCCCATCCCATGCCAGGTTTGTAATAGACCAACATTAGGAAGGGTACTTTGGGAAGTCTAATGCTTTTAGGGTTAGTATAAATAGGGATAGTATATGCAGTATGATAGCATGTGAATTGTGAGGAAAAATGTTGAGAGTAGTAACCTCAAGTTACTAGGAGAGTGATAACCTAAAGTTATTAAGAGAGTGATAGCCTTAAGCTATTAATCTATCATTTTGTATCAAAATTCTGCCATTATTAATCTAAATTATCAAGCATTTATATCTTAATTAGTCTTTAAATCAGAAAATACAACATCAGTCCATTACAAGGTTACTCTGGATCGGATATGAAAAATCTTGTGATTGCTGTGAAGGATGCTTCCATGGGTCCACTTACTTACTTAGAGATGCTTTGAGGCAGGGCTTAGAGGTTACAAAGATGGACAAAGAGGACATGAGGCCAGAAACTCTGTAGGTAAGCAAGTCTTGCTTTAAAATAGCATATTTTATAGTCATGTACTCATGTTACACTAAATTTTATACTTCTGGAAGTACAATTGAACTATTTCTCACATGTTTGTTGTGTAAATATGTTGAAGTTGGTTGTTTATAGATCTTGAGATTTCCCACAATTGATATTATTTGGAGTTTAGACAAGTATTAATATTGTTGTTTATATATCTGGAGATTACCCACAATTGATATTACGTAGTATTTGGGGTTTTGGTGGTGGTATGGCTTGTTTTTTCTTATACCATTTCTAGCAGGGTAACCTTTTTTCAATTATAGTGATGAGATTCTTTGTTGTATGCATTACTTTCATGGTGATCAATTTCCTTTTTTTGAAGCTCTTGGAAACTTATGGGAAGCTGAGGTTCTTTTCTTAAGATGGCTAGCAAGTTCGTCCTCATATATATCTTTAAAGTTTTAAAATATCTTTTTCAATGATCACTTAAAATAAACCTTAAGTTTTACTCATACATTTTTTTTTTTTATCATCTATTCATTATTGCTGTAGTTTCATGTCTTGCATATATATATCCTAGTTCCTCGATTGATTGAAATTGTATTTTCTTGTTTCTTAGATAAGATTAGAAGGGCATCTATATTACCAGCTGTAGTTTCAAAGAAAAAGTTCCTCGTGGGGATGATGTACAACTTGCTGTTAAATGTTGCTTCCAAAATGCCGGGGCGTAATTAATAAATACTCCCTTGTTCTTTCTGAATTTTGTATTTATAAAACTATACATATGTTTACACTTAAATTAGAATTAAAAATCACAGGTCAAAAGAAAACACTCACAAGCAACAAAATGCCAGGTTCTTGTTGTAGAAGCAGTTCATGGACAGGACACAGGAGGGTTGTACTCCATCATTACCCTTCGTAGAGGAAGACCTGCTGCTAAACCAAATCAGCATTTTCTGGTTGTCTGCATCAATTCTTCTACTGTAACTTGTGTTGGTAAACCAAAACAAAATTTCCTCATTTATGCTTGCATTATTTAAGTAAATAGACCATTATTTAGATTTGTATTATTAGAAAATGGTGATCTTTGCAGGTTTCAAAGTGGAGCTTACAGGACGTACTTTCTGATCAGGAATGCTCTCTGGAATTTGGGGTGGTGTAAGATGCTGATTGTCAAGATGCTATTGGTATTTTATTAATTCCATTGTTCTAGCATGGCTACCTTTTACATTTTCATGTGTGAAAGAAGCTCCTTGTGTAAGTTAGGGGGATCTTGAATGTAATATACTACGTAGTTAACTTCATATTGATTAGATGGTTTATTTGGTTGCCTGAAGTATTTTAAAGCCATAGTTAGGAATATGCCAACTTTCCTTACACTACTAATTTTTTTTTTTGTATTGACACTCAATAAATTCATTTTGCTTATTGATAGCAAAATGGTTTATACCTATGCAAAGGGTGGACCGTAAACATGCGAAGATAGCAAAATGGTTTATACTGATGAAAAAGTTAAAGAATATACGTTAAAGAATTCATTACCTTAAAGAGCATACGAGCCATTTTTCAAAAAAAAAAAAAAAAAAAAAAAATACGATCCAAATTCAAAGAACATACGAACCAAAAAGAACATATTTTGTATTATTGATAAACATGTTATCAAACTAATTCGCATCCTTTGTACACTAATTTGAACCTGTAAACGCCATTATCGCGACATCCCAATCATCAGTTACTTCTTCCTCTAATTTTAGTTCACCCTCTTCAATTTCCTCAACTTTCACATGAAATCAAAACAAAAAGTAAATTGTACGCATGCAAGACCAAAAAAACCCCAATTCTAAACCTAATCATTCTCACATTGACGCAAATATATTCAAAAAGATTATTGAAAACAAATTACCTCACAATCTGCTTCAATAATGGCGAAGAAAGAAAAAAAAAAAATTCTTTAGAACAAGAGAACAAAATAAAGAAAATATGGAGAAGCAATATTGATTGAAAGGAATGACAAAGGGCCTGTTCACATTTACTGAACTAAGTTGAACTGAACTGAACTGATTAGAGCTGAATAGAACTAAACTAAGCTGAAATGAATATTTTATGAGGAAAGGAAATTAAGAGCTTAACTGAACTGATATTAAGTAAATGGGAACAGACCCAAAGATAATGATGATCAGAAAAAAAATGGATTAAAAGAAAAAGTCAGAAGGGCAATTTCGAAAAAAAAACAAGGATAAAAATGACAAGTCACTATTCTTTTGGAGAAACACTAGTCATTCTTCCGGCTTTTAAATGTACTCTCTCCGTCCCTAAATTACATTTCTCCTTTCTATTTTTTGTATTCCAAAATTACATTCCTCATTTCTATTTTTGGTAAGTTTTTGTTAGTAAATCAACTCTTTTTTCTGTTTTATATTTAATGCTTTCTCACTCATCCTTACCTAACCTCACTCATAATCCTTGTGCCAAATTACAATGAATATGATTGGTTAAAAATTTTCAATTAGGAGCATGTGATTGGTCCTTTTTTTTTTTTTGCAAAGGATTGATGACATGTCATGAACAATAACTAATCTATCTTTGTACTTCCCATTGCATAATCTAATTATTGTTATTTGTCTTATTTTTCCCTCCTTAATTCCCGTGTAAATTTCCAAAGAGGAATGTAATTTAGGGACGGAGGGAGTAGTAGAAAAGAACTCAACAACCATATTTTAAGTGTAGGGATAAAGTCATAAAGAGGTTTAAAAAAAAAAAAAAAAAAAGAAAAAAAAGGTTAAGGATAAAGAATTGAAGTATACTTGTCATCGTCTATTATTAGAAATTCCAATGGTAAGGAGGTTTCCTAGTGTTTTCTTACCATTATAAATAAAAAATTAAAGACTCGTCCTACCTAATATCCTCCCCTCTCTCTTACGAGTCCTACCCCCTCCTGCTCTCTCTCTCTGGTCTGCATTGAAGCGCCTTCTGATACTTTGTATCACCCGTTGAAGCAGCTTCTGAGGTAATTTGTTGTTGTTGTTGTTGTTTTTTTTTTTTTTTTTTTTTTTTTTTTTTTTTTTTTTTTTTTTGTAATCATCAGGTCAATTTACTATCTAGGGTTTACCGTTAATTAAATCTAATATAATTTAATTTTCAGTGTAGTAAGTTTAGGATTCGTAAATTTGAATTGGTTCTAATTATTAAAACCAGCGACTGTGTGAATCAAATATCCCTAAAATTATTAATGCGATTTTTCAAGTCTTATTTGATAATTGAATCAAATTGGGTTGCTAATGTGTTGCAGAACCCTTTAATGTTAAAATTGTACTATGAAATTAAATTAGTGAAAACGCTAATTTAATTTCATAGTACAATTCTAACATTAAAGGGCAACCTCCCCTCCTTCCTGGCTCAGGGACGGGCCTGAAAAGGAGTAGTTTATAGCTAGATGATTATTATAATTGTCGGTTTTTTTTTTTTTTTTTTTTTTTTTAATTAAATTTTTTGTAAACTTATAGCTAAATTATTTATTATTTATTGTTGTTAAAAGTTATAGCTAAATTATATTGGTTTTCTTTTAATTTTATGGTTTTGTTCAAACAAAGTGTTAATAAATAATTGCAACAAAACCTAACAAGTTGTACGCTTCTCTTGGATTGAAGGTAACAAGTTGGATGAAATGGATGATTACATAAGCAAATTACCAGATGACATTGTTATTCATATCCTCTCTTTGTTGCCTATAAGAGATTCTGTTAGAACAAGATCATTGTCACCTAGGTGGAAAGACCATCCCGATTGCCGTTCAATCCTTGAGTTAACTTCTGTAAGTCTGTTTGGAACAACAGATAATTATCGAGCTAAGTTTGTCAAAGCTGTTAATCAGTTTCTAGAGATATGGAAAGCACAGAAAATAAGTAAATTTAATCTCAGTTTTGGTCTTACAAATGAATATGCTTCACATATTGATGCATGGATTGCTAGTGTTATCAGGAAGGGAGTTGAGGAATTGTACCTCAACCTTCATCACTTTAACATTGATAAGGCTCCAATATATATTTTACCTTGTCATCTTTTGCACTCCGAGGCATCCTGTTTGAAGCATTTACGCCTACAATATTGCAACCTAAATCTTTGTTCAGAGTGTAAAAGTGGGTGTAAAACTTGGCTCACTCAATTAACTACACTCGAGTTGGACCGTGTCACTTTGCTTAAGAGTGATATGGATCATATCCTGTCTGCTGCTTTGAATCTCACATCACTAACCATGCTTTCAATAGTTTCAAGCCACTGTTACTCTGACTGTTTAAATGTTAAACTTCCCTATTTAAAGAAATTGGTTGTTAAAACAAGCTCAGACTCAGCCATTCACATCGATTGTCCTTGTCTTGAGATCTTTAATTATACTAATAAATGCTGTGATGAAATCACATTTTCCCAACTCCCTTGTTTGAGGGAAGTGTATTTGAGAATTTTTTGTAGAAGAGGCGACGGCTGCTTATCTAAGTTTGTTCATCACCTCACCAGAAATGCTCCTAAGCTTCACCATTTATCTCTTATGGTAAACAGTTTAACTACCGAGGTTGGTGAAAAAGTTTTGAGTTTTTAATTTGTAAGGTCTATGTCATATCACTTTAAGTATGTACTTCAGATTTGCCTTCTAGTAAGTGGTAAGTTGGTAACATGTCTGTCGTATATCTTCAGGTACCACCAGTGCTTGCAAGCATTGTTACGCGTAGTCTGAAGCAGCTGCATTTACGTTTATGCGTTCCTGTAGGTTTTGATCATTTCACTATAATTGATTTCTTACATGCTTCTCCCACCCTTGAGGAATTACATATAGAGGTTAGTCATTATTGACTTCATCTAAAATCTCAGAATCTATGCTGATTATAAATCTCCTTTTTCTTGGCTATTTAAGTAATTATGTGACACTACTCTCCAAAGCATATACTACCTCCGTGTTTTTTAGTTGATACCTCTCTGCTATCACTCTTGCCTAGACCTGTACACTGGTCTTCAATTTGGTAAAATCATAAGAAGTGAATTTTATTAAAATTTACATTGATATGATGCAAACAAGATTAAATAATGCAAAAGTCAAAGTGTCCCTAAAAAAAAAGTACGTTGCTAAAGATGGTGTTTTAATCTGTTACAAACTTATTACTCTGTTAATGTTTTACATTTTTGATGGATTACAGATGAAGTATCAGTCGAAATTCAAACGGAGCCCAGAAAGAAATTATCCAAACCGCCTACATTTCCAGTTGAAAAAAGTTACATTCGAAAGCTATAGTGAAGTGTGTAAAGAAATGGATTTTGTGATATATTTGCTAAGAAATTCCATTGCACTTGAGCAACTAGTCATCGTGCCGAAAAAAAGAACTAAGTTGCTGACAAAGGAGCTAAATTTCAACTTGTTTCAAGGGGTACATCCGACTGCCGAAGTCATAATATCCCATCAAAAGTAATCCTTATGTTTTCTGGAGTTGCAAACGTGACGTATTGTATCGTGTCGTGTCGAAAAAAATTCCAAGTGGTTTAGGGAACCAATTTCAACTTGCTCCAGGAATTTGGTTCGACTGTAACTTGCAGCCTTGCAGGTAGCGGTAGATTCATGTTGGGTTTAAGTAGGTTTATTTATCTACTAATTTTTTTAAATAATAAACTAGTGTGTGGCCCGAACGTTGCACCGGGCTATCACTTTAATTAAATTGTTTATTTATGAAATATATTATCATCCATTATGTATGTTATGCTAAAATGTTAAACACAATGTTACTAATTAACAAAGAGTATTCATTTCAAAAAAAAAATAAAATTAACAAAGAGTATAGAAAGCAATTTTTAATACTCTATTGTTTGAGAAATGTTGATTTTATTCCTCTTATTTTTTTTTCAAACTACTTATATTGTTTTTTTTTTTTTTAATTGGTGCGTGTCATTAATAGTTATATTTATTTGTATAAATGACATGATGAATTATTATTAGCTAAGATGGTAAAGAGTTAGATCTTGTATCCTCAAGGTGTTATAAGAGGAGAATGACGTGACACATAAACGATTTTAGGAACACTTTTTATGTAATACCCGAATATTTTATGATTTTATATATAGTTTATATTTATTTATTAAATAACTTTCCTAATTCCATAATTTTTATTTTAGAGTTTGGAAAGTTTTAAAACCCTATTTTAATTTAAATAGGACTCTTTTTATCAACAACTATAAATTATCTTAAACCCTAATAAAGTTATTGTATTTGATAAAAAAAAAAAAAAAAAAAAAAAGAAAAGGAGAAAGATAGCAATATAGCAGTCGGCCGTTTTCCAATTTTATGCTTTGTATTCATATACCAAAATCATAATATGTTCTTTTTTAATTTTTGTTTTTCGTTCAACCATTTCCATCATCCATATCTATTGTTTTATATGATGATCTGATTACTTCATGATTAGATCAATTGAGAAGCCTCAAGATATTTTCTTTTTAATATCATGGCCTACAAACACCAATCCTATTTCTTGGCGTAGTCCGAAGCTAATTTGTTCGTATGGTAATCGCACGAATCTTATTTCTTGATTTTGTTTGATTATAAATTGTTAGTATTGATTGTACTTCGTATTGTGATATGTAAATTTTATTATTTGTGAATTATATATGATCATGATTTATATGTATGTGGTTAGTGTGTGGTATTGTATGATTTAAATGTCGCATTGATTGATTGTATTTTATTCTAGGGTTTTTTAATGTTGTTGTTATATGGAGTATTGTTTTATCGAGGTTTAGGTTTATAAATGCAGAGTATTATTTTGGGTTGAGAATTAATTAATTTTGGGTACTAGTATTAGCCATATAAGAGTTGAGATATTTTATGAATTGGGAACTTGTGCCAATATTGAGATATTATTTATTATCATGTGAAAGATCATTTGATCAAGTATGAGATCAAAAGGTTGAGAAATTATTATTTTGTTCTTGGTTTGAGGCTCGGCGTTATAGACCTAGTCCTTGGCATGTTGGTAATGAGATAATGATCATGAGTTAAGAATGAGGTACAATCTTTATATTATTTATATTATCTATGGTCCCCTACAGTGGGAATTGGCCCGTATGTGGTCTGGTTCAAGGTGTTTTCTAATTATTGGGAGTATTCAAGTTTTTATACTTGTTGGTTTGTTATTCGAATTACCCATGTCCAAGGCTAGGTATAGAACAATGAGCATGGCACACTTATGGGTTATATGAGATGATTGAGTAAAGGTTCGAATTATTATTCGACGTTGAGTTGATAAATTAAAGGTTATTTTCAGAGTACAATGTGTAATGTAGTTTGAACTACATTGTTTAATTGAGCTAGTAATGTTGATTATTTTGCTATTCTATATATTCTGATATGTGGTGATTACTCAGCTTTTTGCTGACGTGTGTGTTATTTTGTTGTGCTACTTGTGTTTGCGGCCATATCTTTTTCTTATGGTGGCCCTGCGACGATCTATTTTGGAATTTGTCCTTAATGGTGAGCAGACAAGACTGTTTTAGCAGGTTGATCAAGTGATCGTAGCTAAAGGAGCTCAAGTGATCGATTAGTATGCTATAACGAGTTTATAAAGTTGTATAAATAGCTCACCTAGATTTGTTGGGTTGTAATTATTGGGATTTTGTAAGCCTTAACACTTGACAGGTTGTCGAGTGTGGCGGTAATACCTCCGATTTAGGTGTATGCTTCCGCAATTTTATTTTAAAGGTCGTTAATTTTCCTTTAATTCTTGTTTATTATTAATTAGTAAATCGGGGGTGTTACATTTTAATATATAAGTATAGATATATATTAATAAAAATAAAAGCTGAGGAAAAGGATGTAAAAAATTTAATTGCATAAATAAAAGAGGAAAACAAGCTGCATTAAGTTTGTGTGCCTTGGGCCCTTTAGGTTAAGGGTTTGATTCTATGTACATTTATTTTACAATTGGATGAGCTATATTAGAGGTGATCAATGTGTGGGTCGGGCCGAAGGCAAAAAAATTTGCCCATTTCTCGGGCCGGGTCGGGCCGAAAAACGTGTGCCCAAACTAGTCGGGCCATGCGGGCTTTTCGGGCCGGGCCAAAAAAATCAACTAAAAATGCATAAAATCCATTTTCTAAACCCGCCCATTTTTTAAAAAAAATTGGACCGGGCCGGAAAAAACTGCCCAAAACCCGCCAAAAATCGGGTCGGGCCAACGGGCCGGGCTCATTATGATCAGCTCTGAGCTATATCTACATATTTTTGCCTACACTTTAGTGTAGGCAAAAATACCTGCACCCCCCATTCTAAGGACTATACAAAACGCATCTCAACCCCGCATCACCGCACTTCACACACACCTACTTTGCTATACTGTAGCACCGTACCAAGAATAGTTAAAATCACAACGGCAGCAACCAAACAGAGCAATTTAGAGAAGATGTCGAATTTATATGCACGTCAATCGAGTTAACCCAAATTGATCACAAATTGATAATCCTAACTTATATTCAATCAGCAAATTACAAACCTAATTGAAGCAACAACAAGCAAATAGCACAAGAATAGTAAAGAAATTTTAAGCCAAAAAGCACTAAGGTTGTAACGATGAATTGTTGTTGTTGTGGCGACAATGACGACAACGTTGAGGCAACAATATGGCGGGAGGTTTATGAACGCTTAGACTGTTTCGGAAATCTTCAAATAGAACTTGAGGGAGACCTTTTGTGAAAATATCAGCGATTTGATAGCGAGATGGAACATGTAATACACGGACTTGACCAACTTTTTCACGTACAAAGTAGATATCCATCTCGATATGTTTGGTTCGTTGATGTTGAACCGGGTTGCCGGAGAGATAAACAGCACTCACATTATCACAATACACAACCGTCGCTTTCTTGATAGGACAATGAAGTTTGAGGAGGAGGTTGCGCAACTAACAAGATTCCGCCACAACATTAGCAACACCGCGATATTCGGCCTCTGCGCTTGATTTAGATATGGTGGGTTGCCTTTTGGTAGACCATGAGATGAGGTTGTCACCCAAGTACACACAGTAGCCGGAGGTGGAGCGGCGGGTATCGGGGCAGCCCCCCCAATCCGCGTCAGTGTATGAGATGAGGCCGGAGATGGAAGAGGGATAGAGATGCAGACCGAAATCCAAAGTGCCTTGGAGGTACCGAAGAATGCGACGCACAGCATGCATGTGCTCCTGTCGCGGGTCGTGCATGTATAGACATATTTGTTGAACAACATATGAGATATCCGGGCGAGTGAACGTGAAGTATTGCAAGACCCCGGCAAGACTACGTTAAAGATTAGCATCATTGACAGGTAGGCCGGAGGTGGAGCTTAACTTGGCCTTAGTGTCGACGGGGGTGGCTGAGGATGCAAGAGGACATGTTTGCACGGGCTATTATATCTGCAGCATATGATTTTTGAGAGAGAAAAAGACCACCCTTGTGCCGAGTAACTGAGATGCCGAGAAAGGAGCTCAAGGGGCCGAGGTCGGTCATTGCAAATTCCGAACTTAGACGAGCCATGATGGAGAGACGGAGATCATTTGATGAGGAAGTAAGACCTATGTCGTCGACATATAGAAGAATGTAGGCAACATCTTTACCATGAGAGTAGATGAAGAGTGAATAATCTGATTTACTGTGAGAAGAGCCGATGATGGCCACAAATGAGGCAAAACGATGATAACAAGCCCTAGGCGCTTGTTTAAGTCCATATAGCGCCTTGTTGAGAACACAAACATGGTCCGGTTGATTTTTGTCACGGCCTCGGTGGTTGATGCATATAGACAGTTTCGGCAATATCTCCATTTAAGAAAGAATTCTTGACATCCATTTGATGAATAGACCAAGATTTAGAAAGAGCAGTGCTAAGAACCGTGCGGATGGTAGCTGGTTTGATAACCGGACTAAAAGTCTCGTCGCAATCAATCCCAACCTATTGATTCCTGCCATTAACCACAAGACGGGCATTGTGCCTCTCAAAAATACCATTAGCATTCTTTTTATGTTTGAAAAGCTACATACAAGGAATAACATTCACATTAGGAGAACGGGGCACCAACTCCCACGTCTTAGTTTTAATAAGAGCATTGTATTCATCGAACATGGCATTTTTCCAATTCGGATCTGATAGAGCGGCAATGGGATTTTTGGGTAAGGGAGAGGGAGTGGACTGGCAATGTAGATCAAAGATAGGGTTGGGCTTAAATATCCCATGGGAACTCCTAGTTTGGACTGACAAAGGAGGAGGAGGAGGCCTACGTGGCTGCTGGCCCAAAAGAGGGGGGGCGACAATAGTGACCATTGGGGTGGGTTGGGCCTGCTGGAGTACTAATATGGGAAGTAGGAGAGAATAGTGGAGTATGTTGGGCTTCTGTAGTAGGAGAGCCAGTAGAATTTAGAGGAGAGTGAGTTAGATTGGGCCGAATAGGAGTAGGGCCCAGTTGTTGAGTAGTTTGGGCTGGAGTGGTGTGATCCGTAGGAAAAGGAGGGAGAGCGCGGGCTGAAGTGTGCTGGCCCGTAGGGGAAATAGTAGTGGTGTGGGCTGGAGTGTGCTGGGCCGGAGGGGATAAGGGAAGAGTAGGAGAGTGGGCCTCTGTAGCCAGGCTTGTAGGATGAAAAAGTTGATGGACTAAGCTAGGGTGTAACTGTGTAAGCCATCAGTAAGAAAATCATAATCAGTAGGTGTTGGAGCGTTGATTTTGGCAAAGGGAAATTGATTTTCATCGAAAATCACATGACGAGAGATGAGAATTTTCCGAGTAGACAAGTCATATCATTTATACCCACGATGATTGGAAGGGTAACCTAAGAAAACACAAGGGGTAGGCCGGGATTGGAGTTTATTTGTTGAGGTAGACGGAAGAAGAGGGTAACAAAGGCACCGAACACCTTTAATTAGATAGAGTACGAGGGATCTTGTTGGTATAGAATATGGAGGTAGTGGTTAGTCATTATTGACTTCGTCTAAAATCTCAGAATCTATGCTGATTATAAATCTCCTTTTTCTTGGCTATTTAAGTAATTATGTGACACTACTCTCCAAAGCATATACTACTACCTCTGTGTTTTTTAGTTGATACCTAGCTCTCTGTTATCACTCTTGCCTACACCTGTACACTAGAGATGGAAATGGATCGGGTTCGGGGCGGGTGGATCATCACCCGCATCCATCACCCGCCTCCATCCACCCCACCCGATCCATCCACCACCCGCTAAAATTTTCACCCGAATCCATCCATCCATCACCCACGGGTGAAACGGATGGTTCGGGTGATAATCGGATGTATAATATAAGCAACAAATTAACAAAAACGCTGCAGCAAATTCGTGACAAAAAGGCAAAAATATGTGAAAATATATTATTCATATCATATATATCAACCCTAATAACAAGCAGAAAATTCGAATTACAACAAGTCAACAACATGTACTCCATATAATTTATTTCGAATGAACAAAACCCTAAAATTAAAAAATTCGTATATAATTAAATTTAACTAGTGAACAAACAAAATTCGTGAGACGCCCTTTTTATTCCTTGTTGGTTGCTGGTAGGGATGGCAACGGGTCAGATCTGGACCGGGTCCGGATGGACCCAGATCCAGATCCGTTTTTGTATCTAGGATCCAGATCCGACCCGGATCCGTCGGGTCTGGAAAATGAAGACCCGGATCCAGATCCGACGGGTCCACGGATCCGGGTCCAAAACGGGTCCAATATATTTTGCCTAATTTTTTGCAATAAATGTAATGTTTGGGTCAAAAAATTTATTTTAAACTTTCGTTGGGGGTTATTAATTTCAACCTTAATTAATGTTATACACCTAATCTAAAAACACAAAGTAACTAATTTATACACTTATTTTTTGTAATAAAAATTATAAACAACGGAAAAAGTACAATACTACATTTACGATGATATATTCAATATGAGCATTTTAAATAAAGAAACAAACAATTTTTTTTTTTAAAAATATGTAAAATAAAAAACGGGTAAACGGATCTGGATCCGGGTCTGGGGCCAGACCCGGATCCAGATCCGTTTTTGTCAGCAGGACCCGGATCCGTCGGGTCCAAAATTTAAAGACCCAGATCCGTGAAAAACGGATCTGGATCCACGGATCCGGGTCGGGTCCAGATCCATTGCCATCCCTACTTGCTGGAGTTGGAGAGTTGGAGTTAATGCAGTTTTCCTTGTTGCAGCGGCGCCATCGTGAGGCAGAGACAGGCAAGAGGGAGAGAATTAAGAGGGAGAGAGTTAAGAGAGAGAGAGAGCTGTGGTGTTTTTTTCTTTTAGAAACTTTAGGGTTTAGGATATTAGGGATGGAATTATAATACTGACTTAGCTTCACTTGGGCCTAGCCCATTATACAGAATTTCAGAAATTGTAAAAAAGTGTAGTGTTTTAGAAATTTCGGGTGATGGGTCGGGTTAACGGGTCAAGTGACGGGTGAAAATTCTCCACCCGAATCCGATCCATCACCCGCATCCGTTAATCCATCACCCGCTATCATCCGTTTAAGCCGGGTTTTTCATCCGTCCAATAAGACGGGTGGAGTGGGTCAGCGGGTGATCCACTGGATATTTCCATCTTTACTGTACACTGGTCTTCAATTTTGTAAAATCATAAGAAGTGAATTTTATTAAAAATTACATTGATATGATGCAAACAAGATTAAATAATGCAAAACTCAAAGTGTCCATATTAAAAAATAAAAATAAAAAAAATAAAAAAAAATAAAAAAAAAATTATGTTGCTAAAGATGGTGTTTTAATCTGTTACAAACTTATTATTACTCTGTTAATATTTTTAGATTTCAGATGAAGTATCACTTTGAAATCAAACGGAGCCCACATGACGTCATGTGGTGGAGAAGGTGGTAACTTTTGATGTTTTTGAAAATAGAATGCGGTAATTTTCAAAAAAAAAAAAAAAAAAAAAATACAAGGTGGTAATTGCTAAAATGGATCCGGACATAGTAAAAGGTGGTAATTGTCAAAATTTTCCGACATATATAATCAACTTATTAGTTGAAGAACCCTATCCATATATGTCGGCCGATCCCCCATGTTATTGCCAAAGTATCTAAACAATGAAATTAAGTACTTTATAGTTGAATTTTACACACCTATAAGCTAGCTAGCTAGTACACAAGTAGATAAGGTTAATGCAAGCAGTAATGAACAATGTATCTTTAGAAAACCACTTGCCGTTGTATAGTGTTCAAAAGTTAGCTACCATCACAAAGTTCGTTTGCCAACTCAAAAGCTTCTAACTCTTATTAACCATCAACAATCATTCACAAACCTTGACCCCACTTTTCCTAATTTAATTCACACTATTTGTTAATTACCCTAGAAAAATAATAATAGATTATATTTTGTAATAAAATGTTACTTGATTTTGGACTCATTATTTCTATCTTCTAAAAGTATAAAAAAGAATGGATTAGATTTGTTCCTCATCACTTTTGAAAAGCTAATAAAATATGCATGAATTCATCAACTTACTCACCAAGAAATAAATCTTTTTCTGATGGCCCTTAATTTTACTTTTTTGATGATCCATGCATGACTCATTCTAAAAGCTTCTACAATATATTTCACCTTCTATATATACCTCTTCATAACAAACTATATTCCCAACACCAACCACCAAAATCATTATTCTCTTTCATTCTCTAATATAATTTGCTCCATCTTATTAGTTAATTAAGAGGTGATCGATTGTGTAATTGATAATATAGTTTCTAAGGGAAAATGAATGTTTCCGAGGCATTTAAATCAAGGAGTTTGAAGAGCATGATCGGAGATCATCTCCTTCGAAATGGGTTATCAACAATAAGTTATGATCAAACTAGGAAAACATCCACCATCAAACTATTGCCTGGACCTTCATCCGGCAAAGTCGATGGACCTTTGGTTGTTTCAAAACAACGTAGAGTGGAATCAGTTTTTAACACGATGAATAAACTTGGTACGTATAGTATGTATATTATGTTATAACGAGCTAAGTAAGATAAAAACCATACATATCTCATTTGCCTGGCCACAATCTTCTAATGCTTTGGTTTCTCTACATCGATCTTAAATTAATAAATAATTAATAATGTAATTTGAACTAGTAATAACTTGATTGTTTTTTCAAACGATGCAGTGAAAGGAAAATTGAGCTTTGTTGGAGGAGTCGACAGAGTATTTAAACGAATATTTAGTGTGCGAGAGGGTGAGAAGTTATTAAGGGCTTCACATTGCAGCTTGTACACCACCGCAGGTCCCATAGCCGGCCGCCTATTCATCTCAACGGAGAAACTCGCCTTCTGCAGTGATCGGCCAATCGCAAAAGTCTCCTCCACCACCACCGGAGAGCCTCTTAGGTTCCATTACAAGGTAATTTATTTAATTATCTTGTCCTACAAAATTTTATACATACGTACACATGCACTGCACTACATCATTTTCAAAGTTGAGTAACAAATTTTGAGTGTCAAATTAATCAAATTTTAACGTGGAATTTTCTTATACATATGCAGATTGTAATACCATTAAGGAAAATTCAAAGATTGAATCAAAATGAAAGCACGAAAAAGCCGTCACAAAAGTATCTACAAGTTGTAACCTCGGATGAGTTTGAGTTTTGGTTCATGGGATTCCGATCATACAACAAAACTTTCAAATGCCTACAACAAGTATGCAGTCTACCAAAGCTTAACTTATTGACCTCGAGTTAATTTGTTAATGGCGCGTTTGACTAATTAATCGAAGTGTTGGACTAATTAATCTATCAAGTGTTGGACTAATTAAAGTAGATCAAGTTATTTGTTGTATGTAAATATGTAGAGTTATGTGTGGTTAGTTTATTTAAATTTTGTAATTCTACCTCTATAGCTAGGAAGGAAAGAGATTGCATTGTACTTTGTTTAGTTTATCCATTATTGTTGCATTGTATTCTTTGTAGTAATTGATCAATGGATTACTTGCTAGCTAAGATTTGTAACTTTTATCGAAAATAATTAATAAAACCATATTTTATTTTCTTGAGCCTATAATGAATGCAGTAAATGAAGACTGCAGTAATCCTCTTCATGTTTGTTTATTTAAACCATATCCTATCCTTTCATAAGTTGTAGCTAGGGAAAAAAGAATGTATAAATGTGTATTATCATTTTTATAAAGTGTACCTCATATACATACTAATGGAACGTGCTCTTACTTAAAAGGAATTTTTATTTCTTTATTCTTTCTATGTAGGATTTGAATAATTGAATTGTCTATCGTAAAAATAAGCAAGGTTTTCATGTATGTTTATATGATAAAAAGCAATTTGTTTTCACTATAATAAACAATGTTATACAGTTATACAGCTAGAGTAGTACTAATACATGGAAGTTGGAACGTATAATTAGAATTTCTTCATATATAATCATCAATTTCACCGATAACTTTCATAAATTTTCTCGCAATAACAAAAAGGTGCTGAATAAAGAATAACGTAGAAAATAAATTCTTTTATAGTTGTATGTATTAATCTCTATATATGATCAAAGCCCAAGTTGTCACATGAAGCTAACTTTCATAACTACTACAAGCTATGGCCTTCATCCCATGTTGTGCCTTGGTTAGTGTAGAACCAAGAGTAAAGTTTACACTTTAACCCTCCTAAACCATAAATTTTAAAAGGCGGTCAAGGTACAACTTGAGCATATACACGCTCTTGTGTTGTGCTTTTGTGCCTTAATTAAAACGTGTAATGAATTTCAAAGAAAAACACAACCCAACACGGTACGAACCACAACCCAACAAATAAATGTGTGGTAATGCTCTAAATCAAAGAGTCTCTGTACGGTTTGAAGGATCACCCGCGCCATGGCTGAGCTGCACACGTTGATAGGCTTATTGATTGCCTTACAATGACATTCAATTTCAATTAGTCTATACTACAAATGTGTTCATAATCCATACTCGTACTTACTTAAGACACACCCAATTAAGATCAAATAATTAAAGTGATCTGACCAAATCCAGCTTAATTATTAGCTTGCTTTTTGGGTAAAAAGAGAGATAAATGCTGTCTATTTGAGTTAGCTGTACATTGGACAAACATAATCAGTGTCTAAATGGCTGCAATATACAAGTAATACACAAACATTGATATTCATTGGGTGAGTTTAAAGTTGTTTCCTTAGCCTGATTTATCCCAAACAATCTGTACTCCAACATTATACATCACTGTACTTATGCTTACAAACACCCATTAACTCGTACTTATCTTTCATACAAGTTTAAACCAATCGCGACACTCAAATTATGTTTCAATTGTCACAATAAAATAAATAAAAGGGAGTGTTGATCAAAAAGCATACATGTTTAGACTTCTCTTTTTCATTCTTCTCTTCTTTTTTCTTGTCAATTGATTGAAAAGCATAAAAAGATCGAACTAAAGAGCAGAAAAAGAAGGATATACAATATGAATACGTGAGTGAGCTAAGAAATTTTAAGTGAAAGTATGCTTAAGATAAAAAGGGATCGGAAAAGAGGAAAAGGACATAACTAAATGCAAATTAAGCTGTTGCTCACAACTAATAATAGTATACACTTACATGATTGTTGTTAAAAGTAATCAAATCTTTCTTTAGCATTTTACACCCCCTCGATCTAAAGAGAGGTCAACACAATCGAATTGGTCTAATGACCAAAAACTATAAAGTTATAATCGTCCTAAGGGTCGTATATATGATGTTGTGAATTATTATTCCAAGAGTTGTTAGTTACTTAATAAAATTTCAGGTTGATGATTGTGCAATTTAAATGTAATTTTTCACCAACTAGTATTATTTAATTTTCACTTATAGTTTAAGGGTTGCATATATCATTTTCCTATAATTTTATGAAGAAGTATCAGCTTCTTCAATTGGCTAATGAATCTATTGCAAGCTTTCCAATTACCACCTTGACTATTGGGCCTTTTTACCCTCTAGTTTTTGGGGTTTGTTGTTTATCTTTCATTCCCAAATTATATACGAAGTAACATTTAACATTTGAAAAAAGGGCGCAAATGCTTCTCTCCTTGCCCAAAAAGGCACTGAATACTACTAACTTACTAAGTTATAGTTCACTCATTTACCATTGTAATTTGTAAATAGAGTTGTCAAAACGGGTGTGCCGATCTGGTCAATTTCAGGTTTGAACATAATGTTTCTGATCATATCGAATTTGGTCATGCTAATCGCTAGTTCAATGTGTATGTTCAAATCAAATGTAGCTTATAGTCACTTCAAATTTGGTCAGCCAGATATAAATTCATATATTTATAGGGGTTGTCCATAAATGAGTATGACATAAGCCCATGAAGTTCCCTTTAAATAAAAATAAATTGCTGTGATTGAACGAATGAAGTCCACGTGTCAAATGTAACACGTATAACTACATGTGTCATTAACAGGAAACCCAAGCAAACAGAATTTGTCTACTTAGTAATGTTTAGTTTGAAGTTTTGAACATATCCTTGTTCTAGTTTTAGTCCAAACAGACCAAAATCTGAAGAAGATATGACAAGCTGCATTTCTTCATCACCTTTGTTTAATCTTTTGAAGAAATCTTTACCACTTTATGCCCCTAACAAATTAATCATGACTCCTCATTCTCCTTACAATCACTTTACCATTACTCCAAGGCCTTTAGCCGTCACGACCATGTCCACGACCACGACCATGTCCATGTCCACGACACCACCTGAGTTCCCTACGAGGCGTACTCAAGAGGTTAACCTGCCTACACCGGTTGAGATGCCTCCAACCCCGTCAAACCCCAACGAGTTCATCATTGCACCTGAACCAGAGATTAAACCGCATATACCAACGCCTGATCCCACACCGAATCCACCGGGACCAGAGATTCCGCACACGCCCACTCCCTCCCCTCCTGGACCTGATATATTCCCACCGCCGGAGGTTCCACCTCGTCAGCCACCTGATGTTGTTCCGCCTAACGTACCGGAAATAGACCCACCTCCATCAACACCAACGCCTGATATAATCCCACCTACAGGTCCTATGGTTGTATTCTAATATACTCTCTAGTTTAGTTAGGACTGTAAGTTTAAAGTTTTTGTAATCTTGTTTAGTTGTTGCCATCTTTACTTCCATAATACAAAGATAACATAAATACTACCTCTATTTCATATTATTTGCAACGATTTGACATAAAATAGAGAGAAAAAATGTCTAATAGTTGCAAATAAAATGGAACAGAGGTAGTAAATAATGTTCAAAACGTTTCTGTTTATAGCAATACATGACTGTTGTTACAGTAATCAAGTACGAGTACTATTAATCAGGGCTTGAGCAATGTAGAACTCTATATTAGTCCATACACGATATAGACAGAGTAATATTCCAAATAGTAACAAGTAGTACTCTAATCAAATGATCGTTCAGTTCGGGTCATATTCCAGTGATGCCTTTACTGGTCATTTCAAGTTAATTTCTTAACAGGTCAAAATCCTATTATGAGATTTCATATACAAGCACGATTCACGTTCGGAAATAGACGATGAGAAATGATCGTCTAACAGGTACTCCTAGAGGAGAGAGTAGGCTACTAAAGACAAGTAAACAACTATGGCTCCGTTTGGTTCAACGAAAAATATCGTTTTTTTTCAGGTCAGAATCCATTTAGTTTGGGACTGTCCACATTGACAGATAAATGCCAGGCAAAACGATGGACGACTCAGAAATGTGTTATAATATATCTATACAAGATCCAACCCTAAATTACAAGAGTACATCACAGATTTATCATAATTATTGCCATGAAGTCCAACAAACAATGCTACAAAGATACTATAGTACATTTTCTACACCAAATTATACACAGAATTCTGCAGCAGAAAAAATAACTATAGAAACAAGATAACAGGATGCACGCCACCAACACCCACTACGGTACGAAAGGGAAAAGGATAGCATAACCCTTACCTTTTATTCCACATGCCAAAACACGAACAAGGATGCACATCTATGTATGTCAAGCCCGAAGACTATAACATGCTCAAACCAACACGTCTGGTTCTGTTAGGCTTCCATTAAAATTCACTTTACAGGTTTCGGGAATCTGAAGTCCAGCCTCATCAAGACCAGCTTTTGTAATGTGTGGGCATGAAGAAACATCAAGGTATGTTAAGAGTTTGCAGGAATCTAGAATTATGGCTAGTGCAGACACCGTGATCTTTGAACAATTACCGATCTTCAAGACCTTCAGATTTGCTGCATGGCCATCCCCTCTGCCTAATCCACTGAAAGCACCATCGGTTACCTCTTCGCAACACCTCACATCCAGTCCCTCAAGATTCTTGCAATTCATTAGAATGCAGTTCACTGAAGAATCAGTGATGCTTAAACACCAATCCATCCGCAAATTCTTAAGGCTGTAATTACAAGAGAGCGCCAAGGACTTAATAGACTTGTCAGTTATATCCCGGCAACCACCAATAATTAGAGTCTCTATACTCTTGCAAACCTTAGCCAAATTGGAGATAGCATCATCTCCAACTTTATAGCAATCCCATACCTTGAGAGTCCTTAGAGAGGAATAACAGGCTTCAGAGACACTAGATATCCCAGCATCTCCTACATTGGTGCACTTGTTCAGATCTAAATACTTGAGTTGTCTACATCCACTGGCAAGTACGGTAAGTCCAGAGTCAGTTATGCGCATGCACCCTTGCAGGACCAACTCTTCTAAATTACTACAATGTTCAGACAGAGCTTTTAGTGTACTATCGGTAATGAATCTGCAGCCCTCAAGGCGCAAGAATCTTAGGTCATTACAGCCCTTAGCCACAGCAGACAATCCCTTGTCTGTCACTTTTTTGCAATGTGATAGATCTAGAGATTGCAAAGAATGAAGACTACTTCCTATTGCCACTAGTCCAGCATCCGTAATACCTGCAAATCATGTAGCAAACTTGCAATAAGAAATTCAGGAGAAAAATGCAGCTATTCTGCCATCGAAATTGAACCAAAAGATCATTTATGGACTTGCAGCTTCTTCAATCGGAGAGTATCCATAATAGTACAAAGAAGAAAGCAAATAGCATTAAAGTTTTGGGGAGTATGAAATCGATGATGTTAAAGGGTGATGTGGAAGAGAGAAATTTGGATGAATATAAGTTCCATCAACTGATTTAAGGTGAACTCTAAAACTTCAAAAGAGACCCAAAGGTGCTTTCAAAAACCAAACTGAAAATTTTTGTTCTTTCTTATTTAAGAACAAAAGAAAACTTGCTTATAATTGCACATCACTTCTCTTATTTTTGCTCATTCTTCATTACTCCAAAAACACGAACATGTCATTCAAAGATCAAAACCACTAGCTGATTAGCTAAACTCGCTTTCTCAAATCCAAAATGAACTAAATCAATAGGAATACTTTCAGTGAAAGCTTCACCTAAGAAACTTCCAATTATATACCAACAAACATAACACCAATTTATTTCCAATCTCAACATTCAACATTTAAGAGCTCATAAACAAGCTAGGACTATATAAAACCACATTGAACTCAATCCCAATTAACAACTGTCAAATTTTTCTCTTAATAAAACAAATTTCTCACAAAATTAAACAAATTTCCTCAAGACACCCCTTTTCAAGTTTTCAGCTACTACCTCTCCATTCAAATTCCAAACAGACAATTATCGAAATCACATAACACCAAAACCTGTCAATTTTCCACAGAAATTACAACAAGTTGAAATCTTTCACACAAACCCATATACAACTCAACACA
The DNA here is from genome assembly GCF_948465745.1 of Chenopodium album. Classification (NCBI taxonomy): domain Eukaryota; kingdom Viridiplantae; phylum Streptophyta; class Magnoliopsida; order Caryophyllales; family Amaranthaceae; genus Chenopodium; species Chenopodium album. The sequence continues at coordinate 542,884 of NC_137860.1, forward strand.
AAACATCAAAATTTTCAATCTTTCACGCAAAAAACCCACCAACTAAAAAAATTACCTTTACAATTGCACAAATGGAGAATGCGCAAACTAGGGAACCCATCAGCAACAACAGAAAGATCAGAATCAGTGATCCCAAAAGACCGAGACAGAGACTGCGACAGATCGAGCTCAAGTAACCCAACAAACCGCGAACCCAAGCGACGAAGCATGTGGGGACCAGCGCGAGCACAGAGCTTCCTTCTCTCGGAGCTCTGAAGATGGAGCCATCTCTTGCACACTAATCCGAACACTTCTTTATCTTTAGTGCACTCTAATTTCGCAAGAATTGCTCTTAATTCATCGTCTCTTAGGGTTTCGTTAATGCACACTGTTGATTCGCCATTGTTGTTGGTGTAACGAGTTTCCCTCTCCTTTGACATTATCTCCACCATTGACATTGATTCTTCGATTAGGGTAGGGGAGAGAAAGGGGAATTAATTAGAAGAGGGGTGTTGATTAGGGTTTGATAAGCAAACCCTAATTTTTAATTTGATTGATCACAATTCCCTATTTCCCCTTTCTCAATTGAAATTGGAAAAATGATGGGTTGTTGAATGTTGATAGAGAGTGAGGAAGAGAGACGACAGAATATAACATACTCCAACTCCGAAGTCCTAACTCCAACTGAACTTGTTGGTTGTGCACATGACGTGCGTGTGACTCATCAACCCGGCATATTTTCGAGTATTGGCGGTTGGTATAGTGGTGATTGGGACTACACTTGATAAGGATGATCCGTGTTCGATTTCTCGCAGCAACAATAGGGAGGGAACTATAACCTAATCACTCAAAACTGATATCCGAATCCGAATCAGCCCAAAAGATGACGGGATGGAACCAAAAAAAAAAAAGTGTTTTTTACCTTAGATAGTTTAAAATTAGGACTCGTAATCTTCTATTTGGGAGATTATACATAACAACAGGTAGGGCATTTAGGGATACATTATTCTCATCAATAATAAAGCATTCTAAGATAACAAAGCACGAATATATTGATCACTTAATGTTAAGTTGTTAATGTGTCTATCATATACTTGGACGTATCTAAAAATACATTCGTCCACACTCATTATAGATTTATACAAACACATTGTAGATTTATTGTAGATTTATACAAACACATTGTAAATTTATACTTCATATAAGTGTTATATGTGCTGATGGCTCATCAAACAATGTAAACCTTCAATAGTGTGAGTTTCTAATTAAACAAACGCTTGCCTAGCCTATCCTAGCCAACTAATTGTTTTATTTATTTGATAAATTACTTTAATTTAACAAGTAGATGTAGATTAGTGTTAAATGAAATGACATAGATAAATGTAAAACAAAACCACTAATATTTGTGAGATTGCAACTGAAAAAAAAAATAATAAAAAAATAAAAAAAAAAAAGAAAGAAAGAAAAATAATAAAACAATTATGAATGAATATTTGTGAGATTGCAACTTTGCGTGACCAATATTTGTGGATCACATAATAACACTTTTATAAATTACAAGTAAGGAGGATATCAACCGATTAAGTCAATAATTGTCTATTTAATTCTTTTTTTTTTCCATATAGAATTTTTTTTAAATGAATAAGCCTAACTAAATTATACTCGTATCAAACATTGACAAACTTATCTCAAATTCATTCATACTAAAATCTACATTATATTGATGTTATATTCGTAGATATATATTGTAGGTTAAACCTTTAAATACTTTTTTTTTATCATTCTCGTGTTATTGTTGGGCCCAAATTATTGTCATCAATGATTTTATAAGTTGAAAACTTTTGAAAAATTAAATACAAAAAATATCATATAAATTTTTTATAAAATTAATAGAAAATGGTTGATGGCATCCAATCATTTATAGGTTTCATCCAAATATTTACAAGGAAACTAGAGCTGAAATTGTATTGTCCTTTCAACTAAATTTGCCTACAAATTAGAACAATACATATACATAGGAAATTTTTCTTCCAAGCCATCCTCTCTTTTTAGCCATTCACTTGTCTACAACATTACTTCATCTTTATTGCTAAAAAAAGGGTCATTATAAGGTAGTACTATTGCACGTCTACCATACAATAAATATGTTGTCATAGTGCTATTACTCATTTGTCTGCATAATTCAACAATCATGATTCATCATTATCATCAATTTAAAGATTATTCCAATCATTCCATTGTTTGGTGTTCCACTCATTATAGACAGCACAAAACATTTGGGTGGTTGTAAGACTTGTAACTACCACTTGGCTGGTCATAATTAAGTTCTTACTTTCATTCTAACCCGGCGTGATGGATGGTGTATGCCGGTGCTTGGAGAGGTGGCCGGTGAAGATAAACAACGCTAGGTGAGGAGAGACGGAAAAAGGAATGACTTTGGGGAATTGTGTCCGATAAGGGGATGATAATGTAATAATTTAGATGGTTGTTTATTTCTTAATTCATTGTTTTTTTTTGGCGAGTATCTAAGACACAAGGCATTCGCTACCATTAGTGACTAAGCGTATGGCCATTTTGAGTTGCAAGTTACCTGACAATGGCCTATTTCGGATTCACTCGGAGCTTTGGACCATAAGATGTGAGGCAACATGTACTTGTATTCTTGATTAAGTAGTCTTTGATGTTGAAATTCTGTTTTACTACAAGTTTCGACAAAGACTAGGTGAATGCAATAACCAGTAAAGAATGGCTCATTAAAGAAAGGATTGTTGTGCTCTGTAACCAAACAGGCAACAATACTATAGCACCAAAGAGCACAATTATGTAAAACTAAGACCAATTCTGCATTTGTTGGATGATCAGAACAGCAGTAGAGGTAATATACAGCATGCAACAAACGGTAGCTCAGCCTGCAGGAAAACATCGACTAGAGGCTGAAACTTTTGAATGCTTTGTACAATTGTGTAACTTGTTACAAGAAGCTTGAGGGCAAATCTTACTACCCTTGTTTCTAAAATCATCAGTTAAAAATCGTCCTACCTATCACATGTAACCTTGAATAGGTTTGTATAAAGAATCAAAGCTATCTGTTCAAAAAGATCCTTTGCAACATTTAAGTACACAATCTTCCAAAAATTTGGTTAGCTGAGATGTATACAATTGTGGTTCATTCCGGAAATGATCTACATGAGGCGTGGAGATGAAGTTGCACGATCTAACCTCATGTCCAGATTTCCGCTGCTGCTCTATAAATGATTCCACAGAACTTGCTGGGATAACCCTATCCGAAGAACTGTATATGTATAGCTGCGGACAGCTCGGCTGCTTAGACGACAGCAATCCCATAACATCTGTCAGTCTCCTGTAAAAGTTGACCAGAAAGAGTATAAGAATTATGCCTCCATCAAAGCATAAAAGATATAAGCATGGACACTTGACACTTCAATGTAAAGTTGGCATGCAGACACAGGACAAATTGTTACTTCGTAAATTCTAATGAGAATGTAGAATGTGTCCAAGTATCCATCAAAAAGCTAGCATTCTCTAGAAAAAAATACATGGTTTTGGGTATTACGTTATCAAAGCATGTTCTATTCATAATATCAATCATAATGCCAGGCACTAACTAAGCGCAAGTAATCAGATTTGTGTCAACCAGTGATCGTAGCTGTTAAGGAGTTGTAACTGTCAAAAAGTAAAACCCAGAAAAAAATAGTAATTACCTGTTCACAGGAGGAAGGTTTAATACAACTTTAAAGAACTTCTCCAACAATACAAGTAAAGCTGTTTCAGTCACCGCAGGTTTTGGCTCATTAACACTTCTTGCAACAACAGATTCCTCTTCGTCCGAATCACATGCGGCTGCTCTCCCCTTTGTTGCAACACTTTGCTTTTTCAAAAAGGCAGCAGAGAAACCTGAAGCCCATACCTGCTTGGAGATAAGTAATGTTGTCATTAGAAAAGTGCAGAAGCTCCTTAAAAGCTTGAGCGTTAACACTCTCCTTTGTAGGCCAAAATCATGTTCAAGGCATGAAGAAGCATCCTCATACAGTGACATAATGGCTCACAGTAACTCTAAAGTCTAATAACTTACCATTGACATACAAAAAAGTCAAGAACCTATAGAAGAAGAATAACAGGCAGAGACCAGATTCTAATAAAATTATACAATGTAAATAATTCACCTCACCAAGTAACTAAAAATAACATTTTGATTTCCATACATGTAAAAAAATTAGTTTTCAGCATAATTACCTGAGGATCTGGGGATGCAGCTGGAGCTGAATCCACAATACAGCCTTTAATTCTTCCTATTAAAGAAGGGTCTTGCTTATGAAACTTCTCCAGAGCAACTCCGTATCTATTTAAGGTGATATAAAACCATCTAATTAGCAAATATAACAAGCAAATTGAGAATATAAAATGGTAAGCAAGAAAATGAGATGGCGACTTACGTTAACCAACCCGTGTTACTGAAGGTGTGGAAAACAAGGTTCTTGCCATGCTCCTCTTCTAGCCATTCAGCAAGATGGTTTACAAGCAACTCAACATCCTGCTCAGCTTTCCCACCAACCTGGTAGCTGAGAACCTCAGACATTGGAAAAGTAAAGGTGATTACATGAAAGCCCTTTGAAGTATACCATTCTGCATATTTACTCAAATGCTTCTGCTTTGCTCCCAACCATCCCAGTAAAACCACCACTGTCCTAGATTTTGCAGAAGAGCAATCTGACTTGCCAGCAACATCAACAGTAGTAGGCTCAGGCAAATGCCACCTGTACAAGTCTGAGGATGGCACGCTTGGACTAGGATAAGAATATACTTTGGGTTTCGAGGCCTTGGCTAACTCAGCAGACTGGTAAAAGTTAACCAAAATGGGAGATGACCCCACTGAATTTCCAGCAAAACTGCAGCTTGAGTTTGGTATTGGATGATAATTAAAATTAGGCACTGGCACCCGGATTCTGGTCACAAACGACAACCTTGCAAGCTTGGAAACTGAAATGTCAGACACCCATGACAATCCTGAACTCGGAGCTGAGTCATGGGGAGATGATGAAGCCAATGTTTCTGAGGCAACAGAAGGATCAGATTGTTTGGTTTCTGTTAACTTGTTCGGAAGATCAGTTGAAACAGATGCCACGGCAACAGCAGCAGCTGTGAATAGAGGTCGCTGAAGGCTTCCGGACAAGGTACCCATGATGCACAGCAAGCTCAAAAACTCTCATAAAACAATATCAAGCTCTATTTCAGATCACTAAACAGAGCAACCCACGATAAGAGCCAGAGAAAGTGAGATCACCTACACACAATAAGTAATTCAGAGTATATTAATATTGAAATCTTTAATTAGCCTTCATACAGGTATTTGCCCAAACGAAAAGAATATTATTTCTGATAAGTGACTTGGAAAGGAATCCTGCTTCCAAGAATAAAGGAAAAGCAACTAATAAGAGAAAAGCAAACAGGAAAATGAAGATATATATATATATACATACAATATTGATCAATACCTGGACTTTTTGACTGAGTTCAATAAATCGGGCTGTCAATATTGTTGACAGCCCGACCTTTTCTATAAACAAACCCCAAGTATAGGAAGAAGACTTAACACGGCCAAAGGCCTTGCTTCCTGGCACATGAACAAAAACACACACGTTTATCTCCATAATTCCCACACTTAAAATGACACAAAATACATTCAAGATCATAATCAAAATTCAAACCAATAAAGTATATAATGTTTGACTAATTGGGTCCAACCGTCCAAGTCATATATGATAACTATTAACAAGATTAGGTGACATTACATGAGGACCATATTCTATTGCCAAAAGACAACGCATTTATCAAAAGGGTAATCAAACAAGCAAGAGTCATGTTACACAAACACTCATACACATCACAACATGACGCGTACACATGTGAATAATCAACCAACTTGTTACATTCATTCACAAAAAGACTTTGAATGCGACATTAATAAAATAATAACCTCTACCAACAACCAATTTTTTTCTTCCTTCTATGTTCTTCATTTTTTCTCCATTTCCCGCTATTTATTAGTAGTTGGCAGTTAAGTTATAGAGATAAGATTGTACAGAAATCATAAATAACAATAACAACAAAATTCATGATATCTGGCAAATTCTTGTAATAGATTGTCCAACAGGTATTCTATGTAAAAATATACAAAAATCAAAAGCTAAGAAAATGAGGTAAAATATTAATTTGTTCAACAAATAGTAAAACATTTGGTCAGACCATCTACCACAGACCAAACTCTCTGATATTCTCAAATACTAGCATATTCTAATCAAGATACATTGATAATTATAATGGTTAATTAAGAACAAGAGCTAGGGTAAAATGTGGAAAGTGGAAAAATGCCAGTTTTTGGGAGATAACAATGGAAATGGGACCACTGGATAATTCAAACTCAATCAGACCCACAAACACAAAATTAGACGGTTTAAACACAAACATTCATGATTGAGAAATTTCAAACATTCAACAAACACCCAAAATTGAACAATTAGCAGAACACAAATTAATACTACAAAAAACTCTCAACTTTGACATCAAAATTCAAACTTGATGCAACCAATTATATGGGTTTTTATCCAATCTCAACAAAATTCAAACTTTAAACAAATTAATTCACTGAAAAAAACAGAATTCAAGAAATCAAAGACAAAAGGAGAGAAAGAAAAGTGACCTGAAGTTGAAAATGTGAAAAGGGTATGAATATTTCTCTCTCCTCAGATTAATTCAAGCAAAGAATGAAGGAGGAGAGAGAATGGGAATGGTTGTGTTAAGCGTAAGGTGGATTGTTGGGTGGTGCCGGAAAATGCGGCTGTTCGCGTGAAAGTAACGCTCTTTTAATTTGCGCAATAACTTTGGAAATTGGATTCAATTTCGGCCCTTTTTTCAGAATTGACTACGATTTGTGGAATAGAATCCTTGATTATTTTTTCACGTTTTTAAACGAATCCTCCTAAACAATTGGGGACAGTTGATGGGAATATTCTTTTGGGATGAAATTTGGTCCAAGCTTTATACTCCATCAATTACTTTATATGGAAATTTAATTATTTTACGGCTATGTTTTAAATATAAATATTTTACGGGTAGAAATTTAAGTTCTTCGTATAAACAAGACATAAAAATAAATTAGTCTTTGCTCTTTTGATCAATCAGTGGTAGGAAGTTATTCCGCCTAAATCAACAATCATAGATAGTCACGGAAAAGTAAAGTACAAAGTAATATACGAGTAACACAAACTTAAAGAGTGTAAATAAGGAGCTAAATAAAGTCTCTTTTGTTTTTAACAAATCAAATTCTTTTGTTAGGTAAGCATTAATAATACCGATCAATATGTGATTCCATAATGAATTTTTGCCTAACATATTAAAGAGTAATTAACAAAGGTCAAATGAGTAAATATAATTAGTGTAGATATTACAAACTTTGCAACTTAAGTTAACGGAGGAACGAGGAAGTATATACTACGATTTATGTACCGAGTATTGTTATTCATTACGCTATCGTAAGTAGCTATTCCAAGTTGTTGGTTTAGAGTTTAGACCAAGATCACTTCTCTCCCAAAAGCCAAGCTTAACTTGTGGGCAAAACATAGCCACAAATTCTTTGCTTGAAAAAAAAGCATGGTGAGTTGGTGACTGGCGAGAATAGCATCCCCATGACTCGAATTTTGTTGAGTGATTGGAGTATATTCCAAGGAATATTTTTCATCACCTTTCCTAAGTCAATTTCAAGAAATAAATACATAAACCTTGCTTTCCAGAAGAAGACTGTTGCATTTTTTTTTTTTTTTGTTATATTTCTTTTTTCACCCAAAAAAATATACCAAGTATATGATCTGTAGCACTTACAGACTATCAACGCAATACATTTACATGGGTGCTCAGCAACTAATTCAAAATTACCTTTCTCAAAAAAAAAAAAAAAGAAAAAAAGAAAAACTTATTCAAAAATTAAAATAAAATAAGAAAATTGAGAGCTATTCTAACAATAATGATTAATGAGTCTAGTATGTTGTGCAATTTGCATGCTGCAGCAATAACTACTGTAAACCTTCAGTCTTCAATCGATGCAGGTTTGACGCCAACTTGCTAATTGAAGGACAATTATCCAAGAACCAAATCCTAGTACCAGACATCGTATCGTATCTGTCGTAGCATCTTTCAAACTTTTGATATAATTAGATTGGGACCAAATATGGCAAGCAAGAGATGAACAAATCGAGATGAGTAATTCTGATCCAGGTCAGGTTTCTTTCACCTGAAGTACCTGTTCCATTGACTTTGTATCATCTTCAGCTTCTTTAGCACATGCATCAAATCTCTAGTCATCAAAATTTATTCAGCTACAAAACTCAATCCCAAAAAGGTGATGATTGTTGATAGCTTCAAGAAGAAAGGTATCCTTTTCATCTGATTCTAGATGAATATGTGTTGAATCAATGAGAACCCTACATGACAACTGATTTTCATCACCAACTATAAGGGAGCAGTTATCATACAAGCCCTCTTTCGGTGGTAGGTTTAATAAATAGGATTTAGGAGCAGAAAGACGATTTCTAGAGCCAACAAACTCATCCTTCTTTTCAGTTGATAATATGAGGCGATGCTGACGACCCAATAGCTCAGACACATAGCCTATGTCTCCCTTGCTAAGAGCATAACGTACACGTGTAGATGAGACTTGCCCTCTTTCCTTCTTGTCTGATATGGCTGAATTAACCATGTCTTGATTTTTGTCCATGACAGAATTTATAATATAAGCCTGTATTCCATACTCGTCACATAACCTCACTAGTTGAGATGCATCACCAGCAGCTTTATACCCAAACCTATAATTTTCACCTGCAATGACAAACTTTATAAGATCACTAAATTATACCAGATACACAAATCAATACATAAAGTGATAAAGATTTTTCAAGAAAACCTGCTACAACTCCATGGACACCAAGCTCCTTAGACAACTTCTCCACAAATTGCTGAGGAGTAAGATGCCTTACACTTGTAAAGTCAATCAAAAACTCCTTAGGAGGAACATTACCACAGAATGGAGCCCAGGAAGAAAGAATACGATGGCGATCACATTTTGCAACAATGGGAGACCTGTTTATAAAACATACTGTATGTAATGTTCAGAAACAAGAAAATCAGACTATTATATTTAAAAACCTAGAGTCCTCAAGCACCTACTCAAGAAATGAAAACCAAGCTCAGCAAATAAATGTTGCATGGAGAACAAATTAACCAACGGTGAAGGCAAGTAATCATTATAATTTTTAAAATAACACCACTACATTGTTAGGCCTGATTAAGACATTGTTCTACAGTTGCAAACGTGCAATAAAAGCAGGTTTACTCTTAGTTCAATATTTCCCTCCTTTGTAAAGAAAAAGAATAATAAAATATGGAAGCAAAGAATCACTGGAGCAGACAAATCACATGTTTAAGAACAGAATAATATCAATTTACTACCTTTGTTCTTCATTTAATGAGTAGCACAGCAATTGGGTTCCTACACAATTTACAGATTTACACAGTACGCTTTGACCACTACAAGTGGTTTTTTACTCAAGGAAAAATATAGTCAGATGGGATTTTACTAATATAAGACATGAATGATTTGAACTCTGTGTTGGGATGCATGAAACTCCAGCTGTTAAGATATACTTGTATAAAGAGCAGAGGAGAAAGTTTGCTAATTGTAAAGAACAGGGGATAAAAACTAAACAGACAAATACACAAGATGCAAATACCTAGGTGTCCAACCAAGCACTTCTGCCATCCCTGCAAATGACAAAAGAAATGGAGCTCCAGCTTTAGATGCTTGAATTACAAGTTCCCGATGACCAATGTGTAGGGCGTCAAACTTCCCCAATGCTACTATGCCTCCTGTTAAACAAAAAAAAAAAAAACCCATTTACACATAGAAAAGAAGACGGAAATAGAAAAGACTATTCTCACAGTTAATGGCAAATCTCTTTGAATAGCAGCCCATCTAGACTCTAGAGTATATGAATGACATGCAACTAAAGAAATTGCTGAATCACCAAAAAATATATATTCACCTTGAAATTCAGCATTACAGATTAAGTATGGCTTATGGTTTATCGACAAGACTACAACCTAGTCCTCTCTTTCTTTCAGGAAATCAACCATAACATACTACTAGTTCCTAGCTGACCAAAAATTATAAAATTGTGTGTGATAACACTGGATTCAGTCTAGAATACATGGGTCTTAATTCATTCAATTACCCTCACTAAGTCTAACGTTTGTTACACTTCTTGATCAGAATTTCCTCATAGAATAACAATTGTGTTACGTATCAAATGTAATAAAGTATGCATACATGGAATCATTAATCAACATCTAATTAATGTAATTATCCTCATCCTAGTCTCAAGCAAACAAGTTACCAAATTATGTAAATGATAAGTACTGCTTAAGGACAAGGATTTAAATCCATTTATTATCACCATAAAAAGTCTTCCTCCATCATTTTACAAACTTATCAGCTAAACTTACAACTGCAAATTCATAATTAGACACCAAGGCATCATAAAAGTACATATATAAAGATAAACATGCACTGAGTTACCAACTTCAGTTTTCTTGACAATGTGCAAATATAGACAGAGTGAGTGCAAATATATAAGAAAAAAAAAATTAGAATATAATATAAATATAGACAGAGTGAGTGCAGTGAAGGAAAATCAAAAGATGATGGAATGCTTCCAAAAATTCATTAAATAAACAAAAATGGGACACTACACAACCTTCTTAATCAGACATGTATTTTTTTTTTCAACAAAAAAGTTTTAAGAAGGCAAAGGGAACCTGCTATTGATGACAATCCTTCAGATGAAAGCTCGCAATCATCATCCTTCTGGCTTCACCCAATAAAAAAAAAAATAGACATTAACATGCTGACACAAAGAGATAAACATATAATATGTCTAAACATCAGCCAGAATTAATAGGCTTGTACAATAACTAATATGAGAAGTATATTTTAATGGCAAAGACTCTTTTCCCTCATCTCTGTCCATCTTTAGTACTCATGGGGTCTTAACTTCAAACAAAGATCATCACAATGAGCGCAAGAGTCACATTATTTCTGTTCAAGCTTTAATAGCATGTACAACAATGAATGAGAAGCCAAATTACAAGAAGGTTCGGAGCAAACTAGCACAAGGATTAACTACTCCTGTGCCACAGGCCACACCGCCTGTGCCAAGTAAGAAGTATTTGATAAGAAAGTATTTTAATTTTCTGCCACTACCTTTCAACTCCCAATTTCCACAAATTATTCCAATCTCGGCTAGGTTTCATTTCAATTAAATGCATCTACCCCAGTTGAGCTAACTTTGATAAACCTTTCAGATTAGCATTTCAGCCAGCTTATCATTTTCAACTAATTCAGCCAAGCAAATCTAAAGCTTTTCTGTAACTATTGTTTCGCTCTCAGCTAACTTTCACCTAGATTTAGCATTAGCAAGCTTACATTCTCATCAACAAATTTGAGCTATTTTAGCCGAATAAAGCCAATGCCACAAAAGTACCAACATGTCTTCAGTAACTTAAGCATCAAATCAACCCAATTATACTTTCAATCAATATATGGTCAAATAGTATTATTCCGAAAGTAAATTAACAATTCTACATTACGGGTATCTATTCAATCAACCATTAATTCATTCTTCATAACACTAAAATACACTAAAGCTATAACATTTAGCAACATAATCAACAAAACCCACTTATCATTATTCACTCATACAAAATTATACATGATCACAGCATCAGAAAGCATAAAAAAAAATTAGGTGGAAAAAAAAAAGGTATAGAAAATGAAACAAAAACAAAGGAACAAAAGAAAACCTGAAAGAGGAATCTTTGAATGTGGGAATTTCATTGGAGAACTTAGATTGAAGACAATTGATGAAAGAGAATGAATTGGCAGAAGAAGAAGAAGGGTAATTTGTAGTAAGTAATCTTGTAATTGAAGATTTGGTCCATTGAAAAGGTGGGATTTTGATTTTGTGAAATCGAGGTTGAGAATGTTGTAGTTGGGGTTTAACGAAAGAAGAAAATCTGAATTTTGGGGAAGAAAAAGAGGGAATCCCAAACCCAAAACCATCCCAGTCTTTGAGATGCTGGGTTATTCTGCATCCACAACTCATTCTCACTTCTCAGTAGAATTTGTGACGACTGAGGAGGGTTCTCCAAACTAGGTAGTCCTGTTTAAACTATTTATCTGTGTCGTGTTCAAACTGTACCCGTTCGTAGAGGGGTTTAAAAACCCGGTCCGGATAGGAAAATTGGAGTTCGAATTATCCCGTTCGTAGGGGGGTTTAAAAACTCGATCGGGATAGAAAAATTGGAGTTTGGACTAGTGATAAAAGATTAAATTGTAAAAGAGATATATTTACAAATTTTATCACAGAAATAAATTTGGATTTTCTTCTATTGCGAAAATTATACAATAAACAATCATTTATTTTATGTTGATTTTTTTTAACATTATAAAAAAAATATTTAAATTATAGAAAAATTCTAAAAATGGTCCAAGGGCTAATTTTATCAATCTAGTCCAAGTATGATCAAGCCAAAATTACTTGCCACACAAATGTGATTTGAAACATGGATAAATCATTTTATGCTATTATTTGATTTGAAACACGGATAAATTAGTAGTACTACTAACCCTATATCGAAAGAATAGAATAAAAGTTTAACGAATGTTGATTAATCGGAGATAAAAAAATCTTCATTCAAAGAGGATATCTTCAAGTTTGACATCACAATGGACGATGACCCATTCTAGACATTGTTGGTGAAGGTATGTTACGAACAAGTGTTTTTCCAAAGAACCATTAACAACATACTCATTAAACCAAGATATCATGTGTTCCCTACATTCTTGCAAAGTTCATATGCTCAATCCTCAAAATTCATATCTCCTTAGACGAAATTTATCTAGTTTCTTCACAGCAACACTCTCTCATCATCTGCTGAATACCCTTGTAAAGGGCACCAAAGCCTCATTTTCCTAGAACTTCCTTGAAGATTCCAGTCGAGATCTCGAGCTCGATGTAGCAAAAGGTCCAAAAATCATTTGCAATGGCACGGCATCCATCTTCCGTAGAAGCTGAAAGACCATGCTTAGTTTCCTAAGCCTACGCAAACACATACTGCTAGCTACCAAAGATAAGTAATGCAAATAATATCCTAATAAATCTAGATATTCCCAAATCAAATAATAATATTTCCTAAAATTGCCACACCGTTAATAATAATTTTATGATAAGTTTTCTAATTTATTGTTGAAGATAATATTTGAATTCTATCAGGACTAGCTCTTCTGGAAAGGCATATTGTGGCTATAAATAAGAGTATTGAACATTAAAAAAAAGCATAATAATAGTGCACGTAAAATATTGTGAGTTTGAGGTGTTAGATACTGATAAAACCATAATAATGAATAATCCAACTCTTAGCCTATACAAGAGAATTAGATACGAGATATTCAAGTCATCAATCACTAGAGAACGCGAGCTGAAACGTCATCATAATCCTCTACCAAAGCCGAAAGGTTATCGTTTTCAAGCAAGCATATACCCGGGTAGGTTATCGGGCACAGAAATAGTAGGGGAAGCATTGGATAAGTCCATTATATGGTATATGGCTAAATATCCATTCAATGTTATGGAACTATACTGGGAACAAAGAAGAAGATATCGACTCCAGCAATTATCTAAGATGAGGTGTTTAAAATCGGCCTTGTTAGCCCCAAAAATAGGTGCAGCTCAATTAGGCCTTTTATTTGGGGCAACGATCTTGTTAGAGGGCTTATTAAAGAACGTTGTCTATAAATTGCGTGGTAACAACAAGTCTGCTATGGATGATATTCTTATTGCCGGGTGTAGCGGCATGTCTGCTGCGTCTATAGGCTTTAGGCTCTATCAACCTGGCGACCCAACCAATATTTGTCTCGCCGCCTTGTTCGGTCTTTTTTGTGTGGGTGCTGAGGCTTATAAGGCGTCTAAATCAACACCTCCTTTGAAGAGACGGGACTACAAATACGAACACTGAAAGTGGTCCTGTGCAATTTTATTAAATTCCTTGCCTGTATTCTTTTTTGGAGTCTTCAACATTAATAGCTTATTTTTATTTTAAGGTATTACTAATCGAGAATATTCTCTACTTTTTTTATGAGTTGTTATCAATTTTGTACAAAGTATAAGTTTAGAGATCAGTAAAATTCTTCAATCAAAGAGAAAATTTTCAGGTTTGCTCACTCCTCAAATTTCATCAGCTCCTTGGACGACATTATCTGGTTTCTTCACAGCAACTACTCTCTCATCTGCCAGAACACCCTTCCTTGTAAGCAGCACCAAAGCCTCCTTTTTCTAGTACTTCCTTGAAGTTTCCAATCAGCCTCTTGTGCTTCTAGCAAAAGCTCCAAAAATCATTTGGAATGGTACGGCATCCATCTCCCATAGAACCTCAAAGACCATGCTTCTTAAAAAGGAGACACCACCCTGCAAATATAAGGACAGCCCAACAGAGCGAGCAGGAATTCCCCAGCTTGATCATGTAATATATAGCAGGCACTAGATTATCTTGTGGAACTAAAGAAGTGAGTGTAATCAGCTTTCATTCATACATTACTGATTATCAGATATTCCAATAATGGTAAAGGGAATTACCATCCCAAAACCTTCATTGCCACATTGCAGAGACCTAGGCCTGTTAACAAGTGGAATAGCAACACCGCCTGAAATCATTGACAGTTTTGTCAATTCAGATTAATAGCAGATGCAGAAAATATATCTGATATGCATGCCATGGCCTTTTGTGATTGCCTGTGCAAGCATGGAGCAACAACAGCTGACAAAGGCCTCGAATGCACTAAGGAAGCTTTATGAGCAGCAGGGACAATCATTGACATGCCATCAAAAAGTGTTTTTCTATCTTAACTGATTCAACATCTACCCAAAAAACAGAAACAAAAAAAATTAACTGACACAAAATTTTTAATAAATTAATTCAATAATCATCTTAGATAAAAAAACAATAGGAAAACAAAATTACAACAAAAGAGACGAGTGAAAAGAAAGGTCCGGTGGATTGATACTTGTACCAAAATTAAATGCTGGAACCTCCCTCTCATTATAGTGTGATCAAGAAGCTCCTCTTATTCGGTGGTTATTGATTTGCATAACCCAAGTAGATAAATCACATAGATGATCTTTTCTAAAGAGATATTCATCAAGGAAGAAATAGATCTAGAAAAGATAAATCCATATACATTCAAAGAGTATAAGAAACCCTAAAACTGAGTTCAGGAAACTTGCAACTCGGATTTAAACAAATCAACATCACTTACAGGAAATATAGCTCAGACTTACCAAATTATTGAATTATTAATGTATATAAATATATAACACATAGTCATGGATGAATTTGGTATAACTAGTCGTGCAATCGCGCGCATCAATAAGGTAAGATTAAGTTATGTATGAAGGAAAAATAAAAAGGTAATCTACATTTCAATTGTCTATATAATTATAAGGTAAAAGAAGACCAACCTAAATACCTAACTCGTACATCCCTATATTGTCCAAACTATATATATTTTGTTTTGAAGCAAAATTGTTCAAACCTAAGTACCAACAAAGTGTTGGCTCACTTGATAAGTTTCTTCCTCAAATCCTAGAAGTCTGAGGTTTGAATCCTACCAAATAAGGGTGGGGATAAAGATTTCCTTACCCTCCTCTCTACTCCCAAGTGTATGGCGTGTATGGCCAGCAAATAATGGACCCAAAAACCAGGAGGGTTGAGGTATGGTGAGGGTCCTCCTTGCCTTTTTTTTAAAAAAAAACATAAATAAATAAAAATCAAACTACTAAATCAAAGTTTTCCAAAATTCTATAAGCAAAAATCTGAATCCTAAATAAAATAATAAATAATTGCTGTAAGCTATAAGAGTAAAATAATTCTGGCCTCCCTATCCAAAAAATAAATAAATATAATAAAATAATTATGGCCACCAATTTCCAATTAAAGAAATATTTTTATTCGACAAATTCTAGTCCTAAAGGACTTGGACCATACTCCACCACGGTTCATCCATACTACCTTCCTAATTTAGGCCAGCATACCATGGATCCTTCAATTGCACTCTCCTCCATAGAAGTGTAGTCCGAGTTCTCTGTTTGAAGCGATTCTTAGTTTAACTTCCTATAAAAGTTAGACCTATGCCTAAAACACAGATAGACTTGAAATATACAAGCATAGAAGAAATAAAAAAGGACCTTTGCATGGGTCACATACTTCATACATGATATATATTGATATACGGATCAGATTTTAATTTTAAAGGAAAATGAGACACTCAGGTAGTCAATTATTCACCTTCTAGCTCTTCATTCACCACCCCTCCCCTTCTTTCGCCTCCTCCGCAAATTTTAGTGGAATTTCCGGTGTACCTTGTGGCAAATTGTGGTGGCGGTTTATACTATGACATTCCCGAAGCAGAGGAGGGAGTCCTGTAAAAAGACAAAACACAAATCCAAAATGAAATTCAGCATAGATATGCTCATATCACAATTAGGCGTAAGATTGATAAAAGAAAAACAACATTCATAGGCATAGCAGATATGGTTTGAAGTAGCAATCTTTAAAGCACCAAGGCATACCATCAATATCCAAAGTGGATTAGGTCATATATCTTTGCTAGCAACCATTCTTTCCTAACTCAATTTGATAACACTTCACCCCATCTCTATTTATAAGGAAAATAAAAAGGTATCTTTTTGGTTAAAATTAAAGATTCATTTAATTTAGATTGAGTTTCATGAAACGCTTCACAATTTCAGCATTTTATACAACCTTTTTCCTTAACAACATGCTGCCAAAACTGCACAGAAATGGAAGTACACAGCGTTGAAAGAGTTTAATAAAAAGAAATCATGATACCATCTACCATGTCTATTCTTTCCAGCATCATAGCCCATATTAATCACTTGATGCAACGCAAAGACAAACAAAACTACATGCTATAGAACATCTAGGCAGACCGGGTAATATATTTGTACATCTGTTATTAAATCTAATCTGAACAGGAAGGTCTTGGAAGGAAGAGAACACACTGATGGGAAATAAACCATTGGAAGAAGGCATCAATGCTATATGTAGCAACATTCAAAAGGCCACACAATTACCAGAACAGTAAGGTCTGATGGAATAATATCACAAGCTATCAACAGTCCCAAGAACACAGGTAGGCTACATCAACCTGCAAAACAAGAAGATTAAAAGAAAGAGAGATTAAAATCAGAGGGTCAGATCAATACCCTAGAAAATGGGGATGGAATTGAGGACTGAGATGGGGAAAATGAGATTACATTTAAATCTTCTCAAACCCCAACTTTAGAGAGAGAAAGAGTGAAATGAAAGAAAAAGAGGAGCAACAACAATTCAAAAGAAACAACGAATTTATTGCTCAGGACCTAAAATGAAACGAATTCAAATTTAACAAAAACGACATAATTTGGTAAAATCAAATAACTTACCAAAGATGAGGAAGATGACCAAGCACAATTTAGAGAGAGTAACTAAGATTGAGGAGAAAAGAACAAAATTGCAAACAAATTGGTATATACATATATATATATATATATATATATATATATATATATATATATATATATATATATACATATATATATATATACATATATACATATATACATATATATATATATACATATATACATATATATATATATATATATATATATATATATATATATATATATATATATATATATATACATATATATATATATACATATATATATATATACATATATATATATATACATATATATATATATATATATATATATATATATATATATATATATATACATATATATATATATATATATATATATATATATATATATATATATATGTATATATATAAAATAAATAAATAAATAAATAAATAAAAAGGAAGTACAGAAAACTATTAGGTTGATAGGAAAGTTTATACCAAATTAAGAAAAAGAATCAAAACAGCTACACATTCAATTTCCCCGCTAACTGTTCATTTCCACAAAGCAAGAAAACCCAATACATACACCCATCTATTAAATTGATTTCAACAAAACTCATGAATATGTAAGTTATAAAAATACAAATTACCCATTTCAGTCAATAGTTCTACAATGAACATCACAAATTATACAATTAAAATAATAATGAACCCAAAAAAAGGTTGCAAAATTTCAAGTAAAAGGAATGCAATAATACCCAGGGGGAAAAATCGATTAAAGAAAGAAATTGCAAGTGAGAAAGTTACCTGGTTACAATGGAAATCTAGGCGAGTACTTTATATTTTGGCTTCATGCAGAGCAAATAACCAATATACATCCAATCAACAAAAATGTTGAATTTTGTACCCACAAAGCTATAATGCAGTTTATCAATTCGCTTGAGTTCAAGAAGTAGAGGCAGTTCAGTTCACTTGACCCATATCCCAATATATCAGTTTTCTTATTACTGCAGCAACAACAATTTTCTTAATCTGGTTAATGCAGTCAAGTTGGTAGACTAAAATAGAACCTTTACATAACGAAACGGTTTTTTTAATTAATTTTAGGGCTGCAACTTCTATGAGCCTACTTCAAATAAAACTAGTACTAACTCCAACCCAAAAACTTCAACCCAAAAAATTTAACAAGAAAAATGCAGATGCGTTATCAGAATACCAGTAATGAAGCAAATTTATTGATGCTACCAAAATTTGTGTTTGCGTATCACATATAAATCTTAGGACTACAGTGTACATATTCTACACTACCATTGATTCTTCTGCAGGGAAATACATATCAGCAAAATCAAAAGCAGATCATCTGTAGAATGTCTCAGATCCTGCAATTACATTGCAGGTCTCAAATGTGGCTGATTTTTTTGAAGTTGCACTTGAAGATTGTGGTATGGCATAAAGTTCTTCTGCCAGTGTGAAAACTGTTCTTTTAATAATTTGAATGCACTTGACTCCGTCTCAGAGAACTCAATCTTTTTGGCATCATCATATTTTAGTTCCATTGGGCAAAGTCCAGCAAAGAAATCATTGTCATCCTCAGCAAACTTAGCAACTATTGTATTGAATCTCTCCCCTAAATCAGAACACGTATGTTCCTCAATTTCATCCAAAAATGCAGATGGCTTATACATGAATACTGGTCTTGGTTCTGACTTATTCCTGTCTTCCTTGAGTGATACTGCACGGTATTTGTCCGGTTTGTCACCAACATTAAGGGTGCCCAATTCCTTGGTCAAACGCATGACATATTTGCATTGTTGGGTAAATATGTCTTCAGGCGAGAATTCATTTACTTTACCCACGAAAGAATATCCACATCTTGAGATCTCATTCAGAACAACTAATGCCGGAAGAGGAAAAACAGGACCCACAAAATCTTCACTGCGTCGTCCTCTGCCTGACCTCTGATTAGTGAAGTGGGAAGGGTCTCTTAGAAAGAAGGGAGGAGACTGGTTTTGGTCAGGAATGACTGGAAAATCCAGAGAAAACTTTTTATGTTTAACTTCAAGAACTTCACTATACTCGGGAAATGCAACCTCCAAAATATTCATAGGTAAGGAGGTCCACAATAGTCTACTTACAATTTCATAAAGGCTTGTTGGCATGTCAACATCCTTGAAAACATCAGCAACTGAAAGGTGTGACATTGGTGGATCACAGCCAAATGACTTTAATTTCTCACCCATAAATATATGGAAACGTTCATTAGAGGATTTCTTTACGCCTGTGGAAGCTGGAATGTTCTTAAATTTTGTAAACAATAGTTTGGCCAGATTACTATTCAAATGATGATTAAGGTTCTCAAGTTTAATGTAGCGGAACCTCTTGGGATATTTATATATCTCATCACCCATAGAGCATAACAAAGAATCTTTGAGAGGATTCACTTCTCCATGAGTCGTTGCCACAATCCTTGCCATTTTCCAAGAGGCACAGTATTGCTGAGATTCAAGCTTCCCAGTGGACATCAGTCGGAAAAGCGTAAAACCCCCATGCTCTCCGGCCTTTGGTAATAAAGAAGAGAGATGCTTGTTCAGAATGCAAAAGCCAAGAACTGACTCCCTTTTCTGCTGCCATTCAATCCACTCAAGAAGATCATCCTTTGCAAATTCCTCCCTCAAAAGACAACTGCCACAGTGGCAATTCTGACCAGCCAACAAAAGAGGTGATGGAAGCTCCCATGCATAGAAAGAATTTGAGAGATTTGAAATTTTACTAGAGAAAGATTTTGCAGTAGCAGGGTGAGGGCGGCCATAACAGAAAAGGCTGAAATCTTTGTTCCAAAATGATCCTAAGATAACAGCAGAGGCTCCTGCATCTTTATCGTGTGGCATGGATCTCAGATCAGACAGAGACAAAACAGTCATGTAACGAGGCTCATGCACATTGTGAGCCCATCTAAGAACTGGCATTAGCGGTTTGCGAACATCGCATAAAAATAGCCATTGCTCAGAAGCCACAGTATAGAAGAAACCATCATTTCCAGCCTTTGAAAACACAACAAACTTATCCTTCGCATGTAGGTCACTCACTCCAAGCATGTCAATCCTCAATAAACAGCTCGTTTGACATTTCCCAAATCTTAAATCAACCACATAAATAGCCTTTGAATTTGCCACGACCAGCATTCTAGGATGCCAACTAAATTCACAACTGAACCACCCACTACCTGCTGATTCACCAAGTTCATTCCAAGCAACATTGATTCTTTTTCCTTTAAACCTTGTATCCACACAAGAACCCATATCAAACAAAAACAATGCTCCACTTTCTAACAAGATCACACACTCTCCAGGCAGATGTGGATTCCAACAAGCATAAGCCACCATGCTACTTGTGAATTTCTTACTGCCCATAAGAACCAAATCAGGCTTCTTGTTGTCTAAACAGTGCCCACTAGTTCGAACACTAAACCAATTAGCAGCATACATATTACAAGCCAATAAGAAACCAACACAAGCAGGACCCCCCACATCAGGAATTGAACAATCACTAAGAGAGCATGCTGTCAATTGAACAATCCGATGATCAAATTTAACTTGGGAAGTCAAAACAGAACCGGTACTAAAATCAACAACCAATTTGGAATCTCTTACTGATAACACAAGATATCCAACACAATCAAGATTGGACCCTGTTGGAAAGAAAACAAAAACCCGGTCGTTGGGGCAGTATAGGTGCTCAAGACGGTTATGGGGGATATAGTTGGAGTTTCTACAATGCTCTTCAGAGTTTAAGGAAGCGGAAATAGCAGAGGCAACAGTAGGAAGGACATCATGGGATGTGGAAACTTGAAGGAATCTGGGTAGAGAGACGTGTGGAGGAGGAGGGATGAAAGGAGGAGAGAGATCAGGCGACGAGAAGAGAAGGGACAAAGACTCAGGGACGGGATTGAAGAACAACGGTCCCAACAAAGACGGGTTTTTGGTAAGGAGGAGGGGAGGAGAATGAACCGAAGAAATCGGAAACAACGATTTCCATTCTTCTGAGTATTGCATTTTCTCCTGCTTCCTTTATTGCATTCAAACAAAGCTGCTACATCAAAGACATTCAAACATTTGTATGCTTCAGTAATTGTTCAATCCTAACATTAAAGGGTTGTAATTTCATAGAGGTGTAATTTCATCGTTGAATCCTAACATTAAAGGGTTGTAATTTTATAGAGGTGTGATCATTGAATCCTAACATCAAAGGGTTGTACAATACATTAGCAACCAAATTTGATTCGAAAAGAGGTGTAATTTCATAGTTGAATCCTAACATTAAAGGGTTGTACAATACATTAGCAACCAAATTTGATTCGAAAAGAGGTGTAATTTCACAGTTAAATCCTAACATTAAAGGGTTGTACAATACATTAGCAACCAAATTTGATTCGAAAAGAGGTGTAATTTCATACTTGAATCCTAACATTAAAGGGTTGTACAATACATTAGCAACCAAATTTTATTCAAAAAGAGGTGTAATTTCATAGGTAAATCCTAACATTAAAGGGTGGTGCAATACATTAGCAACCAAATTTGATTCGAAAAGAGGTGTAATTTCATAGTTCAATCTAACAATAAAGAATTGTGCAATACATAAGCAACCAAATTTGATTCGAAAAGAGGTATAATTTCATAGTTGAATCCTAACAATAAAGAAAGGTGCAAACCAAATTTGATTCGAAAAATACATAATTTTAGGATTCTATAATCAAATTAGGCTCATAACTTTGGTTGTCTTAGAATTTAGAAGCAATAGTTGAGATTTTGGAACCCTACACTTAATGCAGTGACAATTAAATTAGATTGTGAAATTGATATGATGATAACAAAAACCAAACAACTTACCTCGGAAGCTGCTTCAATGGGAAGTACAAGTATTAGATTCAACGGAGAACGTCAACTGCGCTTCAATGGAGAACGTTGAGTGCGCTTAAATGGAGAACTGAGAGTGGCCAATTCAATGGGTTGGACATACGTATTTAATCAAAAGCTTCTTCAATGGAGGAGAGAAAGCTCACAAACCACTTTAATGGCGAATTCAAGGGAGATTTTTTTTTTTTTTATTCTTTTATATTTTTTTGTAAATAGGAAGGATGCTAAAAAACTTATTTGAACCAGAAAATCAGTCCAATATTTGAGTTGAGATAGTATAATTTTCAGTAAAAAAATCGGTAGAAATAGGGTTTATATTGAATTAGTAAATATCTTTAGAATGATTAATTTTCTCTTTTACGAAGTAAAATGTTGATTTGGAATAATAAGTTTTAAAAAATAATTTGGAAAAGATTTTGATCAATTTTATTGATGTGGTTGTAATATAATCCCTATTTTTTTTTTTTTTTTTTTAAAAAAATGCATCACCAAGTGATGCGTGGAGTTTAAGAAGAATTATACTTCGTATAATATTGTGAGTGGATGAATAATTTATTATTATAAAAGTAAAATATACACCATGAAAGAGAAAATATGTGAAAAAGTAAATATTTTTTATTATTTAAGTGGGGATCGAAGAGAGAAACGATACTCTGTAAAATAATTTGGGTGGGGTTTAAAGTAGAAGAGAGAAATAATAAAATATAGTATAAAGTTACCAAACATAGAAGCGATGTATTAAAAAAATACCCATAAAAAGAAAGTGATGCATTTTAAAAATAGAGGGATTAATCAACATGTTCTTGAGTCTTGTTTTTAGATTTTCGATCTTCGATTTGGTTATGAAACCTACCTTTTCTGTTTTTTTAAAGATCATTCATTTGCTATTTTAGAAGTTTACAATATCCTAAATATGTATTAAGCCATTAAAATCTTAATTTGAATGAAGAATGTATAGTAAAATAAGGATGTCTGGAGTAGCACCAAAGCCTCTCTTCCTCGCTCGCTCCCTCCCTCCCTCACCTGCTGAACTAAGTGGGAGAGTCGGAGAGGGGCCGGGAATGTTGCCAATGTAGGCATATAGCTTGCTTTGCTGTTCATACAAGGTTTCAGCAAAATTATTCTTTGTTCTTGTATCTCTTTCAGTCACACTTACACTTGGTAAGTTGGTAATGCTTTTCAATTCTGTGCTTTTCAAACGACAAAAGAAAAAAATAGTTTGACAGAATGTAACACAGTAACAGTGTTTATAATGTAATACTTTCAATAGACAGGAAGCAGCTAGCAATGCTATAAACTTCACTACACCAAGCAAATATATACACCAAACAAATATATACACCAAAAAAAACTAGTTACATTTTTGCCATAGAAAATAGTCAGTTGAAACATTCAACTCACTGCTACTAATCCGTCTGGCTGAACACAAAAACCGGTGTCATTGCCTTTTGACTGTAGTTCAGGTTCCATACAAAGAACAATTTTGAAAGAGGAAAAAAAAAGCCGAAAATGATACACATATACCTTAAAATCTATGCTGCACTTCTTTTTTCTTTTTTCTTTTTTTTTTTTTTTGGGAGGGGTAGGATCTATGCTGCACTGTGAACCACTCAATTTCATAATTACATAGGCTTATATAATTTTTGGCATGACAGCCCTCACAGTTCAGTAATCAATCCTGTAACAAACTAAAATTCTAGCCTAACCGTGTGCTGTTCCTTCTAGTCCACCATTTCTTCTTTAATTTGTCATTCACCCTTTCCTCGCTATCAAGCTTATGCAAAATAACTTTGGTTTCCCGCAATCTCGCTCCATAATCCTTCTTCCAGGATTCAAACATCTGTTTAAGCCTTCTCAGTTCTCTGTCAGGATTCAGAGAAGCATCTACTTGACCTGACTTCACCTCCACCAAAAACTTGGCATCATCTCCAAATACTTGTTTTCTCTGCTCAAACTCCTCTGCCAACCTACTAATCACACTCAAACTAGCACTCATCGGCCTAACCCCGTTGCTTTCTTGACTTCTGAAGGTAACATCACCGCCAGTATCACCACTATATTCCCTCTCATCACTTGCATTTACTGATGCATCAGAATGCCTGGCTGAATCATCTACTGCAAGGCTTTTCTTCGCAATAGAAAGGCTTGATTGTAGTGATCTCATCTGTTTCTGCCAAACTTCTTCCATAGACTTCATTTTCAATTCGTACTCAGACCAACGGTTTTCATACTGACGCAACCTCTGATGAAGGATCTCATTCTCTTCTTCTTTTTCTCTAAGGGCTGCCTCAGCCTTTAGGACGCGCCGCTGCAACTCTGCAAGGTAAGAGGCCTTCACCAGAACTTCATCTGATTCATTGCCCTATTTGAAATAATAGACAAATGAATTAATTGGTTTCTTTAAAATGGAGAGTAATAGTTATTCAAATTTATAAGAACTTAAGAAGAATCAAAATTTTGAGGATTGAGTTCATGCAAAACATACTAGCAAAATTGAAACCCAAAAACCCTTAATAGACAAAATTTTGCTAGAGTTGCTACCCAAAATCCTACATTAATAACTAGATTGAAGCAGCTCAAGTTCCTTTTCAAGTTAGGATTGAAATGAAAGTAGAAGGCTTCAATTTGCATGCCCAAAACTAGGCACATAACTCAATGCAAAGAAATTTTACAACCGGCTGGCCATTGGCCCATGCAGAAAACAATTCAGTCATAATGTAACAAACCTAGAAAGAAAAAAAAAATACAAAGGCAAATTGTTACAAGGAGATCATATCAAAACAATCAAATGATCAATCATTTTAATGAACTACAGAAAGTTTCAGGAAGAGTGAGTGATTACCGCTTTGTCACCAAAATTAAGCAAGCCAATATTTCCAGAGCATTTTCTGACTAGCCAGCCACGAATAACTGTAAGATAATTAAGCCAAAGGAGTATAAAGAAAAAGTATTATTATTAAGGATTTCAAAGAGCATAATTCAAAAGTAGCAATTGGCCAAAAAGATATATCTCCATTTTCGTACATTCAGAACAAAAGGATAACCAATGATGATGCAGTAAAGACATTTAAGGTTGAATCTAGGAGTATCACAGAACACCCATCATAGCTTTTGCATATTTGGTAATTATTGCAACACTTTCTTTTGAGGTCCATTTCATCATAACTGCCAACCTTCCATATTTGGTAAGGAACCACTACTATATTATTATTTCTCTCACCTACCAAGTACCAACCTCTTTTTTTTTTTTTTTTTTTTTTTTTTTTTTTTTTATTATTATTTCTCTCGAACTAACAATTGAATATATTTCCAATAACTATACATAGAAGCATATTATAAAATTCCCCCTATAGTCCCTACCCTAAAAATTTCCTTAAAACTTTGTGCAATGCCTGGTATTGCGATTATTATGGAGCGGAGGGAGTACCTTTTTCTTACCATCTGAATTTCCCCTAGCCACCACTCACAGTATAAGGGGAAAAGAAGAGGCATATTGCCTACACTACATGGTCCACTTAAACTATATATTAAAAAAGGCAATCCAATCAGAACCAAAAAGAACTGAATTTACCTGATTGTATCACTATCGATGCATCAGTTGCTTCCAAGAATTGTTTTCTCGTAAACTGACCCTTTATTTGTTTCTGTATAGTTATGGCAGCTCTCTGTCTCCTAAGTAAGACTGCAAATTCCTTCCTGGTTTTCTCACCGCGAATGACTGCCAAACCAATTTAAATAATTTATTCAACAAATTCTGATGCGTTAAACAATTCAAAGTATGTTCTTAAACTCATATTGTCTCATTGTCATCGGCTTTCAAATAGACTCATAAACATAAAATGTGAACAGTGATAACAGAACATCTCTAGTTTTATGCTAATACAGATAGATGACAAATAAGTCCGAGGAGAAAAATTACATGACTGAAGTGTGCAAATTCCTCTTTCAGTTTCTTTCACAAGGCACCGAGCCTTGTACCCTCTGAAACAGCTTTGAACACGTAAAATGCCATGAAGCGTCCGATTTCTTGTGTCTTCAAGCACTCCAATCTGAGCATTAAAAATACTTCTGTTAATATGGTTAACAATCTAAAAACAGGTTAAAAAACTTATGAAGATAAACAATCCTCATGTCTCCCAATTCTTACGCAGGGGGTTTAAGATTTGTTAGGGGGAAAAATGTCTATCAAAAGGCCATCCCTTTCCAAACTACGAGCAATACAGTAAGCAGAATTCTCTACAACCTTGGACATTCATTGTTTCTCATTATATAACTACCGAAAACAAGCCTTACTTTTTGTAAATGGTAATTTGTGACTTCTTTTTTCTTAACGGAATGTTTAGTATAGCATTAAAGAAAACCGTGAGGGCTGAGGTCAGGGTCCTCCTTACCATTTAAAGATAAAATATAAAAAATTACATGGGTAGTCTTTCAATCAATTGACTAAAAAGAAACTACATTTTTTTAATCATGTAGGATAATCTTCTTAAGGATGAAAGTATCATGTAAGATGAACTTCTTAAGGATGAAACTATCATGTTAAATGTCAACTCT
This sequence comes from Chenopodium album, assembly GCF_948465745.1. Taxonomy (NCBI): domain Eukaryota; kingdom Viridiplantae; phylum Streptophyta; class Magnoliopsida; order Caryophyllales; family Amaranthaceae; genus Chenopodium; species Chenopodium album. The sequence goes on from NC_137860.1 coordinate 569,944, forward strand.
GAAATAGACAATTTACTTTAGCCAATTAGCCATTTTCCTTTCTTTATTTAAGTAATACAGGGTACTATAATTACTATTTGAAGGCAAACTGCAAATTTTAACTTTTTCTTTCTATTCTTCACCTTGTAAATAAAATTTTAAGGTCTAACAAGTCAGATTCAAATGAAGAACAGAAAGTTCAGATAATGTACCCGATTCATAAACTAAAGCTAAATTAAAATACGATCTAATTAGAAAAACTAGTGTAGTTCTCAGCCATTGGGAGAAACAGAACATAGCCTTAAATAAATCTAATACACCCACCATCCACTAATACTTGCTCATGTTGAAGGGGGAAATAATGTATACATCATTAACTACAATGCCTCACAAACATTAAAAAGCATCTAGACAAGAAAATTGTAACTAATATTATTGGATGGAAGCAGTAACTATGATGGAGATTAATTTAATTGAAAAACGAACAAAGGGAAAACAAAAAGGGTAATCTTGCCTGTCCTGTTCGGAAGAATAGTTTTGTGTAACCAACTTGATACAAATCAGGTAGGATATTGAACTGATGAAGAATTGCAACTGAAACACTCAACGGATCTTGAGATGCAACACTCTCCAGAAGAAGAAAGCCATACCTAAATCAACAACAAAATGAAAGTTAACAATTATTTGAGAGCTGTAAATGGACAAAATATTGGGAGCTATAAAAATAACTAGAACACAAGAGATCTACACCTTCTGGCAAACTTCTGGTGTGTCATTCGGGTAGGAAAGCCCGACCTTGAAATTCTAACTACTTCAAGGACACCACAACATCTTAGTTGTTGTAGTACTAGTCCTTGTTCGTATATTCCAGGAGACTGCAAGTTGTTTGGTTTAATGCATCGGATAAAATGGGGCGTTGTGCTTTCCAGACGTTGCATTAGCTGGAATAGTTGACCCTAAGTACACCATACATGCAGTTAGAATAGTTGAGCAGCGAAATAGAAGCTTATACTAGCAGTTTTTTTGTTCCCTCTACCCCCAAAATAAAAAGAACAGGTCAATATTGAGAAACAGGCATCTCACTCTTTTTGTCATCATTGCAAGTTCTTAGATGTAAGAAATGAGCATAGTTTGAAATGAAACTACAAAAGAACTTCAACTAAACTTATACACAACCTGCGAAGTTAAAACATCCTTCTGCCCTTCATGGTCAATTAAAGATCAAGGGGCAAGTTACTCAGAACTTGAGTTATATAAGTCTAGTTTGATACTGCAATCAGAGTAATCAACCTTCCCACCAATGCTACATAAATTTATAGCAAAGCCACAGGATATGTACCTTAAATTTTGCTGCGACACTCAATTTTTGCGAATCAGCTCCCCCTGATTTGAACAAAGGACCGACAACAGGCTTTTCTGACTGTACAAGCATGCTTGATGCAAACTTTTGAGGGAGAGAAGTCTTACAAGAAGACAGAAGTTGAACAGAGTCCAAGTGCATCAAATCTCTGTTCTTCTCCAAAAATCCTGTTGTGTCATATGAAACCTGCAAAGTGAAGCAGTATCACACCAATGATATATATCAACAGATAGTTCATAAGTAACAACCTAAGATTCATCCCATCTATTCTTCTGGAAATTTAGAAATATAGTCCTCCCTTCCAATCTTCCATAACAATGAAGAGAGAAATGAGTGATTTTATCACAAATTTGCTTAAGTAAATCATGAATAACTAGAGTATGATTATGACAAAAGGAACAACTTGCTAACATTCAGCATTTTCAAAATACTATCAAAAATTCACAATTGATTGAATAAAGCAAATGAAACTAAAAGAATTTAACTGCTCATTACCTCTCCTGCATAATGAGACACAGTAAAAGCTTTCTCACGCTCTCCTTTGAAACATGAGTTGGACTTCAAATGCTGCTTAAGCTTATTAGCAAAACTAAGGTCTGTGCCATTTGGAAAGGTGGACTCCTCATCAAGCAGAGACAACAGCCCAAGGGGTTTCTGCAAAAAAGATGAGTCATGCTCCAGAAGAATTTACATGAAATACAAAGTACATGAGTTTGTTTCTTGCATAACAAACAGGATATTCAACAGAATGTGTCGTCGGAGTCAAAATTTAGTATTAACAGTCCTTTAAGTGTTTCAGCATCAAATGAGCAGACATATAGATATTACCTTTTCAAACAGATTAAGACAAGCTTGGTTGTCTTCAAATTCAACTTTTGTCCAATCAATTCCATCTTGAATATATTCCTGGATTAAAATCAATAAATAGTCAGGTATAGTAATATTATTGGTATGTATGGATATGTGACATATGCCAAACTTCATTCTCAGAAATCAGATAATTACACAAGTATCATTATCATTACTAACAGCTACAGGTTGATTAATGTACAACAATATCACAGAAAGCCATGACCAACCACCCCATCACACTTTATTCAGAAAATCATCATCCCCTTCAGGGCTTCAATCACATATGGGCATGGTTTAGTGGCATGCAAACTTGGGCAGAAAGGAAGTAATGCCTGCCCTTAAATTTTAATTTTATAGAGATAGTTTCATATAATGAGTTTGGTATATCCAAACTTTCCTCACAAACTAACCTCCTGCTCTAATTTGAACAGATGACGATTGAAGTGCTGCTGCAGTCTCTCATTTGCATAATTGATGCAGAACTGCTCAAAGCTATTTCTCTGAATCAAAATACATAATTAGTATGTAGAAGTTAGTTAAATAAATGAAATTGAAAGTTAAGCGAGAACAACAGAAGCCCAGAGGGAAAGAAAACATAGATGGGAAGATTATGCAAAAACAACAAAAAAATTGGTAATAAAAAAAATAAAAAAAAAATAAAAAAAACATACTTCAAATGATTCAAAACCATATATGTCGAGAATACTGATGGATTTTCCAGTACGCTGTTTTCCAACACCAAGAGACTTGTTGATTTGTTCTACAAGCCAATCAAACAAGCAGGAATAGATAGATTTCGCCAATGCATCACGAGTATCAATTGCCTGAAAAAGAAAGTACAGATCAATCCAAAAATCCAAACTCATTTTACATGCTCTAACAATGTCATTTAGAAAATATTGCAAATTTAAAATGCAAAAAGACACAACTCATTGAATGCCCAGCAGGAACTTAAGATCAGATAAGGGTCAGGCAAAACATGACAAGAAGCGTAATCCCTCATCTAATCTGTTAGACTTAAAACTATTCACCTAATGTACAAATCTGTTTGGTCTCATGCTTAATTCATCACATATAGTCCTTCATGCTTGGCTCTTTTGGTATCTATAGTTTAATCAAACAGCTAGTCTCATGTATTCAGGTCCGAAACTCCAAATCCAGTGGAGACAAATAGTTGGTACCAAACTTCCTATCTTTAGGCAGATACAAACAGAGATGCAACAGATGTAAACCAGTAAAGTTACATAAGCTGTTCAACATTAAATTGCAAAGATTTGGATATAGTTCTGAAAGACATTAATATGTTATAAACATCAAAATTGATCAGCCAAAAATTCACTAATAAGATTCATAAAAATGTTATCCTATATCCAATCAGATTATTATAAATCCCTCCAATCCATGTCATTTTATACTCTTACAATGATGTCTCAATCCTCAAAATTTGAGAGCCCATTTTACTTCATCTACTCGTTAGTATGGATATCATTTACGACAATTAGTGAAGCCACTGTACGATCAAGCTTTCAAACTAAAGTGACATGATCTTACACTTTCAAAGTGAAGTAATTGGTGGTAAAAAAAATGTCAAGTTTCTCTTGTTAAAATGTTGAATGAAATCTCATTTCTTAATACGCATGTCTTGTCAACCCATACATTATATTATGGTGTGAAAGAACTACTTCTTGAATAGACTCATTATAATGAGCCTTGCATCTCAAGATCAAAACCATCTTTTTAAAAAAATAACAATATAAATTTTTCATTATGTCAAGTCAGTAGTCGATAATGCAGGACCAAGGCTTTTTACACCTCATCACCTCATCACAACATAGGCAAGAACTTCATAAAATGAGTCAGGATGATGATATGGTAAGCATGTAATTGGCAGTTAGCTTTGTGTAATATACTAATATGAGTTGGGCACTTGGGCTCGACCTTATGTGGACAAGGATGTTCTTATGACATTAAAAGGAAGGAGTAAGCAATGCGGATGATACTCATGATAGTTCAGTGGCTTGGGCCGGTAACAGAAAAGAAAGAGATCCTAGTTTCTCAGAGAGCAAAGCATAGTTGTTCAAGACTCAAGAGTCAAGTTTTTTCAATTTTCAAACTGTTGTATAGCTGAAGTCAATTTTTATATTACAAGCAGCAGTTGAGTTGAGGGCATTAACTCTAGCTCTCCTTTTTATCTTGGATAATACCCTCTCTATCATCTATCATAAGAAGAAAAAAAAAAGTTGATATGGTACAGTATGTGCCCAATCAGCTTCTTCATAAATTTAGCTTACTGCTCCCGCTAATGTACTTTTTTTAGGCCAATACTTTGACAATCCATTTTAGTATAACAACAGCATGCAAGACAGACCATAGATGGAGCAAAATGTGAGATAAAAGATGGAGTAAGAATGAGAACCAATATAATAGCCAAAGTGTCTGGATTCAGAAAGTTCACTTAAATAGTTAATTTGATTTTGACCTTAATTACAGGAAAGGAATACTTTAATAATTTAGAGACAATATGTGTATAAAAATAATTTATGTTCTTTAGTTTCAGACTATGACTAACTAGATATATCGTAACTCAGTAAGCAATATGCACAACGCAATTCTAATTTCTTGTGAAGTAATCCCTTGCATATTGGAATTTGGATCATATTGTGCGGCCTTGCCTAATTGCCTTAGCACAAGCCTAAGATACCATGGGGTTGTGTTGATGTCAATGTTTTAAAGAAAGAGAATCTTTCACCTGAGATAGCTTCAGCTTCTGAACAATTATGTCATTTCTAACTTTCATTTTTCTTGTAGACAAAGCAAGCTGTAACTCCTTAACTTCACAACCAATCAATTTTGCCACAGTAAGCAGAGCTGGAAAAGGAAGGATAACATAAGTGGAGTTAAAATCACAATCAAAACAAAAATTCTTACAAGCACATTTCGTAAACAATAATTTTAGGTGGTAGGTTTTTTTTCCCCCTGTTCGTAAGGGTGTAAAACAGGTTCTTTATGGGCCAGAAAAGACCCACTCTCTGCATAGTTGTTTTAATTTGTTTTCTTAAATAATTTTCCTTCCAACATTGATTTCTAGAATGGTGCTACTTGTCCAAAAGTGGCAAGATAATTCAATGTATTACCATAATGCGCAGAAAAATTGTATGAATCAAATGCACAGATTATCAATTTCTGGTTCATGTTCTTTCTGGGTTTAAAGATATCTGAAAAAGAAGAGTTTCACAAGCTATGATTGACATTGCAGGACAAGCTTACCTTCATCGGCCACAGGTTCTACATGATTTTCATTGTCAATGATCGTAAAAGAGACATTTCCTAGCCACAAGACTGCAGCAAGCATTGCGAATGCACTCTCTTGGTCATCCTTTGTGACATGAACTACATCCAAAGCTTCCTGAAAATGATGCACATAAATAACAAGAGCAAAGTCCAGGGGCCTATCAACATATTTCGAAACATTCAAAAAGCATCAAAATCACTTTTACAATCAACAGTTGAAAATCATTTTTGAACAAAGAGAAAAAGACTACCGTAACAATACGAAATTGTTCAGCATCATCCACACCCGTAATGGTGTAACTGCTCTGCATCAGGTATTTGTAATCCTCAACTCTCTTCAAATTTAATTGTTCTGTGCGTCAGGAAGAAAAGGATATTACATATATGAGATGTACAACAAATTGATCATAGGAACAGTACATCATGACATTGCAAAACAACAAAATGGTCACAGGTAATGATTTTTTTCAGAAAACAATGATAACTCAGAGGATCTTCATGCAACCAGACGAAAAAGAAATTGGGCGTTCAGAATTTGAAAATGTTGCATACACGTTGAGGGACTTAAACTTTGGGAAGTCCAATAATACAGCAGAGGGCTCAAAGTGAAGGATGCATACTGTCAAACTTACAAATAGCTGATTGAAGCCCATCATATTTAAATAATTCACCGAAGTACAAGTAACCACAAAATTCTATTTCACTCAACTAATTTAAAGATTTGAAAAATCAAACAAAAGAGTAAAATAGATATGAATCATATGGTAGCAACTCACATACATTGACACCTGCGATATGAGTCCAAGATCCTAGAATGGATTATTCATAAATGCACAAGTGACAGGCTTGATCTGAATTAATTTTATTTATTTATTTATTTTTGGTTATTGTTGTAATGAGACACTAAATAGTAAAGTTGACATTTTAGAGGATAAATTTGGCAGACAGTGCCCTACTATTAAGGCTTTGACTATTGATCATGGTAGGTCTTACCTCACCAAATCATAAATAACATATTCACTTCTTATCTGAAACTACTAATCTGAACTGGAACTTGTCTACTCAAATAAACATGTTCCTATATTAATAAAGTATGCAAAACCGGAACACTTCACACAGAAATGCAGAGGAAGTAAAGATCTGTAAAGACTGTTAACAAATAACACCTAAAAAGATCAAAAAAAAAAAAAAGGATGGAAATAGCATAAGGGCAAACATACCTCTAAGTGCAGCTGGAGCTCCAGCACAAAGTTGATAAAATATATGGTACGAACGTTCACCTTTAGCACATTGCACCACTCTGGACTGTTCATAAATGAGATCACATCAGAAACTAGGATTTTTAAGCAAATTAAGGCAAAGTAATCAGCAGAAGATGAGCGAACCTTTTCAAGTAGGACTGCATCCACAAAACAAATTATGTGACGAGAACAAAGGACAAAAGTTAGTATTAGTTGAGTATGAATGTATCAATTAAAATATCATTGAGAGTAAACAAACAAACAACCAGATAAAAAGGAAAATTCACAGAGCTATCATCAAACTTACAAGTTTGGATCTTTGCCCCAGAAATTTTCCCAGTCTCGCTAAAGAGGATCTCAATCAATTTGCCCTGATCCAAGTTAAATGATGTAAATATTGCATGCTCTCAATAGTATACCTGCCCACTAGAAATTTTGAATCCACAAAATTAAAGACATTACTTACAAATCGACTTGAGTTGTCATTTCGTAAAGTCTTAGCATTGCCAAAAGCTTCTAAAATGGGATTTGTTTTTAATATTTCGTACTCTATTCCACTGCCACCTCCTAGTGCAGCTAAATACTGCATAGCTATCTTTGCTGTTTCCGTTTTTCCTGCTCCACTCTCACCACTGCAGAAATATGTAATGAGTTTCAGTAGCAATAAGTTGAGTGCTCTCATCACAACATTTTGTCCATCTTCATTTAAATTCTAAATTTGTCCTTGTTATCTTTTCACTGCAAAAGGATACGACTCTGTTGCTCCACTCAAGAAGCAGACAAATAAAAACTTTACAAGGTGCTTGCCGGTAATTTTGTGAAAAGGAAGTACATAGTCAAATAACTTCAAGCATACCACTCCCTTCGTTCCACCATACATTTCATAGTTGACTTCAAACAACTTTTAAGAATTACTAAAAGTGATAAGTGGATTTTAATGCAAATAGTAGGATAAATGGTGAAAATTGTAAAATATGATAAGGTTAACAAAGAAAGAGAATATATTGGACAATACTAGCTATGATAACTGGGCCTAAACAATGAAATTATGCTGAATTGCTGATCATCTTGCCAAATAATTCAGGACCAATGATGTTGACCAAACTTGAAAATGCTGGAAAAACTGCACATCGCACATGGATTACATGAAACAGAAACTAAATTTTTTGTGGATGAAAAAAAATTAATTGACCTGGTGTAGAGTAGTATGTAAGAACCGTGATAATATGAGCAAAAAGATTAAGAAATACAAATGTGCAATAGAAGAAGGTCAAACAGAAAAGCAGAAACAACTATGAAATGGAAAATCATATCAATGTTTTAGCCCCCATAAAACCATTTTTTGACCTGCTTGCCAACATATAGAAACCTTCAGAAGCTTAAATCACAAGACCTCAACAGTACACAAACATCATTAATAAAAGAGGGAGAAAAAACACTTGATCAGGCAATGCAAAAACTAATCTTGATGCATACGAATTCAAAGAGCACACAAGTGTGAAGAATTCACCCACCTTATGATAATAGACTGATTCACTTCATCTGTCAACCAAAAAAAAAAGAACAGAATGTTAGAGATACATAATATGAGAGCAATTTTTTTTATTAAATGTACTCATCTTACGCACTAGATAGAGGATGTAAAAGGAAAAAGGCAATCACCTCGTTTCATTTCCCGAAGGGCTGTGTCTGCAATCGCATACACATGCGGATTCTGAATGGATTTACGCTGATATGCTTCAATATATTCATTTCCATATAGTTGAACTTTCTTGAAAGGATTGATGGCAACTAACACAGGGCCTGCTTTAGTCTAGCATACAATGAAATAAAAGCTGTGAGGAAAAAGAAAACAAATACATGTGCTTTGCCAACAGTTAACAAGAAAAGGACTCACATAAATCATATCTCTATCATATCTGTATTGAAGATTGTACAGAACTGTTGGTTCACTAAGATAACTTAGTTGCATTAGATCATCCACACCATCAAGGATATCAGGGTTTGCTGGTAATAAGCAATCATTTTGCACCTTTAAAACCTAATGATGGAGGCCAAGAAGAAGATTAATCAACTTGAAAAAAGTAATTTTCAAAGATATTCCATTCTCAGATCATCAATTACCTTTCCTTCTGGTAGAGAAATGATACTTTCTGTTCCCGAAGCAGATATGATCTTTCCAAGCTCCCAGTTCCCATCAGAGTGTTGGTACCAAGCCTGAACATTCTGAAAGGAAAAAGTTCAACAATGAGTACAAAGAAACCTTATCATATGAAAAACCAACAACAAAAACCTGCGACATCATTAGATGATGACTAGCCATAAGCACATAACATAACAATCAGAACAACAAAAACTATTGTTCATGAATATTATATAACAGCTATGTCTCATAACTTGGTTCATGACAAATGGAAAATTCGCTAAAAGTTATTGTAACACAATAAAGACTTATTATTCATTCCTCAAATAATAAAGTAATTATATAGGAACCAAGTAAAATTCTAAATTGTACGGAACTAAAGATAAGTATCTGATAGACTCTAAAGTAGACTAAGTGATACATCAGTAAGGAAACGAATAGTTGATGAAACCAGCACACTACCAAGTGTGAGGAAAGAAATGTAATCCAAAGAAATTTTAACCTCAAAGGTATTGCCCAGACTACATTGTGGTGGCTTGACATTTAGGGTACATTCTTATTAAGCCAGACTAGCCCTGAAACCCTTTTTACAAGAAACCCTTTTTACAAGGTGAACAGAACACACCCTTATTATTTTCAAAGATGTGGCTATGGTAACAATGTACCAGAAATTCAGAACAGCAATGAGTTAGGCTATGTTCAATTCATCTCATCAGATTTTATCTAAATTTATCTCATATGATCTAACTAGATGTGGTCTGATCTGATTTCCTAATATGAATAAACATTACCTTATTTGTACACTAATCCTTGAGGAAAAAAAATATATTATCAAATGGAATGTCAATGAAAGATATTAAGTGATAAGGTAATAAATGGAATGAAAGATATTAAGCGATAAGGTAATAAATGGAGTTCAGGTTTATCTTATACTGAACCCACATAACTGGTACAAAGGGTATTCATAAACTGGATGCATGATATAGCAATCTAGGCTCAGATGATACAAATAAAAAAGAGATTAATTATTTCTACAACTTCCTCTTTTTTTTCTTTTTTTTTTTTTTTTTGAAGAATTTTACCTTTTCATGTTACAAATTTCTTTCCTCCCGCATTTAATTCACAATTGTTCTTCATATGTCAATTTATACTACAAATAATAATCCTTAAGAAGAGGCAATCAGAGGTAACATTCAATATAACAAGCCAAGTGAAAAGCAAATTCGACCAAACAAGAAGTACCCTTCGTAGTTTGTACAGCATTAAAAGGTTAAGCTGATGATGTAATTTGAACTATTTATGTGACAATTAAATATGGACAAAGGGAGTACAACAAAGTGGCTTCTCCATTTAAAGCCTAGAAAGCAATGCTACTATTGACATAAGTGGCACCAATAGCAGGTTTGCAACAATGAGATGACTTATAAGCGTCCTGATCATAAGTTGGAATGCTACCACAAATTACAAAGAACAAGCAATGCATTAATTACCTCAAAGAAATGAAATTAAAAATTAGAAAACATGAATCCAAAGCTAAGCTTCACATTATCAGTAATCACTAAAGTTGATCGGGGAAACTTAAAAAACAAGAACAGTTACTATACAAGACTCATTAAAAGACATGCTATCAAAGAGCAGGCAATATACCTTCTTCTTTGCATAAGAAGCAGTGTCATTCCATTTTGAGTCAGCAATAGACGGGACCGAAGGCATAGGCGAGGAACCAATTTCAGAATCTTCATCCAACACAGGCACAGCCCTCTTCCCATAAGGTGAATCATCATTAAGCTGATCCCCTTGGCCAGCAACATATTCAACCCCCTCTAAGTTATTATAGTCAGAATCACTCCCATTTGATTGCCCCTCCTTCTCAGATGACTCCATCAACCTAATTCCGGCAGGCAACGATTTAATAGAGTTAAAAGAAGGCGGTACCCGGCCCTTGGGCGCCTTCTTACCCGACGAATTCCTCGATCCTGAGGATGAATGAGTCCCAGCAGGTGCCATATTATGCTAAAAGATCAATAATTCCTCAAAAAAGAGCTTGCTTTTTTTCAACAAAGGGACTTTCAATTATCAAACTTTATCAGAAAGGACCCACTTCGATCACTTATCTGGTGAGCACAATAGGGGACCTTCTTCAACCTTTCAGTAGTCTCCTTTAATCAAACCCCACAATTTGTACACAAAATTAATATCTGCAGAAAATTCAATTTCATATAGTTTAACCTCAATTTGACCCACTCTTATACTATATATTATACAACTACCTGTCCCACCAACATAAGATGCAAACACAAGCAATGAGGCATAAATTATACTCCACTATTCCCAAATACCCAGAAAAATTCTTGCAATTCCCAATAAAATTGGATAAACAATTGAATCAAAAAATGATTGCAAACTTACAAATTTGGAGTCTCAAATATTGCCTTGATCAAATACCCACCAAAAATCAACCTCTGTTGGACCAAATTAGAACTAAATCTCTTGAAACAGATCTCAAAATTCACAATCTGACAGTTAACAAATAAAACCTGAGTTTCACCAGCAAAAATTACAGCAATTGCTTCAAAAATTACCCACAAAATCAGGATAATTCTTATACCCAGAAACAAAAATCCAGCAAAAAGCAAAGAACAGTGAAAAAACTAAGTAGATCGTTGAAAATGTAACTTGGGAAATTATATGAAACTAGAAAGAATGAGTTGAAAATGGAGGGAAGAGTAGAGTTGAGGAAATCCAAGGCGTGTAGGATTTAGCAGCTTATTTTGCAATGGTTCTCTTTCTCTCTCCTCTTTCTACTAGTAGTGTTGGATTCAGAGAAATTGTAAATGAAAGAATTTGATTTGAAAAAATTAAAAAAGAAAAAAAGACAGAATTTTTTTACTTGTGTTTTTTTTTCCTGGTATACGTTTCAAATCCGGAGATTCTGAGGTGCGTGTAATTATGCCGGCACCTAAATCAAAAATTCAAATTTCTTCTGTAGGATAGTGGAGGTTATATTTTTCGTAGATACCCTTTTGTTTCTTTCCTGAAATAAATAAAGCATTAATATAGTATTTAATTGATTCGGGTGACCACGAATAGAGTGACTCGTAAGTAATTAAGTCTCGACTTAAAATTTTGAATTTGTTATTTGAAGTGTAACTCTAATGTACTTCGTAATAGAGATTGTCTATTTGATGTAAAAAAAAATGAACTACTTTTGTTATGGACTTATAAAGTAGCAATAATATTATTAGTTGTTAGCGCGGAGTAATCCGTATTTAAAAAGTTGTTGGGTTCGTAATTCATTGGCTTGAATTTTGTATTCAACAAAACTCAAACTACAAATTCAGCTTTTGAGTTGAGTTTGAAGGGAATGATAGTGAAGTAAGATTAAACTAAGTTGAGCATGTTGGTGTTTGACTTAACTTAAGTCCAGACCCTACAAATGGGTACCTTTTTTCCTTAAAAAATTGTTAGAAAATATCTTAATCTTTATACCCTTGGAAATGGCAATAATTAGTTAATAAAGAAATTCTATATACAATCATCTTTCAAAAAAATCTATATACCAAATACTTTTGAAATGAAAGTTTATCCACAAATTATCTTACACGCAATATGGTTTATCTATTACAATAATATATATTCATAAAGCAAAACTTATGCTTTAAAAGTTTGATATTATGAATTTTCATTACTACTCCATCTTTTATCCTCGTTAGAAAAATCCTTTCTTGTTTCATCACTACAACAGATAGATTTTTTTAACAATGTCAATCCTCTATAATTACTTATTAATCACATGGCTATTCTATTGTTCGATCAAATGTATGCAACCAAAAATTATGACAACTCTAACAATTAATAAATTTGATCCCTCCAATCATATGAATCTTTACATAAAATATAAGATTAAATTATACCGTATATATTGGGAATACATTGCAGAGAATTATGAAGAAAAACATTTTAATCAAAGTATGTTTTTTTTTTTTTCTTAATTTTTTATTTTTATTAAGGATTTATTTATTTATATATATCATTTTTTGTGGTTGGTAAGATTTTGGACAAAGCTATTTTTTTTTGGCAATATTGTTATTACCTTTTAAAACCCTAATATTGAGCAATGAGCATCACTCAAACGAAGCTCTATGCATGCACCACACCACACTCTACGGGTACCCCTAGCTAGTTTACAAATCTTTATTTTTTTTTTATGCATGTTGACAAATATGGGTCTCAAAAATAATTTATATGAAGAAAAATATATAAAATAGTCATAAAATGAAATAAATAAAAATGTGGGTGGCTTAAATTGGTAAATCATGGTCAAAACTAGAAGACATTTAAGGGTTGAATGGTGTCTGAAAAGTCCACCACTCCACCTATTACGACTGGTTCATCATGAATATTGATTTTGAACTACGTTGTTTTTTGACAAATTCCATTTAATATAATAGACAACCCAACCCATTTAATGCCTAACATACATTTTCCATGATTGTGATAGCTTATCATATCACTTTTCTGCTCCTAATTTTCTCACTGACAAATGACTTTCAATAGGAGTATTATTATTTATTTGTTAGGAGCATTAAACTACTTATATTTGTACCATAAGGAGTTGCTAAAATAAAAAATAAAAAAATAAAAAATAAAAGTATTGTACCCTAAGGAGTATTATTATTATTTATTTGCTTTTTTTCAAAAAAATAAAAAGATCAATAATATTCCTAATAATTAAAGACTTTAAGTCAGGTTAATATTTGTCGGCGTTCTCAATAATATGTTACAAAATAAGTGCATCACGCTAGATTGATGAATGGATATATTTGTTACCAATTAACTCTGATTATGAATTTTTTGTGAATAAAATTCAAGTCAAAGATAGTAAACAATAGTGAACAAAGAAAATGCACTTAATAAAAAAATTAAAGGAGTATACTCCGTATAATTGTTTGCAAGGTGATGATAATAAGCTTGATATAATCATTATTCATTCAACGATGTACAATTGAATTATGTTACATAGTATAATTGTTTGTTGGGTAGCGTCAATGAAATAGATACGGGGTGTCCCTTACATATCACATGAGCGACGGGACTATGGGGGAGAGGATCGAACCCTGATCACACTGAAGGAAGATTGAAAGATTAACCATCCATCACTCCTTAATCCTCATACAAGAGTTATTTGTGTTCGTTTATCACAAGTAAAAATACCATGTTATTTTGTTAGCTAGCTTAGTTGATAAGATAGATCACCATATTATATAATACCCCTATTGTCTATGTCATTGTCGTTTAGAACTTACTAAACCAAATAAATTAAGCTTGGTTAAGGAAGTTGGTCAAAGACCGACCATAAAAATATGAAATAATTACACCCGGCAAATATGCAGGACAAACATGCTTTGGTTGTCAGTTTACTCAATATTTAAACAAACGTTACGATCTAAACATACATATATAACAAATTAATTTATATTTGGCAAAGAAAATATCTATAAAATTTATTGTGATTATAATAATATGAGTTGTATATTTAAAAAGTAGGATTATGGCCAAATCCACTAAGGTTGATTGTAGAACCCTTTTAGAGTTTAAGGACATGTGATGTGGGGTCTAATTATTTTGCCCTAACCATATCTCATCTTCATGCTTAGTGAAACTGCAAAGTTTCTATCTAACTTTTTTTTTCATTGATCTTACAATATCATACTTTCCGACATCTTTAGTGGTACAATTTTAGCAAGCTTTTACAACTTTTTACAATTCATCATTGTTGAATTCTTGGAAAAGAAAATATATGGAGTATTATTTATACTATCGTTATAATTCTTTCAAAAAAAAAAAAAAAAAAATACTATCGTTATAATAAGTTAGGAAAATAAGACATAGATGTAATTGCTATATATAGTTTGTTTAACCATACTAAATGGTGCGTGATTTTGTTTAAGTTTTCTTGTCGAACCTTGCTAATTTGTTTAAGAAGAGTAGTAAGAACTAGGAAGTGATAAGAGGGTCGCTTGATTTGAATAATGTGAAGTGCCTAGCTTTGACTTGATATCAGTAGACAATTAAACTTATCATGTTGCTCAACCCATATGCAATAGTTTTGTTTGTTGTTTATGATTTAGATTTGTTCACTCTATGCTAAATATGTTAGAATGATTGTGCTTTTGCTCTCTTTGGATGCTCTTAGTATACAGCACTACATCTTAAGGTTAGTTCATGAGTCGAATGCATGGTTCATCAATAGATCTTTGGTTTGATCATAGCCTACACAATAACATTGGACACTCGGTTCATCAATAGACCTTTGGTTTGATCATAGCCAAAATGATAACATTGGACACACGTTAAAGATGTCGTGAGGCATTCGTGTTCTGGCTTTGGCATAGCCAGCAAACATGCTGTAAGGCCATGATGTGCCTTGTGTGTGTGTGCCTTGCAAGCTAGTTCAAGGTCAGGATGTAGCATCTTACATTTCAACATGGGCTCACCTTGAAAACCATGTAAAAAGAGCAACAAAAGGCAAAGCATCAAGTAAGACTAATACATCGGTAGGTAATAGCTTGATATCTATGACCATTGTGAGCCCAAGCCATAGAAAGAACCCTTCAGCAGATTTTTAAATTACTTGCCAAAGTAGCTATGTACTAAAATACTTAATTACATCAACAAAATGAAAAGTTAAACATGAATTACAATATTTACAATAAAATGTCTCCAAATTATGTCAAAGTTTCAACTCAATATATTGATATAATAAAGTTTCTGGCTTCATATATCTTGAAGAATATTAATTATTGCTGGCTCTTTCTCAAATAATCAGGTTTTTGTCTTCATTAATCTTGAAAAACACAAGCTAAGCATCAAGAAAACTCTACCATATATTATCGATTGTCATGTTTATGACGTAATTAATTAAGTAATGTCAAAACTAGACTAGACGAAGGTAGTACAACAAACATACTCCTAACTATAGATGGAAACAAAGGAGCTGTCACCTACAAACATGAGCAGACAATCCATTGTTGCGAACCTTGAGTAGTTGAGTACGGCCACCATGACCAAGAGAAGGCCCCAAAGCCATCTAATGCACGTGCTAGAGGTGCAAGATGACACTTCTTTAAAAATACAAGGAGTGAAAACATTATCCATATAGCTCGGGAACTAGTGTGAAGAAGTGCCAATACTCGAAAGATCCAATGACAAACACTATCACTTATTACCCAACATGTAGTTGTTATTTTACTTTCTGACCTAGCTCACACAGGCATCATCATGCATGTACAAACTACAAAATGTTAGAATAACAGCCAAATTGGATATACTCTGTCTCAAACAACGAAGAGTATATACTTTCGCAGCATTGTTCTCCATTCCAATCAGCTAGTCATTTTTGAGTTAACATTCACACATGTGTGGCAGGCCCTCTGTCTTCTTGGTGAAGGTCTAAATAAAAAAGATGCAACATCTCATTCCCTGAACAAACAAGAAAAACAAAATTTCAGAGCTAGGATATTGTAATATAACCATCACTATACACAGTAGCATTTTAAATTTAAAAATTCCCATGCTGGTTAACTCACAGAAGTGATTATAGACCAGCTAAAAATGAGTTTTTATTTCTTTTTTAAACTAAGCCAAATCACAAAATAGCATGTGGCAGTATCAAGATAGCGATGTGGTAGGAATAACTACAATGAAGTGTCAATCAACATGTATCCAGTATGTTCATCACATAAGTTGACCAGAGGACTTTAGTAGAGCATAAGCTCATCAACTTGAATAATGTTCACAATATTCCTCAAGTAGCCTATTTGTTTCAAGCAGAAGTATTACCTTACAAATAATGCAATACATCAGAACCTTATCAGCAGTTTTACAAGAATGTTGAATATCAGACCTTATCAGCAGTTTTAAGAAAAATGCTACTCGTACTAGTATAACGTTTCTACAAAGAAGGCTCAAAAGTTAAATGGATATATGTGAAATTGGAAACTACTAAGAAGAAATATATGAAGATAGGTAAGATGCTCCTGTCATAGCTCACTATGAAATTCAAGTGCTTCCCTAAAAGTGAAACAGCAAAGCCCACACATGATACAAATAATCATATGTACATTATGAACATCTCTAGAATTTCTTTCAGGGCGAGGATTTCATTGTGGATAGATCCCCTGACCTGAGTTCCTCCTAAGAATACTTTTGATAATGATAAGAGCCACTAGTCTACCCTAAATTCCAGGCTGTAGGATATGGAAGATGAAGTTAGAGCTCAGCTAAAAGGAACTCTTGTCTTCACCAGAAAAATCTGGGCCAAACATTCATGATAACTGTCAAGCACATGAGAAAGGTGCACTTTGCTTGAGCAAGTCGGAACAGCTTGAAATGGACTGCGTTCTATTTGACACCATAACCAATTACAGGCTCCAGCTAAAAAGCACATAATAAGTCACAGACAATGTGACATTAGGAAACAGTCAATATTCCCATCACTCATCAATCAATCTAGATCCAAATTTAAAGATATCTGAAGGCAAAAGAAAACAGTTACATCAAAAGTAGGTTTTGCGTTTATGTTGACAATAGTGATGATCCTATATCTTAATGCATAATGGAAAAATGTCATAATCCAAATCAACAATACATTTTGACAGCATTAACAAATTCTCCCAAAAAAATTCTCAAGTATTGAGATCTACTGTTTAGGGCTAGAATTCATCATCTTTCATAAGCATCTAACCCTGATTAACATACTTATTACATAATACATACTCTAAAGTTCTATACCTTTAACCGAGGCTCCCACTTGACACCAAGGGGAATGGGCTTTAAATTACCCATTGCAATTACAAAGAGGCCCTATTGGACTTCACCCCTAATATTGCAAAGAGGGAATTGCACCCAAACTATTCCTGCCCATCCTTCCAAAAACAAATGACAAGTAAAGACACTATCCATTTGTTTGACATGAGCTACTGAATATATTATCGATCACTTTGGCAATTGTCCTGTGTATGAGTATGACCATGGCCCTCCAAAGTACATTTCCAAGTTCTAAATATTTACCAACACTTACTGAAGATGATTAGTTTCAAATATAAAACAAATGTAATTTCCATCCAAAGAATCATTTTCCATTTATCAAGTCATCATCATCCTTGCTCTAGATGAGAATTTGCCTATTAACCAACAACCTAATTTCCAACCAAGCAGATCAAGGTAAAGTAAAATGTACACAGCACTTCCTCCATTCTAACCAACATCAGCATAGCTTCAAATTTTCAACAGATCATCATAAATTTGTCTTTGAAGAGTAAAGAATAATAGAGTGGCTTTTGGAAATCCCAATACTGCATCAATGAGTCAATCGACCAAATCTTCAGTTCCTAAAGCATCCCACTTAAGTAGATTGCCAAATTCCAATTTATAATGATAGCAAGTTGATGCAAGTCAACATCTCACACCCACAATTGATATGACCCTAGTTGTCTATATTTCCAACTTTAAAGCCCAAACTGCATTATGTGCCATACTCAAAGACTAAACTCCATTAGAAACTATTGATACGACTCAGAAGCCCAAACGTGTCGCATATATAATCCTACCAACCATCGACAGGGACTCTTATTTATTATTTCCAAAAGACTACATAAACCATACAATAAAACTAGGCACAAGCTTAGGTAAACCAAATTTCCTCAGCCACTAAAGCTAAACACATATGATTAATAAGTAATACCACAAATTGTATATACATAGACACATTCGCGTAATACTGATACTAGAATAGCTTCGGTGGCTAAATATATAAATGTGATCAAAATTCGGAAATGAAACATTCTCAGAGAAATTAAAGACTAGGGGAGAAAGGAAAGGTCATCATACCACGGAATGATGGAACCGAAGAGAAAATGCTGAACAATAGGCACCTTCTCGAGGACCTCAGCACGATACATCTTAAGCATACCACTATTAACCTTATTCCAATTAGGCACCCCACTAATATCATCCAACATAGGAGAGTGTTCAGCAAAAGGCCCCTTCTTAACCTTCTTAATAAAAGCAATACAAGAAAGGTACAAATACTCCTTTGAGAAATTCTCAAGAATATCATCATTATGTATCGATTTCGGCTTCATGTACTTATGATCAATCAACTGAGCAGACCCAAACACAAATGGCAAGAAATGATAATCATCAAGACCCCAAACACCATGAGAACCAGCAGGTTCAAGACAATAAACAAGCTGCAATTTCCTCATCAAATCCAAATACTTAACAAAAACCCTAGAAACAACAGCCTGATAATCCTCCTCATGAATCAACCCTAATCTAGCCAAGCAAAACAACCAAGCAGCAAAATTCGTTTCATGCCCAGTTCCATAATCAATCCTCGAAGCATTACCAAAGCTATCAAGCCAATAAGGAACAAGCTCAATAACAGAATCCCTAATCTCAGGTTGATCAGATTGTTGCAGAATATCAAGCATAAACTTCTGGGAATTCTCAGTCATTCGTTGATGCCAAACCCTAAAAGCAGGATTCCCATATCTGGCAGATTGCAGAGCAGGAGGAATCTCATCAACCCACGAGCTCAAAGCGTCGAAAACGGCGATAATTTTGAAAAGGGTATCTGAAACAGGGCAAGGATCGGAGATCTTGTGACCACGAATGGAGTGAGAGAGAAAAGCGACGAAAGAGAGGAAGGATTTGCCGGAGAAGGAGTCGACGAAGTGGGAAGCGTCGGAAGGAGAAGTGATGCGTTTGATGGGGGTGGTGAAGTGGAAAGGAGGAGAGAGAGGGGGGACAGGGTGGGGTTGAGGGACTGGAGTTAGGATGATGGATTGTTGGGTTTTGGCGGCGGTGTTGGGAGGGAGGTTGACGGCGGGGAGGCGGATTGGGATGTAGGAAGGTGGAGAGGATGAGTCGGGTGGTGGTGGGAGGTTGGTGGGTGCGCCGCATTTGAAGCATTGTGGGGTTGGGAGGGAGGTTGCGGTAAGTTGTGCGGTGGTGTTGGTGGTGCAGTGGTGAGGAGGTGGTTCCATGGTGGTTGGAGGAGAGAGATATTAAGAAGAGGAGGTTTGTTTGGGATTTTGCATCAATTTTTGGGGAGGAATGAAGAGAAAAAAAAAAAGGAGGGAGGACTGAAATGGCCCTACCATGGTCGGAGGGATGGCATTTACAAATGGTTGTATGTGGGCCCCTCACATATAATCATTGTTACTTTGTTAGCAGCAATTGGTTTGTATTGTGGGCCCACTTTCCCCATCTTGTTTCCTCCTATTTTTCCCCTCTTATTTTATTCCTCCCTTTTGACGTGGCATACATACAACGGTATTAAATAAAATAATTCCCTTGATTCAATTCCACCAAAATTCATGCATCAAGTGCATAACATCATTAAATTAACACACATTAGTAGACACATAATTACATGCTTCACACAAATAAATTAAATCATTTAAACATTTCACATTGCATAAAGAATCTCATTCCATTCCATTTGACATGCTTTAATCCTTAAACATGATACTAAGTGATCACTCAAGTTTGTACCATTACATAAAACATACATAAATTAAATAACTTGCATGATTACTTCATACATGAATAAAAGCATAAAGTAATTAATTATAATGCATACGGAAATAAATAATTTATTCTATACGCCCTTTCTAATGCTACCCAAATCTCACCGATAAGCAAAATAAGCACACAAGTTAGGAATAAAAATAAATAATTAAATTCATTTTATTTCAAAATAACTAAATAATTCAAAAATATATAAAACAAATAAATACACATTTTTATTAAATGCCGAAATAAATATATTAGAATAGAATAATTTTTGAAACCCTAAGTTAACTTTAAATAAGGTAGTTAAACAAAACTCATTAGATTTAAAACGTTAGGTGCCTAAAAACTTTAAATTAATTTTAATGGTAATTAAATCGAACCTAAGCTCCCAGATACCACTTTGTAACACCCCAATAATTCTCCCTTTTCCAAACCACTTGCTTTAAATAAAATAATGGAGAACCATTGACGTGTTACCGCCACGTGTTAAAACGTTAAGGCTTTATCAAAGTATCGCAGCGGAAAGACAAACTTAAGTTTTTAAAATAACATAGTTTAGAAAACGAATAAGTCAAAGCTTACAAATTGGAACCATATAAGGCCCTTAACATAGTTTTCAACATGTTTGCATCCATAATTCCATACAAACATAATCAATTCACCACAACAAGTTTCATAAACATAAGCACATGAATTAAATCAATGTGTAACCAAACAATTTCCATCCAAGTGTTCCCTAATCATGAAACTAAGTTCTTTCCTTTCGGTACCTAACATGATACTACTTATAACGAAGTAGACATGTACGTACCTCGTATAAACAATCCTTGAGCCAGTTTTAATCACTTAAAACTCTCCTAGGGAATAATCACTTCCTAAAAACAACCAACAATTAATATAACTAACCCAAGTAATTTCCAACAATATAATATGATGAAAAACTTATTAAAATAGAAAAAACATATTTATATACTTAATTAACTTTAAACATAATTAATTTTATTAATCAAACTCAAGGATAAAATTTTAAGCATAAAAAAAAACTTCGTTAAAAATGAAAAACTGCCCGAAAATCATATTTAGAGGCAGAATTTGGCCACGAGAGGGTGGTGCTCACTACCAAAGGTAGTGAGTCTTTCTTAAACATCGTTTCCACATGGAAAACACTACTTTTTTGTCAAAATCGGATGAGTTCAGAACCTGATCGGGTTTAAAACGGGATTAATATTAACGAACCGAAATCTAAACATTAAAACACGAATTTACGTGTTCAAAATAATCTGGAAACTAATTAGTAGTATAATCACCAAAATTTCAAAACATCATTACTATAAAAGCCCTAAATCAATTGTTCATAAAAACCCTAAAATCATGATTTTCAATAATTAAAAACCCTAGGTTATTAAATTTACAAAATCCAAAAATTATAACATTTATAATATATGAAATTATAAAGTTTAATCATCAAAATACAATTTGATACTAATTAAATTGATTTCAAACAATAAAATCAAAACCCATAATCAATAATTATAATTACACAAATTAATAAAACAAAAGAGAAAGAAAATAAGACTAACCTTTTGTGTGGGGAAATTTTGGGGATGTATGGGGTATTTATAGGAGAGAGAGTGGTGTAGGGTTAGTTTTAAGATTGGGCCTCATAAAATTAATGGGCCAATTAAGAAAGGAAAGTGGGTTTGGTTTGTTTGCTGGATATAAATTATTGAAAAAAAAGGTTCATAAAAAGTTCTTTGTAATAAAATCGTTCATCAAACCCAAAAATAATTTAAAACTTTTGAAATTAAATCCGAAAAAATACAAATAAATATTATGAATAAAATATAATTTCATTAATAATATATTTAAAAATACGGGGGATTACACGGGAAAACTCTCACTATCATCAAGAAAAGCATATTTAAGTAAAGGAGGAAGGGGTTTAAGTTCAACCTTATGAGGAGGCATAGTCCTCTCCTCTTTTACCTCCACATTAAGCACTTCCACTCTTATTTCGTTGTGGACTAAAGGTTGGTTGAGCAAAAGATCATACCCCCTTGTTTCTTCACCTTCCTCAACTAGGCCTCCCGTTAGGATAGCTTGTAGAGGATCTCCTTCAAACAAATTCTCTTGGAACTTCTCTAAGTCCCTTTCCTATCAACTCTATGAACTTCATCATACAATGGCTTTTTCAATGCTTGTGGGAATGAAAATGATATTTTCTCATCTCCCACATTCAAGGTCAATCTTCTTTGCTTCATATCAATCACCACTCCCGCGGTGTTCAAAAACGGTTTTCCCAAGATTAGGGGTACCGTAGTATCTTCTTCCATTTCCATTACCACAAAATCACATGGCACAAACACTCTTCCAACTTGAACCGGCACATCTTCAAGAATTCCCAAAGGTAGCCTAACCGTGCGGTCGGCCAATTTTAAGGACATTCTTGTTGGCTTCAAGTCTCCAACTTTCAAACTCTAATCAATTGAGTAGGGCATCAAGCTCACACTTGCCCCAAGATCACATAAAGCATCCATAGCCTCCATAACTCCAATCTTCATCGGTATTGCATAGCTACCCGGGTCACCAAGCTTTTGAGGAAGCTTGTTTTGGATGATTGCACTCACCTCCTTAGGAAGGGAGATGGTTGCATTCTCTTCAAGCCTACTCTTGTTGGATAGAAGATCCTTTAAAAACTTTGCATACGTAGGCATTTATGACATGGCATGAAGAAAGGGGATGTTCACTTGAAGTCCTCTCATGACTTCAAGAAAATTTGAAAACTTCTCATTCAATTTCTTTTCTACAATCCTATGAGGGAATAGAATTGGAGGCTTGTATACTATCATTGGGGGATTCTCTACTCTTTCCTCATCTCTCTCACTTTCTTTTGTGACTCCCTCGTCATTCTTTTGTTGCTTCTTTTTCTCAACATCAACTATTTCATTTTCAAAGTCATCCTCATTTCTCACCACAACTCCCTTATCTCCCTTTTGAGGCTCCTCTTCACTCATGACCGGCCCCTCATAACCTCTTCCCGATCTCAAAGTAATGGCCTTAGCTTGCTCCTTTGGGTTCACCACCTTTGAGCTTGGGAAGTGACCGCTAGGACTTGAGGATGAACTCCCAACTTGTTGTGCAATTTGTGCCAATTGATTCTCAATTATCTTGTTGTGTGCTTGAAGTTGTTGGATGTTCGCTTGCATATCCGCATTGCTTCTTCCTTGTTGTGCAATGAAGGTCTCAAGTGCGGCTTCAAGGCTAGACTTTTGAGGGGGTGGGGGAGCGGGTTGGTTATATTGTTGCCTTTTTTGGTCTTGGTTGGGATGGCGATATGGAGCTTGTCGGTTTTGAGAGTGAGGTTGGTTGTAGTGGTTTTGGGGTTGGTTTTGGCTTTGATTGTAGCTACTTTGTGGGGGCCCTTGGTTTTGTTGCTTCCATCCCGTACTTTGTTGGGGTTTCCAACCTTGATTGTAGGATTGGGGGTATGGCTCATTTCTTTGCCCAATTGTCGCCACTTGCTCTTGGTTAGCTGAGTTGCAATAAGAGGAGATATGATCATTTCCTCCACAATTGTCGCCACTTGCTCTTGGTTAGCTGAGTTGCAAGTCTCACAAGACATGACTTGTTGTGAGGAAGAGCTTGGAGATGTAAGAGTGGCTTGATCTAGCTTATGAGCTAGCATGTCAAACTTTGATGCAATAAGGTCTATTGCACTAAGATCATGGATTCCGACCTTCTTTACTTGAGGTTGCCTTCTATCACCTCCATATGCGTAGTGCTTAGCCACTTCTTCAATCATTTTGTATGCTTCATCCACTGATAGCTTTTTAAGGCTACCACCAGCCCCGTTATCAAGATTGGCTCTTGAAGTAGGAGTAAGACCATCATAAAAGCTTTGAACAATGATCCATGATGTGAAACCATGGTGTGGGCATTTTCTAGTGTAGTCCTTGAAACTCTCCCAAGCTTCACTCAAAGTCTCATCAATCTCTTGGTTGAAATTGGTAATTTTCCTCCTTAATTCGGCGGTCTTTTCGGGTGGACAATACTTTCCAAGGAAAGCTCTAGTGACTTCATCCCATGTTGTCAATGATCCCTCTTTTACCGTTCTCAACCAATGCTTTGCCTTGTCACTGAGGGAGAATTGAAACATGTGCATACGGATGAAATATTCCGTAATGTTGTTTTGCTTGATGGTGGTGCACAATTCGAGAAAGTTGTCTAAATGAGCAAAAGGACATTCATGAGAACTCCCACCGAATTGATCACCTTGTATCATACGGATGAGTTGAGGCGATAGCTCAAAATTATTTGCATTAGTGGTGGGGAAACGTATGCCACTCCGAAGTGTGAAGGCATTGGGGTGGTCATAATCTCGTAGCAATGGTGGAGGAGGATTATCATCACCCATGTTCTCTTCTTCGTTGGTTGAAAAGATTTCTTCCGGATTCGAATCCGAATACACAATGGAGAACTCGGGTGTGCCTTGCAAAAGTCTCCTGGCGTTTCTCAAAGTCCTATTTAGCTTCGGATTAACGGGAATAAGCGGTGATTGCTTACTCTTCTGTGTCATGCAAAGTCAAACAAAGCTAAGAAAAACGTTAGCAATGACTATCACAAGATGAAAACACAAATAAACAAAAATAAATAAGAAAAATTATGATACAAAAATTCACACACTTAGACTCATTCAACAATAATACATTCAATGTGACTTTGCCTCCCCGGCAACGGCGCCAAAAATTTGATAGGCCGTCGTCGAGCCTACCAAAGAATAAGTCCTATCTTGGTCTCACTAGCTAATAGCAAGGGTAAGAAAGGGTCGAACCCAAGAGAGGCGTTGAATCAACCACCAAAATACTACCGCATAAATAAGCTAAATGAAGTCGAAATTGGTTTGGTTTTATGTAATAAGTACTAGTTCAAAATCAACTAAAGCTAGGAGAGATTAACAATATTTAGAGGATTCTAAGGCTCAAGTTATACCACTCAACTTCATCACAAATCATGATTAGCATGCACAAACAAGGTAAAGTAAGGAAAATAATAGGGGAAATCATCTAAAGCACCCAACTACTCTCTCAAGCTAGAGGGATTACTTGAATCATGAATACAACCTACTCTCGTGGTTACAAAGCATAAAATAAGTGTTAAAGCATAAACACGATGACATAAACATTCCCTTGACTAGAAATTCCTATTCTCATGGCATTTCAAGTCAATCAAGCATAAGGGAGTTAACTCAAGTTCATCTCTCGATCCTTCGTTGAGAAAGCTTGGATAATAGTTCTAGCAATGGCCATATACAAGAAATAAGCAATTAAACCACTTAAGCTCAACTAATTAACACCCAACAAGTACCAAATTAGTACATGCTACAAGTAATTAGTGACTACATTGAGGGTTTTATCCAAACCCTAGAAAATTAGACTACTCACAATCCATGGAGATTAAAGCAATTAAGGATTTCAAACAACTCATGAGCATAATTAAACTAAGAACTAAGCTAATTAACAATCTAAACATACAAGAATCAAGCAAATAATTAACAACAAAGCAAGAAGAAAATAGGGGAAAAGAGTGAGAAAAATATTACTAGAAGCTTGAACTTGAACAACAATGGAGGAACTTGTCTTCTACAATGATTGAGATTGAAAATTTCAAACTAATAATTAAAATCTAACTAATGATTTGAGAGTATTTGTGTTTCTACAATTACAAACTAAGAGGAAGCACTCAAAACTTGGATGCCGTACAATTGAGCCAAGGGGGGTATTTATATGACCCTCAAATAAAAAGGACGGAGAAAACAAGAGTCGGGTACGGCTACAGGTGCGCACGGACGTGCCAGGGGTGGCACGGACGGTGCAGCCTTAGTGGCACGGACGTGCCACCCTAAGCACGGCCGTGCAGATTTGGGCAGTAGCATCTGCTTGGGCCAAGTGAGCTGCACGGTCGTGCAGCTTCTGGCACGGACGTGCTGGCTGACTTGCACGGACGTGCTGAAGCCTTACACGTCCGTGCCAAATCAGGCAGTAGCTCTGATTTGCTGGGACACTCCTGCACGGTTGTGCAGGACATGGCACGGTCGTGCACGGTCTTCTAAGGCCCTTCTCTTCACATTTTCTTCAGTTTTGCTCCATTGTCACGGCTTCTAACCTCGGTTTATCATCCATATGCCTCAAATGATCGTCTTTGGACCTAAAATCTCAACAAAAACACTAACAACCCGTGAAGCAAGAGATACACAAAAATTGAACGAAAATAGGATAGAAGTGAACCAAAATGCCAATATATCGAGTAAACAAGGCTCAAAATCACCCTAAAATCATATCAAATAACAAGTTATCAGCGCTCCTCCCCTACCTTTCCAATCTTCCATATTCTGAAGTCAGCTGGAGAAAGCGTGCAGCAATTCGAAGCGGGCGCTCCTGGCTGTGGAGCGTGCGCTCCTTGCTGGGAATCCATTTTCTTTTGACGGATTTCCCTATGTGTTTCGGGGAGTATAAATACTTTCCCTTTAGTTCATTTGTAACCTAGACAGAAGTAGCCTAGTTTTTAGAGACTCCTCTTAGTTTGAAACATTCCTCTTAGTTAATTTAGCTTAATTTTCATCAAATTAATCATTGTAATAGTTGGTTTCAAGATTTATTCTCAAGATTGGCACTTTGTATTCAACAATTTCAAGCTTCAATTAGTAATTTCCTTCTACTTTTCTCCATTCAATTTCTGATTTTATTTGCTCTTGCATGTTATTTAAATCTTCTTAGTTCTTGATAATTTGTCATTGGATGATAGTTATTTCAATTTTTAATCACTTTTTCCCAATAATTGAAGAAATTAGAGCCCTAATAGTTGTTTGCATGTTGATGAACATGAGTTGTGAGTAGTCTTCTTGCTAGGGGTTGGGTGAAGCTCAACCTTTTGGGTTAATTATGCAAATGTGGGAGGAGTATTGTTTGTATTGCAATTAAATTGATTTTATGAGATTGCTTGTTAGTTCTTCATGATAGGATTAGCTACCCTTGAGTTAGCAGCTTGATAGCATGATATGCCTAGTTTGACATGGAAATGTAAATTGAGTATGTCATTACTTATTGCAATTTGAATATGTATCATCTATTGCTAAACTAATGAGGAATCTAAGTTTAGTAGTGTGAGTTGTTTTCTAATTGCATGAGGTTAATTTTACATATAGTCATTGCTATACCTTGTCTATTTTACTCCCCATTTGTCTAATTGCCTTGGTTGAGTGGATCTCATTCCCTAGTGTCCTTAGTCCATTGATTTTGAACCATAGTTTGTTTGTCTACTTGACGAACCCCAATTCACCATAGACTTCGAATTAGCTTAAGTGTTAAGATCTTTAGCAACCATATCTCATTCCTTGTGGACTGAACTCTTACTTATCATTATGCTTGGTTTGTAAGGTGTTTGTTAATAAATGTGTTTGATTGAGTGTGGAATGTGCGACCGTTCTAACGCCCATCATGTCCATATCTCAAAAGGGTACCCCTACTTCACGTGTTATCATTAACTGTCGTGTTGTGCAAATGCCTAGATACTAATTTGCACAATTTCAGTATGTGTTATCATGCCTCCCCTAGCAAATGCAGTATATGTATAGCCGTACAAGTCTCTCACACTCACACATCCATAGTGTTAATGTAATACCTGTATATTTTATGATTTTACAAATTATAAAATTAGAGTTGTATACTTTAAATTTTATTTTCTTATCTTATTTGATAGTATTTATATCCTTTAACCTTACATTATTATTTTATAATAATAAAAAAAATAAAAAATAGCCGTGTATATCCTTTGGCCTCGTGTGAAACAAACCAAACTAACCAAGATTTGTGTTTTCAGCGTGAAACAAACCAAACTAACCAAGATTTGTTTTTTTTTTTTCTTTTTATTCTCATCATCATATGATAATAATTTATATCATTATGGTGAGATCAATAGAAAGCTACACAAATTGCAATGTCACTTGATATAATTTGCCTTGAATATTGTCATTCCGTTGTACTTTGTCGAAGGTAATCACACGATCTTCTTGGAGTTGTTTGATTATAGATTATTGTTTGTATCAATTGCATTTCGTATTACTGTGTGTAAATTTTATGATTTATTATTTGTATGATCAAAATTTATATATATGTAACTATTTGTTGTACTGTATAATTTAATTGTCATATTGATTGATTGTGTTATATTTTTTTTTTTCCATAGGGTTTCTAATGTTGTTGTTATAGGGAGTATTGTTTTATTGAGGTTTTAGGGTTGTTAATGCAGAGTATTATTTTTGGGTTGAGATTTGATTATTTTGGGTGCTAGTATTATTACCCTAAGAGTTGAGATATTTATTAATCCAATTGTTATGTTATTTGGGAATCTGTGCCATTGTTGAGATATACATTATTAGTTGTGAATGATTATTTGATCAAGTATGAGATCAAAAGGTTGAGAAATTATTATTTTATTCATGGTTTGAGGCTCGGCGTTATAGACCTTAGTCCTTGGCATGTTGGTAAGGAGATAATGATCATGAGTTAAGAATGAAGTACAATCTTTATTATTTATTTTTCTATGGTCCCCTACAGTGGGAATTGGCCCGTATGTGGTCTGGTTCAAGGTGTTTTCTAATTATTGGGAGTATTCAAGTTTTTATACTTGTTGGTTTTATTCGAATTACCCATGTCCAAGGCTAGGTATAGAACAAAGAGCATGACACACTTATTGGGTATGATCAGTTAATTGAGTAAAAGGGTTTGTATTATTATTCAAGGTTATTTTCAGAGTACAATGTGTTATGTAGTTTTGAACTACATTATTTAATTGAGCTAGTAATATAGATTATTCAATTATTCTTTGTATTCTGATATGTGGTGATTACTCAGCTTTTGCTGACGTGTGTGTTGTTGTGCTACTTGTGTTTGCGGCCATGTCTTTTTCTTATGGTGGTCCTGCGACGATCTATTTTGGAATTTGTCCTTAATGGTGAGGGTACGAATCCAATCTACAAAAGAAAGGACCCGCCCTATAAAATAGGCCTCTACTTTGTTCTGCTCGTATTCATGCGCGCTTTTCGAATAACATACAAACATTATGTTAAACCTACCCTGTTTAATCTATGTTGGTTGAAATTAATGCACAAATAATACTATTATTGGCGATCACTTGAGTTAAAATCACATTAGCCTAAACCAAATTATTAATTATCTTATTAAGCGTGATTCCAAGTATAAATTCCCTTTAAACCTGCATAAAAGGCGTGATCAAGCAATAACAATAAAAAATAGATCAAGCAACATGACAACAAACAATATATAATAATCATGATAATAGCATGATAAGGCATAATAAAGCTTAATAACAATAGCAAGATCCTAGGCATGATACTAATAAGATTAATAACAAATCCTGGCACGTCACTAAGCAATAAAGATCAAAGCTTTCAACCTAACATGGTACTAACATGATATTAGAAAGCATTAAATAACATCCTAACATGATACTAGGAATTAAAAGCATCCTAACATGATACTAGGAATTAATAAACAATAATAAACATGCTTTCTACATTGAAAGAGAGTAATAAGATTACATACTTTGAAGCCTCGAACCTCTTTCTAATAACAAAATACACAAGTTAGTAAACTTCAATGAAAATCAATCAAGAACAATTAAATAATTAAATTGAAATCAAATAAAATAAAGTTTTGACTAGTTTTGGACCAAACCCTCAGAAAATATCAACCTTGCACGTCTAGGGCGAAGGCAACTTCGAACTTGGTTAAGAGATTCAAGATCTTGTGAATGCGGAATATTGTATTTGAAAAGCTAGTTTAGAAAGAGAGGGAGAGAGAATAAGAATTAAGAATTAAGGAAGAATTGATGAGAATTGATGATGAGAGTTGATAGTAGTTGATGAATAAAAACAGAGGTTCGGACCCTATTTATAAGGAAAAAGTCCGGAAAATCATAGAATTTGATAAGAAATAAAACTCCACGCTGTCGCTAATCAAACCGACCTTGTCACCACAAATTTATCTTGTCGCCAGGCGACAGAGTCTGTCGCGAGGCGACAAAACTGTCGTTTCGCGACAAGACAGTTTTTTGCGGATTTTGTTTTAATCATATCTTTTGATCTAGAAGTCCAAATAAGTCATATAATATGTCGTTGGAAAGCTCTTGAAGTATACTTTCTAATGCAATTGGAATCAGATTAAAATCTTTTGTAGATAAAAAGATATGGACGAAATAGTGAAAGGGTGTCAGTTTTGGATAGAGTTTCGTATATCTTTAATATCTTTTTCGTTATAGCTCGGATTTATTATTATAATATATCATTGGAAAGATAATTTCAAGATCTATCCAACCATATAAAATTTGGATAAAAAATATGAGGCACGAAAATAATATCTGACTATCTTTGAACATCTTTAAATTCGAATAGAATTAGGAAAGTTTTAAAATAGGAAAGTTTATATTCAAATCAAATTCTATGATCTTATCTTTTCAAAAAAGGATAATTAAGATATTTTAGAAACTTATAAAAGATTCCAATCAATCCTAATTAGTTTAGGAATAGGATTAAACCTTTGGACCCTCCTCATGATCATTGGGTCGTATGTAAAATCCGGTTTGGGCCCAGTTTAGTATTTTGGCCATAACTTCCTCATTATTCATCGGAATTGGGCTTATAATATATCGTTGGAAAGGTCTTTTCAAGCCCCATCCAACTACACCATTATTGGACCCTTATCATGGACCAAAATAAACTGAATTGGACGTTTTCATAAAATAGAAATGGTTTTCGAAAACAGAAAGAAGGATTTTAATAAAAACTAACCGCAACACTTGAATTTTCACACTTTCACCTCATTCGATTATGTTTTGACGTGACAGGTATTCATCACTGGGTTTGGTTTTGGGGAGACACAAATGGGTGTCTACAGCTAGTAAATCGGGGGTGTTACATCCCGTTATTGTCAATGCTAAGTGTAGACACCCATTCGTGTCTCCCCAAAACCAAACCCAGTGATGAATACCTGTCACGTCAAAACATAATCGAATGAGGTGAAAGTGGTTGAAAGTCAAGTGTTGCGGTTAGTTTTTATTAAAATCCTTCTTTCTGTTTTCGAAAACCAATTCTATTTTATGAAAACGTCCATTTCAGTTTATTTTGGTCCATGATAAGGGTCCAATAATGGTATATTTGGATGGGGCTTGAAAAGACCTTTCCAACGATATATTATAAGCCCAATTCCGATGAATAATGAGGAAGTTATGGCCAAAATACTAAACTGGGCCCAAACCGGATTTTACCTACGACCCAATGATCATGTGGAGGGTCCAAAGGTTTAATCCTATTCCTAAACTAATTACGATTGATTAGAATCTTCTAAAGTTTCTAAAATATTTTAATTATCCTTTTTTGAAAAGATAAGATCATAGAATTTGATTTGAATATAAACTTTCCTTTTTTAAAACTTTCCTAAATCTATTCGGATTTAAAGATGTTCAAAGATAGTCAGATATTATTTTCGTGCCTCATATTTTTTATCCAAATTTTATATGGTTGGATAGATCTTGAAATTATCTTTCCAATAATGTATTATAATAATAAATCCGAGCTATAACGAAAAAGATATTAAAGATATACGAAACTCTATCCAAAACTGACACCCTTTCACTATTTCGTCCATATCTTTTTATATACAAAAGATTTTAATCTGATTCCAATTTCATTAGAAAGTAGACTTCAAGAGCTTTCCAACGACATATTATATGACTTATTTGGACTTCTAGATCAAAAGATATGATTAAAACAAAATCCGCAAAAAACTGTCTTGTCGCGAAACGACAGTTTTGTCGCCTCGCGACAGACTCTGTCGCCTGGCGACAAGATAAATATGTGGCGACAAGGTCGGTTTGATTAGCGACAGCGTGGAGTTTTATTCCTTATCAAATTCTATGATTTTCCGGACTTTTTCCTTATAAATGGGGTCCGAACCTCTGTTTTTATTCATCAACTACTATCAACTCTCATCATCAACAATCAATTCTCATTAACTCTTCCTTAATTCTCTCTTTTCTCTCTTGAGCAATATATGCTTTCTTTCCCTTTCTTTCTAAACTAGCTTTTTACAAACAATATTCCGCATTCACAAGATTTAGAATCTCTTAGCCAAGTTCGAAGTTACCTTCGCCCTAGACGTGCAAGGTTTGATATTTTCTGAGGGTTTGGTCCAAATCTAGTCAAAACTTTATTTAATTTGATTTCAATTTAATTCTTTAATTATTCTTTATTATTTTCATTGAAGTTTACTAACTTGTGTATTTTGTTATTAGAAAGAGGTACGAGGCTTCGAAGTAAGTAGATTAGCTTACTCCCTATTTCTTTCACAATGTAGATTGCATGCTTATTATTGTTTATAATTCCTAGTATCATGTTAGGATGTTTAATATTCCTAGTATCATGTTAGGATGTTATTTTATGCTTTCTAGTATCATGTTAGGATGCTTTTAATGCTTTCTAGTATCATGTTAGGATGTTATTTAATGCTTTCTAGTATCATGTTTAGGGTGCCTTTATCCTTTCTAATATCATGTTAGTGCCATGTTAGGTTTAAAGCTTTGATCTTTATTGTTTAGTGACATGCTGGGATTTGTTATTAATCTTGTTAGTATCATGCCTAGGATCTTGCTATTATTATTAAGCTTTATCATGCCTTATCATGCTATTATCATCGTTATTGTTATTTTGTTTATTATTTATGTTGCTTGATATTATTATATTGTTATTGCTTGATCACGCCTTTTATGCAGGTTTAAAGGGAATTTGTACTTGAAATCACGCTTAATAAGATAATTAGTAATTTGGCTTAGGCTAATGTGATTTTAATTCAAGTGATCGCCAATAATAGTATTATTTGTGCATTAATTTCAACCAACATAGATAAACAGGGTAGGTTTAACATAATGTTTGTATGTTATTCGAAAAGCGCGCATGAATACGAGCAGAACAAAGTAGAGGCCTATTTTATAGGGCGGGTCCTTTCTTTTGTAGATTGGATTCGTACCCTCATCCCCGGACCCTGTTTGGTTCAAGACCTTATGGAGTAGTTGATGGTCCTTTTGGATTGTCTTTTGGGTACAAGTTCCTTAAAACTTGTTGGCGACTCTTTTTGCTCTTTGTCTTTCCCTTTGGAACGCCACCGTACTTTAGTGTATGATCACAGTGGGGTTCAAGTTTGGGGTTATCATAATGCTTGAAATATTCCCTACACTAAGCTAGATGACACCTCTCTTGGGAAACTCCTAGATGTTTAAAGGGAGTATAGAGGTGTCATTGGGTACAAAATTGATGACATTAAGGGGATAAATCCTACTATATGCATGCATAAGATTTTACTTGATGATGATCATGCTTCCTCGATTGAGCACCAAAGAAGCCTCAATCCAAATATGAAGGAAGTTGTGAAAAAAGAAGTTTTAAAACTTCTTAAGGCGGGCATAATCTACCCTATCTCCGATAGTAAGTGGGTTAGCCCGGTTCAAGTTGTGCCTAAAAAGGGAGGCATGACCATCATAAAAAATGATAAGGGTGAGACCATTTCTACGAGGTCGGTCACCGGGTGGAGGATGTGTATTGATTACCGGAAATTGAATAAGTCCACCCGGAAAGACCACTTCCCACTCCCCTTCATTGATCAAATTTTGGAAAGACTAGCATCACATAGTCACTATTGTTTCTTGGATGGATACTTGGGATTCTTCCAAATCCCAATCCAGCACGAGGATCAAGAGAAGACTACATTCACATGCCCTTTTGGCACCTTTGCTTATTGAAGGATGCCATTTGGGCTTTGTAATACACCTTCCACATTTCAAAGGTGTATGATGTCTATTTTTTCCCGATATGCTTGAATCATCAATTGAAGTATTTATGGATGACT
This sequence comes from Chenopodium album, assembly GCF_948465745.1. Classification (NCBI taxonomy): domain Eukaryota; kingdom Viridiplantae; phylum Streptophyta; class Magnoliopsida; order Caryophyllales; family Amaranthaceae; genus Chenopodium; species Chenopodium album. The sequence goes on from NC_137860.1 coordinate 604,366, forward strand.
TTTCTGTTTTTGGTTCATCTTTTGACATATGCCTTTTGAATTTGATTAAAGTGTTGAAAAGATGTCAAGAGGTGAACTTAATCTTGAATTGGGAGAAATGTCATTTCATGGTAGAGGAGGGCATTGTCCTTGGTCATGTGATCTCTAGTAGGGGCATTGAAGTTGATCGTGCCAAAATTGAGGTCATTGAGCGCCTCCCACCCCCTACAAATGTGAACGGGATAAGGAGCTTTCTTGGACATGCGGGTTTTTATCGCCAGTTCATAAAGGATTTTTTAAAAATCGCAAAGCCGCTCACTCAATTGTTGGTAAAGGATGCCCCATTTGTGTTTACTAATGAATGTTTGCTAGCATTTGATAGGTTGAAGGAGGCATTGATTTCGACTCCTATTATTCAACCCCCTAATTGGGAGCTTCCTTTTGAGCTCATGTGTGATGCTTCGGATTATGCCATTGGGTCCGTTCTTGGACAAAGGAAGGATAAGAAGCTCCATGCTATCCACTACACTAGAAAAATATTAGATAATGCACAAAGGAATTACACTACCACGGAAAAAAAGTTTCTAGCTATTGTTCATGCAATCGAGAAGTTTAGGTCCTACTTGTTGGGGTCTAAAGTCATAGTCTTCACCGACCATTCGGCCTTGAAGTACCTCTTGTCAAAGAAAGAATCGAAGCCAAGGTTGATACGGTGGGTCTTGCTCTTACAAGACTATGATATTGAGATTAGAGACAAGAAGGGTGCCGAAAATGTTGTGGCCGATCATCTTTCACGGTTGCCTATCTTTGTAGGTGATCTTGATAACTTGCCAATTGACGATTCTTTCCCGGATGATCAACTATTTGCTATTCTCCAAGCACCGGCACCATGGTTTGCGGACATTGCAAACTACTTGTCTTGCTCTATTCTTCCTCCCGACCTCTCTTATCAACAAAAAAGGAAGTTTCTTCATGATGTTCGACAATACTTTTGGGACGACCCCTTGCTTTTCAAACAAGGTGTTGATGGCCTTTTTAGAAGGTGTGTCCCGGATAATGAAATTGAAGATGTTATCACAATGTGTCACTCCTCACCTTGTGGAGGACATATGAGTGCTAACAAGACCTTGGCAAAAATATTGCAATGCGGTTTCTTTTGGCCAACAATGTTCAAAGATGTGTGGGGTGTGGTGAAAGCTTGTGATCGGTGTCAAAGAACCGGTAATATTTCAAAAAGGAATGAAATGCCTTTGAACAACATCCTTGAACTTGAAATTTTTGATGTATGGGGCATCGATTTCATGGGGCCTTTCCCGAGCTCTTTTGGGAACAAGTGCATTCTAGTGGCCGTCGATTACGTGTCAAAGTGGGTGGAAGCGGTTGCATCTCCTACTAATGATGCTAAGGTTGTGGTCAAGCTCTTCAAAAGAGTAATTTTCCCAAGGTTTGGAGTGCCCCGGGCTGTGATTAGTGATGGAGGCTCACACTTTGCAAAGCGATCCTTTCAAGCTCTCCTTGAGAAATATGGTGTGAGGCACAAGGTGTCATTAGCTTACCACCCCCAAACAAGTGGTCAAGCTGAAATTTCAAACCGGTAGGTAAAAATGATTCTTGAGAAAACGGTGGATAAGTCTAGGAAAGATTGGTCTACAAAGCTTGATGATGCTCTATGGGCCTATCGCGCCGCGTTCAAAACTCCTATCGGCACCACACCATACATGCTTGTTTATGGGAAATCATGCCACTTGCCGGTGGAACTTGAGCATCGGGCTCATTGGGCTATCAAAACATTGAATTTTGACCTTCAAAGCGCTGGTGAGAAGAGGTTGCTTGACCTCCACGCCTTGGAAGAATTAAGGTTGGATGCATATGAGAATGCAAGGATCTACAAAGAAAAGACCAAGGCTTGGCATGACAAGCATATTAGCAAAAGGGAGCTTAAGGAAGGTGACAAGGTCCTACTATTCAATTCCCGGTTGAAGTTGTTTCCGGGTAAGCTCAAGTCAAGATGGAGAGGACCTTTCACCGTTAAGAAGGTATTTCCATATGGAGCGATAGAAATCTCAAATGACAATGGTGAACCGTTCAAAGTGAATGGACAAAGGCTCAAGGCATACTTTGACGGTTTTGTGCATGAGGAAGCCAAGGTTGTTCACCTTGATGAGTTTGATGTTCCCTACTCTCATTGATCCCGCAATGTCGTCAAACTAGTGACGTTAAAAGAGAGCTTCCGGGAGGCAACCCGAGTTTCTCAACTCTCTCTCTCATAAAATATTACTTAATTTCCATCACTCTTACTATTACTAACTTTTCTCTCAATGTCTTTTGTAGGTGTTGATGAAAAGAGAAGTAAGATAAGGTTTTGTGAAAGTGAAGTAATAGGGATTTTAAAAATAATAATAATAATAATAATGGTGATCATAATAATTTTATTATTATTATGCCTTACTATTATTAATTCTCAAAAAAAAAAAAAAAAGAATAAAGTGCAGCATCAGGTCTGCACGGACGTGCAGAACATCGCACGTCCGTCCAGAATCAGGCAGGAAGTTAATAAAATGCTCCGCAGTTCAGCACGGATGTGCCAAAATCAGCACTTCCGTGCGTGTTACTAAGCACGGACGTGCACAACCCCGGCACGTCCGTGCCAAATCAGGCAGGAACTCCACTTATTTCTGCCCGAAACGGCACGTCCGTGCCGATTTCAGCACGTCCGTGCGTCCCCAGATTCAGCTGATAGCAGCACGGTTTTAATCTAAATTTTTTTTCCCTCACTTTCACTCATTCAAAACCCACGATTCTCACTCCTTCTCTCTCTAAAAACTCCTCTTCCTCTCCTCCTTACTCACTCAATCCTTCATTCTCACTTAAATTCTCACCCAAATTCAACTCTTTATACCAAAATCTTCACTCCTTTTCAACAAATTCACAAACTACTACTCCTTTTATCACTTTAATCCCAAAAATCACCCAAAAACTCAAACCCTTACTTGAAAAAAATTGATTTGGGGGTTTTCTTTGGAGTTCAATTTCAAGGCAATTGGTTGAAGGAGTAAGTTCAAGGAAGCAAAAGGAAGGTTAGAAAGGTTCATTTGCGGGTTTTACACCCACGATAAGCTCGGTATAATCGTTTCTCCCTTTTACTAATTTTATGCTTGAATTCTTGAATTTTTGCGTGAAATTGCTTGAGAAAGTTTGTTAAAATTGGTTGTGAGTGATTAATAATTGATAATTGTCAAGTATTATTGAGTTTGAATGAATTTTGGTGTGTTTTGAAAATTCAATTTTTGTAAGTGAGGTTGAGAAATTGATTTTCATATATGACAAAGCATGCTTGTTTGAGTAAATTGTTGTGTTGGATTGTTTGATTCTAGTGCATAATTTTCATATTGAATTGTTGTGGTTGCATTAGTCTTTGTTGCTTGGTGATTCACTTGTCTTAGGTGGGAGACTTAGAGCTTGGCTTGATTGTGTTGTAATTGTTGGCCTTGTTTGAGCTTTGGTTGTGTCTTAGTGGACTTAGCGCCTATTGTGTGTTTATTGTGTTGATTATTTGGTTGTGGTTTGTTTAATTGCATTGCATTAAGACCGACCATGTCTAGAAGAAATCGACCTAGAAACACAGACGCTAGGTACCACAACCCTTCTCCTCCTTCTCCCGTTGATCCACCACAAGTGGATACAATGGGAATAATTTTCAATAACCAAACCTTTTCGAACAATTTTCTTAGAAACAGTAGGAGGAGAATTAGGCCAACCAAGTTCTACAATGAAGATGTAGCCGAGTCCCTAGGGGTAGGGGAGGACATTAGAATGTTATTCGAGGGATGTGGCCTAGGTGGTTGGCTAGACTTACATGCCCCGACCTACAAGAGATTAACTCTTGAATTCCTTTCCACCCTCCAAGTCCAACGGGACACAAACAGGAACCCCCGCCGCATTACCTTCCAACTCATGAACACCCAACAAAACATGACCATCAATAGGGTGAACCAAGCTTTTGGGTGGCCTACGAACGGAACCATTGGGGCAAATGATAGGCCACCCCGTAGCTATAACGCGGGTGAGTTTTGGAGGAAGATCACCGACCTCTTTAACTACAACCCAAGGACCGATAAGGCCACGACCATCATCCACCCTGCATTTAGGATGTCATAGCGCACCATAGCGAACACGACGTTTGCTAGAGGTGATAGTTCGGGGGTAGTGTCCACTAGGGAGCTCCACTTCCTATGGCACTTGAGTGAGGGTAGCACGACCTTAGATGTAGGGTCTTGGTTTGTAGACCACCTAGAGGATGTTGCCACCGGGTCCGGTAACATCACCATAGGTGGTACGATCACTATTATTGCTGCTGCTCTTAACCTTGATTTTGCAGATCAGGAGGTTTGCCCAGGTGCGACGCAGATTGATATGCAGTCGCTAAGGACAATGAGATGGATAGAGGACGTGGAAGGGCCGCACCCCTACCTGTGGCACGTGAGTGGGTGGTCCTACGCCTACCTCCCCGACCCGGAGCGAACCTTCATCTACGACGAGACCAACTGGGTCTTTGAGAGGGACCACGATTGGGCTCCCGGTGATGAGGAGGAAGAAGAGGAACAAGAGCAAGGAGAGCAACAGCAGCAACTGTTGAGGGTAAAAATACCTCGTATACGTGGCCCAATCCCATAGTGACACGTGGCCCAGTTATAGGGTGACACGTGTCACCATGGGAAGATACCACGCAATTCAGAGCCCTTAAGGTCTCAGGCCAACCTCGTAGCGACACGTGGCCCAGTCAGAGGGTGACACGTGTCGTCATGAGAAGATGCCACGTGTTTAGGGCATGTGTTCCCTCTTTAATCAGCACGCCAGAAAGCCCTAACAACGTCAAGGCCCAAATCCCTAGAGATATCAATGAAAGCCGCAAAACGGCGCCCCCAGAGTAGCTCGTGGCATTCACTGATTGCGCAGCCAATCACGCCACGCAAATCTAGGGTACAAACCCTAGAAAGGGGCACGAGTCCCACCCCTATAAATACCCCAATCATTTATGATGGGAGGGGTGGATTAAGACATTTACAAACACAGAGCATTAAATAGCTCCAACTTCTCTCTAATTCCTCTCTCTAGCCTTTTCCGTTCTGATCACTGACTTGATCGTCGGAGGCGAATATTCCGCTGATTGGAATATTCGTTGTTTTGCAGGTTGGACTGTCTCGTGGCCAGAAGAAGGTGACCAGTATCCCAGAAAATCCAAAAAACCCCCGAAACATTTTGCGCCGTCTATGGGGATACTCGTACGTTATGGCGATAGACGGTCAGACACCTAATCCAGGCGAGGATGGACATGTAGAGGATTTAATCCCTACAATCCGTACTAGCGATCTTCTGATAGCCACATTTCAAGAAGCTGATGACCCTCTTGTTACCGCAGCCTCTCTTAAGGCCGCGCTTAACAAACTCAGAAAAGAGATTGAAAACAATGGAGCCTCTACCTCTAGGCAGCCGCCCAGGAAAGAGGAACAGAGGGCTCCAAAGAAGACACACAGCAAAGCAATCCATGCAACGGACGCTGGAAACACCCCCTTTCGAAGACCGACTGGAAGGTCCCCGAGGGTACCACGGACTAATTTCTCTGACTTGCTGGCGAAAACACAGTCGGCTGGGGGGA